>NC_139149.1:32248441-32788441 GCF_964270905.1 Leucopleurus acutus
ACCTATCTCTGAATACAACAAGAGTGGGTGGAAGGAAGGAGAACTCCTTGGCTGTATCTTACATTTATAAAGGGCCATAAATTTAACTTAGTTTGAAATGAAGTTCTAGAAATCTCCCCAGACAGACAGATGGGGTTGAAAGCCAAAGACATTCAGCATTCAACTTTAGTTTTTCTTTGTGAACATTGAAAGTATGCTTTTTCTGATAAAGTTTAGAAATTCCTGCATTTTGGTACATCTACCCCCAAAAGTTAAGTAGCCCAGGTTTCTCTGAAGCTCTCGGAGACCTTAGCAAAGAGCTGTTTTCAATTCTTTAATTGAAAAGAACTTTAATTTATAAAAGCCCCCGACAGCATGTAAGCTATTTCCATACCCTTATCTCTCCCTCTATACCTTTCAAGCCTGCCCCTTCGTCATCTCATTTGTGGCTCTGTACATCTCATCATGGCTTTTTCACTCTGCTCTGCTTTTCAGAGGGACCTGGGAAGAAGTACTTGAGGGTGAAAATATGGACAGAAAGGTATTTGGGAAGAAATCGAGTAAAGGTAGTGCAGCGTTATGTCTACTAGTGTGTATTTTCATCCTAGAGCCCATGGCTGTTAGACCTTAGTTTTTATTTGTTTTTTCTTCTTTTTAAACAGTTGTTTCTCAGAATAGACTCTGTAGAACATGATACCAAAGTACCCTCCTAATGTAAACTTTTTTTTTTTTTTTAGCGTTTTCTGCTCAAGATCCCAATAACTTCTTCCAGGCTTCATCTGTCTTTCTCTCTTTTTAATGTTCCATAATGAGGACTGGAGGGAAGGTTTGGAGAGTATGGAATACTGAAGTTAATTTGTAAAAGGTTGCTTGAGTTTCATGATTTCCAACACATGCTCTGTTATAATTTCCAACTTCTAGTAACCCTTTGAATATATAAAGCTTTTACATTTCTTGCAATAGTGGCAGAGATGTATATATTTATACATCAGTGTCTCTTTGACCCTTTTTTTAAAGCAGAGGCAAATTACAAGAAGCTTAAGAGAGAAGCAATAAGTTCTTCACCTACCAGTTTGAGAACTAGTCAGAACACTTAAACAGTGTCCAAGTGATTTTTCAGTAAATCAGTCAAGGACACTAGAGTAAATCACATTCACCCCCACCAGAGGTACAGAATCAAGTCAAATCCAGTGTGCCCAAGTCAGATAACAGAGGCAGGTGGCCCAGAGTGAGTCTGAAATTTACAAAGTAACCTCACATATATTTTCCTCTGACTTTTTCGTTTGCCACCGTGTCATTACCAAAGGAGGCATAGGAGAGGTGAATGTAAGTTATAAGGCTTTGATGTTAGAGCAGATGAATACGTTAAACCTGAGTTCAAGCTAACAGATTCTTATGACGATAACGAATATCTTAAGGGCCATTTTCCATCAAGCGTTCTTCAGATAAGCTGTTACCAAGCTGCTGTTATTATGTGCTGCCATCCGGTGTCCGTTTTGTAGAATGCAGAGTTTTTGGTCAAGCTGATGCCTGTGTTGAGTTTTCTTTGGTTTTGGGGTTGTTTTGTCTTGTTTTGTTTTTACTTTCTACCTTTACAACTCAGGATTTGTTTTAGGGAAGCTCTCTGAAGTGTCTCACTTGGAGAAATTGTCCCACCAATTGCATTAATTGTAACTAATTGTCCTTATTAGAATTTAGTTCTTCCTCCTTCCTAATTACATTAAGGATCTTTTTCCCCCTTAGATGTGATGTCTTGTGACAAAAAAAATTAAAATAAATAGGCTGCATTTATTGTCCCAGGATATATTTCCTGTACTGAATCACTAGTGTCAATATCAATCCCTTACCTAATTGTTACTTGTAAATTCATGCGGAGACTCTCTCACCTATTCCTGGTACCTCTGACTTACTGAAGTTGGACATTTCCTGACCTGTGTATCTTGTTTAACCCTCAAGTCTATCCAACAGCTTGGTTTTTATCTCTCTGTGTGGAAAAATAAAAAAGAACTCCCTCAAAGTTAAGATGATGAAGTGTTGATGCATTAATTGGCTCCCATCAATGGATGAAGTTACTTGCTGGCCATCTTGGGAAGGTAGAGATGAAAGGGCTTCCAGGTCAGCATTGCAGAACAGCCCAGGTCAGGCTAAGAAGTGCCCTTGTTCCAAGGAGAAAGATGTTCAAGTAACTCTTTGACAGCAGTTGGGTGTCTTCCTCTCTCAGAGTCTATCATGAGGCTCTGCATAGACGTGCCCAATATGACTAAGGGAGAATTGCATGCCACCTGCTCTAGAGATAACTGATACAGCAGAATGAGCATGGCCTTCTAAGTCCAGAAGACTTAGTCTGAATCCCATATTTATGACTTTGATGCCCTTGGGTAGGATGCAACCTCACTAAACCTCAATTTTTTTATCTGAATGTGGAGGATTTGTTTCTGTGTTTACTGCCTGTCTCCTCTGAGTTAGACATAAATGCCTTGAGGTCTCTGCTATTTGCCTTTATATATTCAGTCCTTGGAATTGTATCTGTCCTGTGGTAGATGCTCAGTAGATACTTGTGACTGTCTTGGGGATTAAATTACTTGACACAAAATGCCAGGTGCCATACCTAGCACAGAGTGAGAACCAATGCATGCATAATAGCTTATCTTATTGAAACACATCTGAGAAGTCAGGAAGCCCTCTAGAGAAAGCTCAGGTATTGCCACTAGAATTATAAATTAGAAAAAGATATACTAAACCAGGAATGTTAGATACTTTTAAAACAGTGCTATGAAAGACTTATCAAAACACTTGGGAACTAAGGAATAAATAAGGGAAATGTAAGAAGTAGGTGCTTTTGTAGTCCTTGTTAGTAAATAACAACAAACAGGGCAGGAGTAATCTAGATGTGTGACCCTCCTGAAATTTGAGAACCCATATATTCTTTTACTCAAAAACCTTTGATAAGCACTCACTAAATGTCAGATATTGTGCCGAGGAGTGGAAAAGCTCTAGGAGGTCATGGTGTTCCCCTCTTTGGGGGTACTAGGAAAGTAGAGGGACTTCCTTTCCATTCTGAAAATCGCTTCATCCTCAAAAGGGCTATTTTTAAAGTCCTGCCTAAGCCCTCTAAACTTGAAGGAGTTACTTGCTCTCTGAGTTGAATCTCAATACACCGAAAAACTGTCACCTATAAGGATTTGGTTGCATGCAGAAAGCATTAAAGGTACAAGTCAAGGCAAAACCTTGCCAGTTGATCCTATTCATACTCCCTCCAGAGCTGACAGTGCCATCAAAAGGCTTGCTGTGTTAGAGTAACTGGTGAGAAAGCTTTTCTGCTGATATCCTGAGAATTACAAGCAGCACAATGGGCCAAACACATCAAATGGGGAATGGACTTGAAAGATACTGTGAAGAAAATAGCCAAGTCTCTAGACTACTTCATTCAGAGAGGAAGGTTCTGACCTAAGTCATAGGTTAAAAGATATTCCCATTAGGTGAATTCTTAGCCGCTCCCAGACTAGAGGCTTTTGAAACACTTTCTGGTTTTAGACTCCCTACTGAGTGCAGGTGAGTCTACTCATCACAAACCAGAATAATCCCCTAGCAGGAAAGAGAAAGAGGTGGTGTCATAGTTAGAAGCACATCCCTGCTTCCGGCTTCTTATGAGGAATTGAAAGACTCATCATGTGACTCCTTTAAATCAGCTCAATTCCCAAGAGAAAAATAGAGCTTGAGAGTGGTGGGCCTTTGACCAATCCTTCTAATTAACATTAGGTAAAACACTTAATTTGACAGTCCAGATGGCTTATACCTTGTCACAGGCTCTGCACTCTAGCTTTTATAATTTGAGACTTAGGACCCAAACTATGGTGAAATCTGACATTGACAATCTCCTTAACCAAGAAAATAGTGTATTGCTCGTTTGGTTCCAGAACACCTCAGTAAAGAGAATAAGGCAACAAAGAGAGTCACATGATTTTTTTTTGGTTTCCCCTTGCATATAAATTTATGTTTACACTCTACCGTAGTCTATGAAATGTGCAATAACATTATGTCTAACAAAACAATGTACATACCTTAATTCAAAAATACTGTATTGCTAAAACATGCTAACCATCATCTGAGCCTTCAGTGAGTCATAATCTTTTTGCTGGTGGAGCGTCTTGCCTTGATGTTGATGACTGCCGACTGCTCAGGGTGGTGAATACTACAGGTTGGGGTGGCTGGGCAGTTTTTGAAAATAAGAAAATAATAAAGTTTACCACATCAATTGACTCTTTCTTTCACAAACGATTTCTCTGTAGCGTGCAGTGCTGTTTGAAAGCAATTTACTCACAGTAGAACTTCTTTCAAATTGGAGTCAGTCCTCTCAAACCCTGCCCCTGCTCTATCAACTAAATTTATGTAATATTCGAAATCCTTTGGTATCATTTCAACAGTCTTCACAGCAACTTCACCAGGAATAGATTCCATCAGAAGAAACCACTTTCTTTGCTCATCCATAAGAAGCAATTCTTCATTCTTCGAAGTTTTATCATGAGATTGTGGCAATTTAGTCACATCCTCAGGCTCTACTTCTAATTCTAGCCCTCTTGCTATCTCCATCACTTCTGCAGTCACTTCCTCCACTGATGCATTGAACCCCTCAAAGTCATTCATGAGGGTTGGAATCAACTAATTCAGACTCCTGTTAATGTTGATATTTTGACCTCTTCGCATGAATCAGGAATGTTCTTAATGGCATCAAAAACATTGAATACTTTCCAAAAGGTTTTCAATTTACTTTTCCCATATCCATCAGAGGAATCATGACCTATAGCAGCTATAATGTATTTCTTACATGATAGAACTTCTTGATCCATGGGCTGCAGAATGGATGTTACGTTAGTAGGCATAAAAAACATTAATTTCATTGTATATCTTCATCAGAGCTCTTGAGTAACCAGGTAATTTGTCAACGAACACTAATATTTTGAAAGGAATCTTTTTTTCTGAGCAGCAAGTCTCAAAAGTGGACTTAAAGTATTCAATAAACCATGTTGCCAAGAGATGTGCTTTCACCCAGGCTTTGTCATCCCATTTATAGAGCACAGGCAGAGTAGATTTAGCGTAATTCTTAAGGATCCTAGGACTTTCAGAATGGTAAAGGAGCTTTGGCTTCAACTTAAAGTCACCAGCTGCATTAACCCCTAACAAGACAGTCTGTCTGTGCTTTGAGGCTTTTGAAGTTGGGCATTGACTTCTCTTCTCTAGCTATGAAAGTCCTAGATGGAATCTTCTTCCAATAGAAGACTATTTTGTCTACATGGAAAATCTCTTGTTTAGTTGTAGTCACCTTCATTAATTATCTTAGCTAGAGCTTGTGGACAACTTGCTGCAGCTTCTACATCAGCATTTGCTGCTTCACCTTGTACTTTGATGTTGCTGAGACAGCTTCTTTCCTTAAACCTCATGAACCAACCTCTGCTTGCTTCAGACTTTTCCTCTGCAGCTTCCTCATGTCTCTCAGCCTTCACAGAATTGAAGAGCATTAAAATCTTGCTCTGGATTAGGCTTTGGCTTAAGGGAATGTTGCGTCTGGTTTGATTTCTATCCAAACCACTAAAACTTTCTCCATATCAGCATTAAGACTGTTTTGCTTTTCTGTCATTCATGTGTTCACTGGAGTAGCACTTTTAATTTCCTTCGAGAACTTTTCCTTTGCATTCACTTGGCTAACTGCTTGGCACAAGAGGCCTAGCTGTCAGCCTGTTTTGGTTTTTGACCTGCCTTCCTCGCTAAACTTAATCATGACTAGCTTTCAATTTAAAGTGAGAGAGATGCAACTCTTCCTTTCACTTGAACACCTAGAGGCCATTGTAGAGCTACTAATTGGCCTAATTTCAATATTGCTCTGTCTCAGGGAATAGGGAGGCCTGAGGAGAGGAAGAGAGATGGGGAAAGGCCAGTCGGTGGAGCAGTCAGAACACACATAACACTTATGGATTAAGTTAGCTGTCTTATATGGGCATGGTTCACGGCGCCCCAAAACAATTACAATAGTGACATCAAGATCACTGATCACAGATCACCATAACAAATATAATAATAATGTAAAAGTTTTAAATACTGCAAGAATTACCAATATGTGACACCGAGACATGAAGTGAACAAACACTGTTGGAAAAATTGCACCAGTAGACTTGAAAGCAAGGTTCAGTTTGTAAAAAAACACAATATCTGTGAAGCACAATAAAATGATGTATGCCTATACTCTTTAATCTTTAAAAAAAAAACCACAACATAAATTAGTGAACAGATTTTAGGCTTCAGAATCGGAGAAACTGAGTTTGACTCTAAGTGTATGGCCTTAAGTAAGTTACCTAAACACTCTGAACTTTGTTTTCCATATTAGTAAATGGACAGATTAGTACCTTCATCTTTTTTGCGAAGCTAAATCTCCAGTAGACAAGCAAACTTATACTAGGTACTCAAAATAATTTGTGCTAATTATTATTTTAAAAGAGATCATGAAAAACTGAATTAAAAATGGAGCCTCTAAAACATTGAAAAACAGCATTCTGTTTTTCTTTTTGAAATGAAATTATCTTAAATTGGAAAAATCTTCACTTGTATTCATAAAGACATTGTTTGTAGTTTATAAGATCAAAAAGAAATTTAACTGTATGTAAAGTGCCAGAACAATTCATATTACTAAGGTTCCAATACCTGCAGTTCTTACCCTATTCAGCTTGTTCATCAGATTCACCTAAGAGGGAACATTTCACAGCAGTTCAAAGTTCTAACTGTGAACCATGAGGTAATCTAATTTCATGCAACTTCAGTTCTAACCAGTTCCAGTTCCAAGTTTAAGAAAGGGAAGAGTAATGCCAACACATTCTATAAACGATCAACATCTGAAAAAGATCAAATCAGAACCATTTACTCAGGGCTTGCTATAGACAGGAAGCAAATAAGGTATAGAGTATCTCTTGCCAGGAGATGAAAAATATAGTGGGAAATACAACAGGCAGGTTAAATATAGGTTCCCTCATGCCTGGGGGTGTCTCATTCTCCTTGGTTACATATGGTCAAAGTAAGGGGTGGAGATAAAAAAGATGCCCAGTCTAGAACAGCAGTCCCACCAATGTTTACTCTATCTTG
Organism: Leucopleurus acutus; assembly: GCF_964270905.1. NCBI lineage: Eukaryota > Metazoa > Chordata > Mammalia > Artiodactyla > Delphinidae > Leucopleurus > Leucopleurus acutus. The sequence goes on from NC_139149.1 coordinate 32,255,549, forward strand.
GGCCATCTAATATTATGACCTGCATAAGAAGAAGGCTACAGGTGTTGCAATTCATCTTGCTGCTACTGTTACCTAAAACGAGAAATGGGAACTAAGGCAAGGGAAGAAAAAGGTCTATGTGGTTTTCATTTTTCCTCCATCTTTTTCATCATTTGATTGAAAAAGTGACTATTTGAAGACAAGTGGGTCCAAGAACATAGTGTTCATATTTGCATGGTGGAAAATACACATTGTGTTTGTTTTGTTTCTGTTTATCCAGTTTTTTTTCTTTTTAACACAGTGATGTATCATTAGGAAAGCTTCAGGCATGTAAGAGCAGCCTAATCTTGTAAATATTAACTTTACTGAATCACAGCTGTCCTTTAAATCAAGCCCCTAGAGACTATGAGGCAAGTGGAACTAAATTACACAAAGATCTTAAATGGTCATTTAAAATGTATCTTTGTGTAGTTTTCTATGGATCAGAGTAGTCTTTTTGTAAACTTTTTTAAAAAATCACTTTTGTAAAATGAATTCAGCTATTCTGAACTGAGTGTTAAACCAAAGCAAACTGCAGCAATATGATGTAATAGAAACTTATGTATACTAATCTCCTTAATCTTTTACCATCTAAAACATTTGTCTTTCTTTATGACACAAATATATACACATCTGCGTATTGAAGTAATACATGTTCAATGAAAAGGAAAATCAAAAGCTATGGTTTCACTCTCTGATTTAACTATTGTTATATCCAGCTTTTTATTTTTTACCCACATGCCTAAGTTTAATCATTGACTCAACAAATACATATTTATTGCCTACTCTGTCCAAGGCACTGTTGCTTGTCACTGGGGGTATCTCTGTAAGGATGAAATGTTTTCTGTCGATTTGGAGCTTTTTATTTAATGGGAGAGAGAGAGAAGTGAAATTTACAGAAAAAAATTTTTTAATTTATCCTAAGTTCTATGTGAGGAAGTCATGGAAGACATATTTGAGGACATAATATTTGAACTTCGATGAATGGGAATTGATAATCAGAAGGGGCTGGGATGGGTGAGGACAATCATAGGTAAATAGCACAGCATGATCTTATGAACTACATATTATATTATGGTCTGCATTAAAATCTTCCCACATCAGGATTCTGCTAAGCACAGGGTTCATTAGTCCATTGTATGACTCCATTACATGCAATTTACATAACCTATCTCATTTTTTGATATTTTAGATGCAGAATTAAGAAATGGTACACTTCCTTCTTATGTACAGAGCCTTAACTTGTGAGATGATTTCTTTAGGATAAATTTAACTTCATAGTAATGGGCTTGTTCAATCAAAAGATATACACATTTTAAAATATTTTTAAAAAACATATTGCCAAATTCACTCCTGAAAAGTTGTTTCCACTCCCACCAAAACTGTATGGGAGAATCCATTTCTCCATACTCTCAGTAAACCTCGGTATTATTCCTTCTAATTCTTGCCAATTTGATTGGCAAAAAAGTAAAAAGCATTTGACTCCCTTTATTTGCATTGAGTTTCAAGATTGAAAAATATTGTGAACTAGGCAGGCAAATTAGCTGATTAGTTTTGCAGACTCTGATGTATACTAAACCAATGAAGAGATATAACGATGAAGGACAAGGTTCTGATTTCTATTTTTACTTTGCTGTTTTTGGTTTGCTGCAGAAACATAGACTTTTTATGGAGTGGAAGACATGGATACACGAGGTTGGATTTTTGATAGCTGAAAAAGATTTGGGGAAGATCTACAAATGATGAAACTTTTACGATAAATGCCATGATATATAAAAATTACAGAATATTTTTATTATTTTTTTAATCTAAATTCCATACCACCTGTAGATTTTAATAAAGAAAAGATTTTTAGGAATTCTGGTTAAAAATAAAGATAGTCTCTACTTATTCCAAATGTTGCTCATACAATACCTGTGAATGATTTCTTCAAGTGATAGTGCTTTTTTGCTTTTTTCTCTCCTAAGGAAAAACTGGTCTACTTCCTGGATTGTTCTTTCTAGTCGAAAAATTGAATTTTACAAAGAATCCAAGCAGCAGGCTCTGTCTAATATGGTGGGTAGTTCTCTGTTTCTACTATTATCATGTTTACAGAAATATCGTTGAATTAAAAGTTTGGTTTCAACAGAAATCACACTAAAGCCTCCAAGCTATCAACATCTGAAAGCAGATGGAGGAAAATGACTCAATAAACTTTTAATCAGATGAAGGGAAAATAGAACTTAGTGTTTGTTTTATTAAGTGGTGCATTTGGAGAATAATCACAAAATGAGATGAATGGCAAGCAGCTCTCTAGTAATGGGAAGGTAACACTTTAAATTAAGGTGCCATTTATAAATGCTTTATTCTTATTTATGAAATGATCACTAAATGCAGCTACTTGCTCAAATAATGTAGTATAAAGTATGTTATAAAATGCATTAGTAATAAATACTTAACGGATGAGACTATGGAAAGCTGTTTTAAAGAATATTATAAGGCATAAATCGTATTAAACCATGTATGTGCATCTTTAATACATGAATTTAAGTTGTTATCTAGCATGCTATAAAGTGCTTCACACATTAATAAATAATAATAAACTGTTTATAAATGACACCTTAATATAGGGTGTTACCAATGAGGAAACACTCTAAGTTAACATGATTTTTTATCTTAGTCTAACTGTGACATTCACTGCATCCAGCTAACCTTTCTGAACAGTTCTATGACTCCATCTAATGGAACTAATACAATTTCTGTATCCAATAGTTATTACAAAGTGAAATTTGTAGGGCTTCTTGATTTGTACCTGGAGGAGGGCCTCATATATGCCCACAGAGATTTGACAGTGATAGTAGGAGCAATTCTGAGCTAGTTACTGGGGCAATTCAAGCTCAAAACCTTGCTGCTCGAACACCAGAGCTGCCACACGATGTTGGAGACAGTGGGCAAGCAGCATATCTGACAGCCTCCTGAGTAGGAAGGACTCTGGGCAGGAACCAACCTGCCATACCCCAACGGCCTGATGGGCAGCAGGGAAAAGGGGTCTCCTGGCAGGAATTAACCACAGTGAACTAATTTGTATTTGGCAGGTAATAAAACGATGGAAGATTCTTTGCTTTCCAGCCACTAGTCGTGTTTGCTATGTAATCCTCTTTAAATAGGAAATAGAAAATCATTTGCTAGGAGTTTTTTTTTTTTTTTAAAGGAGAAGATTTTAGTAAGAACAAGAGGTAGCATTTGGCTTGCTCCTGATAATTGCAATAGCCTTTATCCCCAAGTAGCTTGCTGATTTTGGAGTCTCGGTGCAGTCCAATCTGTAAACTAATTATGAATAAATTAAAAATATATCTCAGTCCTTTGTATTTTTAATTTAAACTGCCTCAGAAATTTGTTTTAGGGTTTTGTTTTGTTTTTATTTTTTGGCTACAGTAATGTTGAGATAATCTTTTTAAGAAAAATAAGGTATCCCTAAAGGCTAGGTACAAAACAATTCCCATCCACCCACGGGTCCTTTGTCTTCCCTTTGAATGAGTTCTAAAGGGGAAATCAGGAAGGGAGGAAAGTCACTTGCCTTGCTGAATTTGGCTGCTGAGAAGATGATCTTCATCCTGCTGGGTGAGAATTCCATTGGAGCAGAGTTTATGTGAATGTGCTGGGATAATGGGAGAGATTAGATTCCAAGTTAAAGCATTTGGTTTATTTTTATTTTATTCTTTTAGTCTCCTCATACCAGGAGATAGTTATCAGGTGCTTAATTTTGTACAGGTGGAAGAAACTCCCCCTTACTGTAGGCAAACTTTGCAAGTCAGCTCACTAATTGCATGCCTCTAGTTCAAGCTTCAGAACTGTTGTAAATTGACGATAGATTTTACTTTTAGAGGAAATTTGTTAACCCCCTTTTTTTTTTTTTGGCAGTCCCTATTTATTACTTCTAGTCCCATTTTCAGTGCTCTTATGGTTTCTCCCAGACACTCATTGTCTTCAAAGCAAATTCTGGGCAGGAACTAACTGTGTTTTGTGGTAGTAGGGGAAAGAATTGCAGATTCCTGTTTGTACTGCATGGATTGTCTTGCTAGTCAAGTTCTTGGATACATTTCTAACCAAATATTAAAGGCCTGGTGGGATAGCCCACATTTACCAATTCCAGTCTCAGAGAAATGATATGATGATTACCAGGCCTTGATGAAAGATACTGTGGTTTTATTTTGAAAGAGATTTATGCTCAAGTTTCTGAATTTCTCTCGTGCCCCCTTACACATGTCCTGGTATTACTGTTCATTGTACTTCTGGGAAAGTCTGTCGTTTTCTCCAAGGGGGTCTGTAGAAGCTGCCTAAGTGAGTGCAAAATGTGGCTTAAAAGAGTAAATGGCATTTTAATCTGTACAGGAATGATCTTTGAATGTTAATGCAGTGGTGAGACAAAGCAGCAGAGTAGCTAGGAGAAGGGCTTTGAAGTTCAACCATAGGGAGCTTTATTCTAGTTTTGCCACTTAGGAGCTGACAAACTTATTCAGCTGCTTTGAGCTTCAGAATCCTCATCTGTAAAGTGGAGATAGTAATATTTGCCAAGAGAATTAGTAAGGAATAAAATTAGTTAATAAAATAAAAATATGCATAGTAGCCATAAAATAATTATTATATTCTAATATACTCCATTAAAATATAAATATACTGTATTCTATAGTACATAATATAGGGTATAATATAATTATAACTTATCATTATACTATCTTAGTTTTGCACTTGAATTGATTCACACGTGCGTAGAAGAAAAGGTATATTAATTCAAGGAATACCAGCGTGTACTGTCTCCAGAAAAAGAAATATGTATCCATAGGCAGCATAAAATATTGTGTCTGAGCACTGAATAATTCTGAAAATGAAGCCATTTCTCCATTTGGGGTTCTAGATGTAATATCCTGCTTATCCATATATATTTTCCTGGGACCCTCATCTTCCTTCATTGTCTCTTAACCTTACTGCTTTCACGTTTAATACAGAATGTCACACAGTGTTGTGCCTGATCCCACATTCCATGTTTGACTATATTTCTTTCTCCCTGAAATTCTTTCAGTTCATAACCAAGTCACATTTTTATCAAAAGCAGCCTCCCCCTGAAAAGAAACACAGTCACTTTGCTGGTGTGTGTAAATCAGAGATTCATAGGCTCTGGGTCCTCAGTGACCTATTCAAGGAAAAGGAGGACTGACCTATTCTGTTTTTCTTTTTTAATGACATTAAAGAGTAAAGTACTGCCTACTACTACTGTCACTTTCTAACAGAAAGGACATTGTATAATACCCCAATCCTAAATCTAGGTGGGATAAAACCTCAAAATTAAAGACAGTCTTTACCAAGAGAGGAAACCATCTCCCTCCTACGTCTACATACATTGTCTCTGTTTTGTTCACTTCACCTCAGACCAGAAAAAGTTTGGTCCAGACTGGCTGGCCCTCCTGTGAAAAGGAGCATTGGAAAACCACTGGTGTCCTTAGTTCCGGATTTTCTGGATTATAAAGGAAAGGACAGTGTTCTTATTCTGTATTCTGTTTTGTAACTCACTTTAAAATTTTAAAATATTGTCACTGGAAAATAATGCAGAAACCATTTTTAGTAAAATGTATAAAACATGTATGTATATTTTAACAGTTATAATCAAACTTCTACATAACCACCACCCAGGGCAAGATGCACACCCTGCCAGCCCTCCAGAAGCCCCACCCCTGCCTATTGTCTGTATGTCATCACAGCCTCTTCCCTTGCCACAGACTTAAATGGCATTTTAGTCATTATTTTATCACCCTTTATTATTTTCCCACCTATATCTGTAGCCCTTAAAAATATAGTATACTTTGTCTGCTTTTGAATTTATAAAATAGAATCACAGCATGTGTTTCTTTTGTTTCTTGCTTCTTTCTCTAAATATCAATATGTTCTGCTTTTTCCTTCCTTTCATTTTGTTTTAATCATTTCATATTTTTCTTTACTGTTTTAGGAGTGATACACTTGGTGTTCTGTTAGTGACTTGCCTAGAATTATAACTTATTGAAGACTAAAGCTATTCAAATATTACTTTAGAATAGTTTTAATTCACTTATCACCTTCCCAATGTATATGCTATTTCTGTCTGTATTTTAATTCTTTTTTAACACCACTAGACATTATTTATTCTCTTTTATAGAATCAATATTGATTTTTATTTGCCCAATATTTGCCATGTTCCTTGTTATTTATATATTCCTGTATCTTAGACCTTCCCTCTAGGATTATTTTTTCTTCTATTTGAAGTATATTCTGAGAAATTCCTGTAGTAAGGGTCTTGTCGTGACAATCTGTCTCAGCATCTGCTTGTTTCAAATGTCTCTATTTCTCCATCATTTTGGAAATATATATTCTCTCTGGATATAGAATTTTGAGTTGGCAGTAATACTCTTTTGGCACATCAAAGATATCATTCCACTGTTTTCTGTCATCCATTATTGTTATCAAGAAGTTACCTGTTAATCTAACCACTGTTCTTTGGTCCCTCATAATATTTTCTCATTACCTTTGTGTTTCACTGTGATGCATCCAGGTGTCAATATCTTTTTATTTTCCCTGCCTGGATTGTTGGGCCTCTTGAAATTGATTATAACTGTCATTAATGTATTTTACAAATTTCCAAGCTATTATCTTCTCAGATGTAGCTTCTTTTACATTTTCTCTCTTATTTTCTTCTAAGCCCCTAGTTAAACCTATGTTAAATTTTCTCACTCCATCCTCCACATGTTTTATATTCTTCTTTCTTTCTGTCTTTCTGAACTGCATTCCAAATAACTTATCTTGATTTATCTTCTAATTTAACTCAGTCTCCCTTTGTGATAAACATTATTTTTATTTCAATTATTATAATTTTTATTTCTAGAAGTTTGTTTCTTTTTTAAATTTACTGTGTCATTTGTTGTAGGTTTTATTCCTGAATGTTAAAGACTCTCTTTTATTTTGTGAAAATTAGAAGGCATAGTTTTTTTATATTCTGTGTCTTGTGATTCTAGCATCTGAAGTCTACATCAGGCTGTTTCTACTGGTTCTCACTCATGTTGCTTTGTTTCCTTGTGTGTCTGCTTATCTTTGACTGTGTGCTAATCATTGTTATTGAACTATCATGGGAGGTTCTCTGAGGCCTGGAATAAATGTGTCCTACTCCAGAGTGTTTTGTATTTTTCTAAATTGTCTGGGGGCACTTCCAGTGATTGATTAGATCAATTTAACAGTTTAAAATTTTTGAGTTATGTGTACATAAAAGGAGGGCTACAGCTGTGCTACACTTTATCAGGGACAGAATTATTGTTCACTCCTTCTTCTCTTAACATTGTTCATCTACAAAGGCGGTCTTCTTTATAATCCCTTGGGATTGGAGAAAGGGAACAAGTTGAATATTGGTTCTCCTTTATCCTTTTATAATGCCCTCAGGAAAGGTGCAGTTATTTTGATTTGATATTCTGCTTTTCTCTGTGGGTTCAGATTCTCACCTCCAAAAAATATTTACCCTCGATGTTCCCACTATCTTTTCAGCCTTTCAATTCTTTTAAGGTTAATTTTAAAAAGAAATATTTTATCCAGCATTTTTCATTGTTTGCAGTGGGAGAGTTGATCCAAATAGCATAGTTTCTCATTACAATCTACCTCACTTTCATTTAAATATGCATTTGGTTAATCAAGTTAGTGCTATTTATATAAGCCTTGGTGGGAAAAGACTTCATAAGAATATGTATTGAAATCCTACAATGAACAGCTTGCTCGTTAGGGCTACATATAAGGCATAGAGATATAATCAAGATATAGTCTTTGCTTTATAGCATCTCTGCCAAAAAATAGGATGAGATGAAATAAGAAACATAGGAGAGTGTTTTTTTTGTTTTGTTTTTTTTGTTTTGTTTTTTTTTTAACATTTAAAGGAGGGACAGCTCACATCTGTGAAAGATTTGAATTAGGCCTTGAAGGATGGTTATAATTTCAATATGTGGAGATTTGTGGGCAGGGAAAATTCCAGTGGAGTAAAAAAATATGAACAATGGCATGAAACTGAAAATGGGCAAGGTCTGTGTGCTAAAAAGAGAAATGAATTTTTTAGTTCGGTTGGAAAATAGGATAAAGGAAGAGGATTGAGAAGAATGCCATGGGCTGAGATTTGCTACCAGGGGCAACTCTTTAATAAGGTGTGTCAGTATTCTCCAGACATCTTCACCCTAGAATAATCTCCCGTGGCTCTTCTTTTAACAACTACATGCTGAACAGCAGTATGACCCAGGTGTTGCTTGTCTTAAAAAGACCAGTACTATCACAGGAAAAAGGCAAGAGAGGAGATGATTCTTCTAACTTCAACTCACTTAGTCCAAGAGCAAAAACTTTTGCCTCAAAAGCAGCTACAGTATTATTTGATTCATCTAGTGGCAGAGAAGTCCTAAAGAAACAAGAGTTGTCAGTTTGAATTATCCTCTGAGGCCTTGAATCATACCTCTTGCATTTTTCAGGTACACTTACCTATTTCAGTACCAGCATAGTATTTCAATTGGCTCCAGCAATTCACTTGCAACTTTTCTCCTGTGTATGGGCTATACTTTGTGATTTTAGAGCATCTGCTTGTTATGGAGTAGACCCTGGACTATAGCTATGGGATGTGGCAAATATGCACTCCTGGTTAAAAAAACAAAATTGATGGATTGCCTCATGGGGAAGAAGCTGTGTAATTTAGAGAACCCATTCATTTATTGATTTATGAACTATTAACAGCTCCTAACAGGTGTCACACAATGTGTTGTTAAACCTTAGAAATATCCAGATGAATAATATATGATCCCTGCTGTCAAGGTGCTTATAGTCCGGTAGGGGAAACAGAATCATATGTAGGTTTATTATAATAGAACATGACTAACATGATAAAGGTGTATAAGAAAACATGCTGGGGAACCATAGGTTTAGCTACAGGTAGCTCTTTCCCAAGGAAATTGTTGTTGCAAGTAATGGTCAGCTTATGTATTTCTCCATTAGTTCATTCTGGAAATATCACTTAGGGTCCTTGATATTAAGCCACTGTGCTAGGTATTAGGAAAGACACAAAAATGAAACAAACTCAGATCTTTCACTTGAGGGTCTAGAAACAAATAGAAAGCATGCCCATAAATCAAGTAATTGTAGTGAAAAAGTAGACATTGATAGTTACTCCAAAATGGCATGAACAGAGACATGGGTTAGTTTCATGGTAACTAAGAGGAGAGCGATATGGCTCCCAGCTGGAAAGGATTCTAAATATATCCATTAGAGGAAGTGACATTTGAGGAAGTTTTTGAAGGCTGAATAGGATTTCATTGCAGAAATGGGGGGGGGGAATACACTTTACATGGAAAGAAGGGAGTAAGCAATGATAAAATGTGGGAAATTAATTCCTCAATTTGTTTATTTTCCAGATATTATCAATTGCTTGCCTTGCTCCACATACTGTGCTAGTCATTGCTCTTAAAAATGTTTCTTGGTGGTTCCCTGAGTCCTAGGGTGTATATGCCCCAGTCCAGACTATTTTGTGTTTCTTCTGTAAGTTGTCTGGATGCACTGCCAGTGAGGGATTGCCTCAAAAAAAGTTGAGGAACATTGTTGTAGGACAGCAAGCACTCTAACTTGGTTAGAAAGTCAGTGTGGAATCAGCTCATGAAAGACCTTGAACAGGATTGTGGGAGGAGATGATTTCTTTCTGTAGGCATTGTGGAGCCCTTTATAGTTTATACTGCATATGCTCAAATTAAGAGAGATTCAGAGTTTTCAGAGACAGTTTGGGGAGTTAAGATACATTTTTCCTACAGTTAAAAAAATGAAGGTAGGACTTGTTAAATTATCTGAAAAACCTGTTCTAAAAATATGTGGAAATAGATGAGAGTAATAATGCCTGTGCTCTTATTGACAAAGAGAATAGCAAAACGGCTAAGTCTGTCATCATTATGGCCCCATGCATTTAGTAAGTCACAGGGCATCTTCTTACTCAGAATGTATATTAATATTCTCCTATGACCTGATCTTTTAGCAGCATGGTCATTGCTAAAGAAGTCCTAGTGCAAAGAAAGCAAGCAGGGTAATTCTTCTAGGAAGAACTAAAAAATATGCAGTGCCCAAAACATGGGTGTATCAGCACATTAGTGAGCACCAGTAGCAACCTGGAGGTGTTTTCATGTGATTCCAGAATATATGTTCAGTGTGGTACCCCACTGAGATAAATGCATCATGCAAAGTCTATTTCTGATTAGGAAATTTCTTGTCTCCACAGCCACCAAAAATCAGACCAAGTGGACCTTACTTCCTTTTATATTTATCTCATGGTACTCAGAAAACTTAGTGTCACTTTTGACATAAAATCAGAAGTATTATAAACATTTTAGGGACTATTTCTCCCCTCAAACTGTATAGTTCTAAAGCCAGAATGTTTGATATGGAGGCTACATATTGATTGTGTATGTAACTGGGATTTTTGGGGCTACTTTTATGTTTTTTACTTTACGTTGTACTAATACTTCTAATCAGAGGCAGACACTGGCAAATTTTACTTCTAATGACAGAAAACTCTTCCAAGGCATTTAATAAACTATTAACTTTTTTAGACCACTCATTCAGCCATAACCTTGAAAGCAAAAAGAGTAATATAAAAGACTTCATTAAAATAATTTGTTTACTTTTTCTTAATATTGTTTACTTCCAGTGCAAATAATGAGCCCAAGCATTAATTAAATAATGCAGTATATTTAATGTTCATTCACTGTAGCATGACTTTAATAAAAAATGGACTTATTTATGGGAGTAAAATGATGCGATTTAGCAAAAAAAGATGAAAATAGTTTCAGTCAGCAAGCTATTTATGAATTATTGAGTAATCTGTATAAAATGAATGTGGAATGATTTTATCTTTGTAAAGTGAGTGTTCAAAAAGATCATAAAAATGGAGGTGCTCAAAAATATCGTAAAAATGGAGGTGCAAACAATAGATCTAGCAACCTTAGCCTAACGAAGGCATTTTAAATTCTCACAATAATAGTGCTCTGGTGAAGTCAGCATGGTTAACATTAGGGCAGGTTATTAGTAGAGCCATAGATTGCACTATCATACGGTCTCAACATACATTTAAAAATTAAAAGAAAAAACAGTCCAAAACCTGGAGGATGACAGGTGGAGATCAAAGATATAAAGGAAAAATGAATTCTAGTGTTTTATTAACACAAACTTTGTAAGGAAAAAAATGAAATCAAGTGATCGATATTAATATAAATGAAGCCATGTTCTCTGGTTATAATTTTCTCAAGATTTGGCCATTAACCACAATAAATTCTGTATCGTACATAATTTTTAATAACCACAAAAATCTATGAAATTGATAGGATGCCTTATAAATGGGTAATAGCTTACTGTCCAATAAACCTCACCTTAGGCTCCTTCAGAAAAGTATTTTAATTGTGAAGCTTGACTCTCTGTGGTTTATCATTTTGGTCAATGTAATACATCTGATTTAGAGCTTACATTTCTCTAAGATAAAATGGACTTTTACTCCACGGTGCATTTTTAAATTTACTGAATATATGTATTTATTCTTCCTTTAAAAGTCACTACTAAATTGAAATGCTCTGGGAAGCAGTATACCGTATTAGGTAGAAATAGGGGCTTCTAAGTCACACAACCTGGGTTAGGAATCCCAGGTTCACATTTTATTTGTTGCTACAATTCTTTGTCTCAGCTGCAGTATGGGTTTAATAAGAGTACCTACCTCATAGAGCTATTGTGAGATTGTGTGAGAAAATTGATGTAGCAAGCCTGACACACAGCAGAGATAATAAATATTAGTTATATTTATTATTGGTATTATTGGTATTATTATTACATGAAGCAATTGAGTATAGTGGTTAAGAGAACAGACTTTGGAATCAGAATTGGATTCAAATGCACAAACTCACTTAATGACAGTATACTTCAAAATCCTTGTCTTAGTTTTCTTAACAATAATATCAAGATTTTTCAGGTAAAGAAACACTACCTGCTGTCCAAATACAATTCAAAATGTCTTCAGAACCTCATTTCTTACTCATACCATAGGCCAAAATAGATATTCCTGGTCAGCTTTCTGCTACATTGTGCTTCTCCCATCTTTTGGTTCTGTCATCCCCTAGTGGCAGATGAAGGAAACGTTAAGAGAGCATAGGAAAATCTGCATGCTCTTTAAAAGCTGTGAGCCCAGAGGTGTCTCACATTGTTCTTGTTCACATTCCAGTGATGAGAATGGGTAATGTGGCCACAGGTTGGTGTAAAGGGGGATAGAAAAAAATGGAGCCTTTGGCTGGTGAGCTGTTGGGATGGTCAAAAAGTTCTTTTAGGTTTTCCTGTAACATCTTATGGAAAAACCAGAATGCACTTTTTGGCCAACCCAATACTTTCCAATGACAACTCTAGACTCCTGAAGAGAGAGCCCTGCACACATTTCAGTGGAGAGCTATGCCTCCCTGACACAGGAGAGTAACATCAATTGTCTCAGTCCGGATTCCCTAGAAAACAAAGCCCAAATTAAGCATCCATGCTTTATTTGGGAGGCATGAGCCCAGGACACAGAGAGTGAAGTAAAAAGGAAGTGAGGGGGCCTCCCTGGTGGCGCAGTGGTTGAGAGTCCGCCTGCCGATGCAGGGGACGCGGGTTTGTGCCCCGGTCCGGGAGGATCCCACATGCCGCGGAGCGGCTGAGCCCGTGCGCCATGGCCGCTGAGCCTGCGCGTCCGGAGCCTGTGCTCCACAACGGGAGAGGCCACAGCAGTGAGAGGCCCGCGTACCGCAAAAAAAAAAAAAAAAAAAAAAAAAAGGAAGTGAGGCAGGAGATGATGCAAAATAGAAAAGAGGATGTGTTATCATGCTGGCTACTACTCTACAGTGATCCTCAGAGACACAGAGAACCACTGGGCAGGTGCACCACTTGACTTGCAAAAAAGCTGCAAATAAACTGGAGAAAGCATGAAGCAGTCTGTAGGAGGAAGGGATGGAGGTAGGAGAAGGAATATATTGACCTGTTTCTTCCCATTTCTTGCTTCCTTTTGGTTAAAATTTATCACCCGGAGTATTTTCTCCTTGTATTATGTGGATGCTGGGTACACCCTTGGATGGCTATGCAGAAGGTCAGATCCTACACCCTGTAAAATAGTATTTTATCCAAATCTGGATGTGGTGGGGATCTAAAATCCAGTCTGAACCTTGGCAACCAGGAGGGCCTTGCATTCCAAGAAGGTGTCTGGTCATCCACAGGAAGTGGGACCATATGGGCCCAAGCATCACTGGTCATCTACAGGGACAACTGAGGCAGACTGAAAGAATGAGGGTCTAAGGAGGGAATCTGAGGAGGTGCCTGAGGCATCAAAAATGTGCCCAAATTGCTCACATTGAAGAATTAAATAGTTTTTACATAGTGTAAATTTAAGGCAATATAAGCATGCAACAAACATAGATTAAATAGAAGCTATTATATTTATTCTAGCAAGATTTTGATTCAGGAATAAATGCAATAATCTTAAAAAGGGGAGAATACTTTCTCCTCAACAAACAAACAAACACATAACATTCTAGTGCCCCAAATCACTAACAAGGCTTTGCTTTTCTGAAAATCTGGTTTGATTTGGTCTTGTAATATACTGAGAAATTTCACTGGAGAAACAATTTCAGTTATTATTAACACCATTTATATTCATATACATAAAACCCACATCTTAACAATCAAAGTATCCTCTTCTATGTTGACAGCGGCCATACTTTAGACATTAATAAGATCAGGTATCCATTCAGCACTCTTTCCTAAATCATTTTGCCCAAATGAGAATTTATAAGTGAGTTTTATCCTCCTCCATGACTGATTTTCCAGAATCAAAACCAGTTATGTGATAAAACTTAATTCCTCTAAACAGATTTTGTGTTTCATGTTTCAGACTGATAAGGACAATCTGAGTCTATATTCTGGAATAGCAATTAATCCAAAATAAAAAATGGTAGCTAATAAACTGTTTCATAAAATCTGAGCCTTGACTTTTTTTCAACCACATCTAGTAATAAGGGTATGAGAATGAGTGGCCCAGTGATTTGTTGCCCACACACATGGCCAATCTTCATCATGGAAAATGCCATCAAGCAAAAAAGCATCTGGCCTTTGATATTTTCTTAATATACATTAAAAGCCCCCAAATATCCCATAAAGAAAAATGGGAAACTTAATCCCAAAGGTTTAATCTAAGTCAGAGAAAAATATATTATGGAGAGACAACCCTGTCAGCTATTATTGAGAAATGGTAAAGATGGACTAAGAGAATAATAAAAATCAGAAGTGGACAAGACCTAAGATCAATTTTTAATGACTTCACATTTCTCCAACAAAGAGGCTTTTATGTTTTATTGTCCAGAAGCAGTAACTTTTAAATAATTCTATTTAAATATTTAAAAATCATTTATATTTTAAGTTTACCCAGAATAGATATATGTCTACTCTTAGGCTTAAGTTTATATTTAGTCAACTTTTAAAAGTACATTTTTATAATGATGTACAATGTGATACATTGGCATCATGTAGTTCAGCAGACTTGTTCATGTGTTTTATAGCTGTAGAATCAGAAATACGTTTTCTATTAAAGGATTCTTTAATTTCAGATGGAATAAAATCTTGACTGTCTTCCAAGTAAATTCTACAACTTTTCTGAACTACTTATTCCAATATTTAACAACACTTAAACACTGATGATTTTCCCTTCTAATAAAGCCTAGTCCCTAAAGTTGTTCTTCAAACCTAGGTCTTTCTGCTTTGACTTTGTAAAAATAAACAATTGATTAGGATCATTTTTATATAGTCCTTCATTTACTTATCTTAGTTTTCTTTTCTTGAGGCTAATATTTTTATTTGCTTGACTTTTACCAAAATCACTTTAGCTTTTTCTGGCATACTTTTAAATTCACCCCAAATCTCTATTATTTGCT
Source organism: Leucopleurus acutus (assembly GCF_964270905.1). NCBI lineage: Eukaryota > Metazoa > Chordata > Mammalia > Artiodactyla > Delphinidae > Leucopleurus > Leucopleurus acutus. The sequence goes on from NC_139149.1 coordinate 32,270,557, forward strand.
TCAATTTTGCCATAAGATCAGTTCCTATTTAAGGTCAGTATAAATGGGAATGTAGTGATTTTTATGTCCTAAATATTTCTCATTTTGTAAACTATAATTCTGAGCTGTATTCTTAATTTTATTAATTCATTTGAGTGAATCTGGAAATTTTCTGTTGCAATTTTCCATCCAGTTCATAAATTCATTCAAAGGTTAACAAACTTCTCTTGAGTGCTTACTTTGGGCCACTTTGCTAAATTTGGGGAAAATGAAGACCGATAAGACAAACCCAGCTTGTTCTCTGATTGTATAGCTGGGGGAAAGAAACACATCAAAAAGTAGTTGCAATGTGTGAATAACAAAACAAATTGTAAAAAAAAAAAAAAAAAAAATGTTTTTCAGAGTAGGGGAAATGGTAAGAAGGAAAGAGTGACTGTGCCTGCAGAGGTGAAGGAGAGCCTCGTGGAAATTATTTTGGAGTTACATCATGAAAATGAGCAGGATTGGGGCAGATGGCAGGCAAAGAGAGTGGATGAAGAGAGAAATAACTGTGTTCCAGATGAAAAGGGTACATGCATACTCACTTCCCCAAAATATAGAGTTGTGAAAGCATGTAGCATTTTGGAAACTGCCTGGAATTCAGCATTGCTGATGTATAGAAAAAAGGAGGGATGAATGGAACTGAGAAGGTGGTTGGGGGATGATGAAAAGAAGCCTGTATACTCTACTAAGGGATTTGTACATTATCTTGTGGATAACAAGTTTTCTAGGAGAAATATTGTGAGATTTGTATTTTAGGAAAAAAATTCAAAATGTGGAGAATGAATTGAAATGGTTTTTACTGAGTTCAGAGGAAATGGGAAGGAGAGAAATTCAGATGAGAGAAAATAAGAACTTAAAAGAGTTTGTGATCTCGTTCTGGAATTTGGGCTTTGTACCTTTTGGTTGTGGCTATTGATGGAAAGAGGAGAACTAAGAAAGTGAAGAGAGTGAAGGAGATAAATGATTAGCCAAGACAAGCAATAGAAAAAAGAGGACAAGTCTGAGAAGAAGACAGTGATTTCAAGGAGATGTCTGTGCTATATCCTAATGATAGTTAGAAAATAGAGTTTGGACACATAAGAGGGAGCTGGGAACCAGAGGAATCATGGGGAGTTAACATAAATAAGTGATGGATCAGGCCACAGGCAAAATCAAAACTCACAGGAATCATGTAAACTATGAGAAATAATGAAAGCCTAGAACCATAAACCAGGGATTACTAACATTTAAGAAGTTAAGAAGTTGGTTGAGGAAGAGAAGTCAGTGAGGGAAAAAGAAAAAAAAAAAAACAGAGAAGGAAAAGTATAAAAGGTGAAAGAATTTGGAGAGAAAATGTCTCCTTAGCTGAAGGACAGAGGGTTTAAGAAGGGCCAGCAGAATCTCATAGTACTACAGAGTTCAACCAGAATGTGGATGGGAGAGAAAGCATCAGACTGTTCCTGTTGACCTTAATAGTTAAGACGAATTAGATTAACCAAGGAAGGGGATAAAAGACTGCAGTGGGTTGAGGAGAGAATAGAACAGGAGCAGAGAATGTGACTGCAGGAAACTGAAGAATCCTGGTAATCATGAAAGGAAATAGGTGAGATTGAGAAAACGTGAAGTTGTGGCATTGGTGCTTGCTTTCTTCTATTTTTTATTTTTTTATAATCACTTCAGTGTGATTATAGTCTAAAGGATATAATCTACTTTAGGGAAAACAAGGAATGAGATTGGATAGAATTAGGAACTATAGAGGAAAAACCTTGGGCTGAAGAAGGAGCATCTCTTACTCTGAGGCAAAACAAGACATGCCTTGTGAGTTCATGCAGTATATGGCACTGATAGGCCAGGTAATTTTGATGCTCATAGATGACACTGTCGTGCCCAGACATGGGAGTTCATTGGACAGGTGGACCAGAGTCACAGACCCAGGTCCAGAATTTTGGGAAACAGATGCAAAAGTGGGAAATGATGACACTTACAAGGAAGAAATAGAAAGTGTTAATTCTTACTTTGGGACCTGAAAAAGGCATTATGTGACCTAGCAGGAGGAAAGGATAGGTATGGAGGGGAGGCAGTGTATTGTGTTGTGATAAGGACTTGGGACTTGGAGTCAAATAAAAATGAATTCGTATCTCAGCTGAGGTCCTTATTAAGTGCATGAGCTTATGTAAGGCACTTAACCACTCCCTGCTTGAGTTTTCTTCACATGTCAGTTAAAGGCAATGGTATTAACTTCACAAATTTGTTGTAAGGAATAAATGAGAATTTGATATAAAGCTTTCAGAGGGCAAGACATATAGAAATTTATTAAAGTTTCTGTTTGTTCATTTGCATTACACAGACTAACTATGAAAGAGGGAAGAATGGCGAATGTTGTAGCACCACAGCTCTATGATCTCTCTGAATTATGAGTAAGCCGTTTGGTGGGCTTGAAAAAGGTAAAGCTTTGGGAGAGAGGTACCATGAGGAAGAGTAGAAACTGACTAGGAGCGCATAAAAACTTTGCAAAGTATTCATGACATTGGTCTTGGTAATGATTTCATGGATACGTTGTGTCCTTATCACAGTAATAATAGTATTGCTAAGTAGAGTCAAAAGCCCAGCTGAAGTAGGTGGCCATTATTTGTAATGTTACTACATTGAGTAGTCAAGTTATTTCTCTAGAATTGAGGAATATGAGGAAGATTGTAGAAGAAGAAAAAGTGGATGAGAGAGTGGAGTGGATCATCGAATGAGGGAGGGAGAGAGAGAAAGAGAGAGAGAGAGAGAGAGGCTGAATTGACTGCAGAATCAGAGGCACAGGTCTGGACATGAAAGGAAGTGAAATCAAGGACTTGAGAGGCTGGGGCAACACACAAAGGTGTGCAGATTTCAATAACCTCGAAAATCAAACATAACAAGGTGGGAGTAAGGCAGATTCAGAAAATGGGATTTGTTAGGCAGAAAGCACAATGAAGATTGCTAATGTGGAGAGGAGGTAAAGCAGTGAGCTCATGAAGAATGTAAGAGACGGGTCAAAGTCACATGAATGAGCACTAGGAGGTGACTAAGTGTAATGGGCAGTGTTCGGACTGAGATAAACCCAAGCCAGGTGCCAAAGCCATCGGATTTAGCATATGACGCTGATGAGGACAGCTAGAAGCTGGCAGAACTAGATGGTAAGCACACTGGCAAAGCTTAGATTGCTTTTTACCCATAAGTCTCCTCTAGCTCTCTCTCTTTCTATAGAGAGAGTCTATAGATAATTATACAGAGTCTGAGGCTAGGATACGATTCTTAAAGGAAGAGTCAAGATATAGGCCAACACAGTAGCTAACACACTCACACTTAGTATATATACAGTAAGTGTTTATTGCATGATTCTGTGAAATCCTATGTTCAGTCCACATATGAGTCCATTAAACTGTTTAGATTTTGCCAAATCACAAAGCAAAGACTGCTTAACCATTAGACCAGATACAAATCTTGCTTGTTATAAAGTTAGGAATTTTAAGATGCCCAAACCTTCCTTCCAAAGCACAAATGCTAGTTGCATTTTGGTATTTTCCTTCATGCACAAATTTAGCAAATATTCATTGAACAACTATGTACCAGCACTGTTCCATACATTGGAAAAATAGTGGAGGAAAAGGCAAACAAGGTCCCAGCTCAGGGAGTTAAATTCCAGTGGGAGAAAAACAGTCAGCATATAAAACTATATATATATATATATATATATATATATATATATAAAAATTTCGGTTAGGAGGAAGGCTGTGGTGAAATTAAAATAAATAGGTAGAGAGTAATCAGGAGTCCTGGAATGCCATGATTTTATATAAGACAGTCAGAGAGAAGACCTCTGACAAGGTGACATTCAGCTGAGACATGATGGAGAAGGAGTCAGCCATGTGAAGATTGGGAGGTATTCCAGGTAAACAGGTGGTGTAAAGGCCCAATGGGAAGATCAAGTTCAACAGAGAAGGACAGAAACAAGATCAATATGTCTGTACTAGTCTAGTAAGAAAAGCATATCTTTTCCCAAAATGTTTCATGTTTTAGCATGAATATGATCATAGTGTATATTCAATTTTTAAGAACTACATAGTGGTTAAAAACAGACTCTGGAGGGGCACTGCTAGCATTTAAATCCTGGCACCTCCTTTTCTACCTATGTTACCTTGGGAAAGCTCACCTAACCATTCTGGCATATTCTCTTACCTGTAACATGGTAATAATAATAATACCTACTGGGCTTCCGTGGTAGCGCAGTGGTTAAGAATCCACCTGCCAGTGCAGGGGACGTGGGTTTGAGCCCTGGTCCAGGAAGATCCCACATGCAGTGGGGCAACTAAGCCCGTGCGCCAGAACTACTGAGCCTGTGCTCTAAAGCCTGTGAGCCACAATTACTGAGCCCACATGCCACAACTAGTGAAGCCCATGCCCCTAGAGCCTGTGCTCCGCAACAAGAGAAGCCACTGCCATGAGAAGCCCACACACTGCAACAAAGAATAGCCCCTGCTCACCACAACTAGAGAAGGCCCACACACAGCAACAAAGACCCAATGCAGCCAAAAATAAATAAATTTATTTTAAAAAATAATAATACCTACTTCATACAGGTATTTTAAGAATTAAAAGAATTGATAGCCATAAAACACATAAGAAGTGTTTGGCCCATAAAAAGTGCTTCTTATATAAAATCATATTCCATCTTTTTTTCCTGACTGCATTACGTGGGAGAGATAATCTTTTTTGTTATATATGTTTATTGGTTCTGAGTGTCCCATAATTCAATTAACTGTAGAAGCAGGTTTTTCTTAATTTTTCTATGTCATAAGTCACTCAACAATGAACATTATTATTGTGCCTTGAGATTTTCCACAGCCGTGATGACCTGGGTGGCAGATTATGGGAAAACAGTAAAAATATTTCAGTATCTGAAGCATCCATAAGAGCCATGCTCATCTTGATAAGTTTTTCCTTAGATTACTACCAAATAACCAAGGAAAGCTATGCTATCAATTGCCATCTTGCCAGCCGAATTTACCCTGAAGGAAAGTTATGCTTGGCCTGTATAATGTTTCCAAAAAAATTTTTATTGAGTTGCCAAAAATCAAAAAATCTCACAATTTACTATTAAAAAACCCCATATTTCTGGCTTCTTCTGAAAAATATTTTATTTCTTTTAAACCGATAGAACATAGTGGCTCTGAGGAAACAATTGTGGACAGATTTCTTATAAAATTTTTGCCATTTTTCCATAATTTTATGCTTTAACCTAAAGTTCATACTGTTAACATTGTCTAAATATATTATAAGCTTTTTACACTAAAATTTTAAAGTATTCTATTGAAAATGGCTTGAGGAAACTGAATTTCTCTCTAGGAAAACCTAGAGTAGCTCAGAACATATGAAAATAGTTGGAGTCTTTGAAATGTGGCTTAACTTTCTTTAAAAATAGTAAAAAAATCTCCCAAGCAGGTAAGTTTTTGTTTAATGTTTGGAGTTTTGCAAATTTAAAGTTATGTAAGTGTGATTCACTTGAACTAAATAAAAATATGAAGAGGCAAATACAGAGGATATTCCTATTAACTGATTATTATGAATTACTGAAGTAAAAACAGCTTTTCACTAACATACACATTGTATTGTGTGAAAGGAGGCACACACCATAATCTATTTGATCTAAATTAAATTTACTAAATACAAATACACATTATACTTATGTGTATAGACTTAAAGTCTGAAAAATGAATTTCTAAAAGGCATACAGTTGGCACTTAATATTTATTAAATTTGTTTTTTCTTTTTTTCAGCTCTATTGAGATATAATTGACAATTAATAATGTGTAAGTTTAAGGCATGAAATGTGGTGATTTGATATACAGATATACTGTGAAATGATTACCACACTAAGGTTAGTTAGTAACATTCATCACCTCACATAGTTACCTTTTTGTGTGGTTCTAACATTTAAGATCTACTCTCTTAGCAATTTTCAAGTATACAGTAAAGTGTTAACTATAGTCACCATGCTGTATATTCGATCCCCAGAACTTATTCATCTTAAAACTGAAAGTCTGTACCCTTTGACAAATATCTTCCAATTACCCCAGTGCCTGGTAACCAGCCTGTTTCTATGAATTATACTTTAGATTCCACATAAAAGTGAAATCATGCAGAATTTGTCTCCTGTCTAACTTACGTGTGTGTGTGTATATATATATATATATACACACACACACAATATAAAACATTATATTATATAAAACATTTTGTTTATCCATTCATCCATTGATGGATTGATGGACACAGGTCATTTCCATGCTTTGGCTATTGTACATAATGCTGCAATGAACATGACGGTGAGGATATCTATTTGAAACTGGAAAAAAGATAAGAAAGTCTTTATACCATAAATATATAGCTGCTAAGTCAATAAAGCTTTATTTTTTCTGACATGCATCTCCAGTGTTGTATGCTTTTTATTCTTATTGCATTTTCGTTTGCAGAAAACTGGGCACAAACCAGAAAGTGTGGATTTGTGTGGGGCATATATCGAATGGGCCAAAGAAAAATCAAGCAGAAAGAATGTCTTTCAGGTAAGAATGCTACATAGATTCAAATTATTCCTATTCCTTCTAAATCTGAGCTCTCTTGGGTAATCAAAACAAGACTACCTTGTTACGATGTTTTTATGTGCATGAACTAGTTGTGTAGAGGTCATTGTGAAAAACCTGGCTTCTCTTCCTTGTTGAATTTTGGTTGTTTTGTTGTTTTTCCCTGGTGACTGCTTGCTATCTAAACACAAAATATATGTTGTGTGGTGATTAATTATATACCCGAAAGTCATTGAATTTTTCAGTGTGTTTGATAGCTGTTTGTGGTTCAAACCTAGAATGCTTGGCTTAAATAGATTTAATGTAGGACTTTCAGATGTAAACAAAGTAAGATTTGCTAATTATGATAAACTATTTGCATTCATTGCCATTCCTGCTTTCCAGTCATAAATTATATTTACCAGTGTAACTTGGGGGATGGAGAGAGCTGAACAGTTATAAAAATTGGATTTTTCATATTGTATAATTTAATTTTTTGGAAAAAAATAACTGTGATTAATAATTTCAATCATGTTCCTTTAAATGGAAAGCACCAGATGAAATCCTTGAAAGAAAGGAAATGGGAAAACTTAATATTTCACATATGATGTTACTGAAATCCCTTTGGCAATTAATAACTTCAGATTATGGAAGTTGATCTTTTTCTATATTTACATGACATTTAATTTACTTTTATATCTCCAAAGTAACCAATAACTTTATAGTATATTTTAGAATTTATATCATTTAGTAGGAACTAGATTATCATAATTATTGTATCAAATGTCTTCTGAGACCATTTTAGCCCTTGAAGAAAAGTCAATTCTGTTCTTAAATGTATCACTAAAATTAATGTATTCAGTCTTATAGAAGTATAGGTAGGTGACATTTCTTATCTGAACTCTCACTGGGATGAAAAAACTGATTTTCAGTTTGTTTTTGCATTTTCCAAATGCTCAATGAATTCTAGGCAAATAATTTGGACTTATGTTAATTAAAAAAACAAAACAAAACAACATGAAAAAACACTTTTAACATATTATGGAATAACTTATTTTTCTGATTATAGTTGAATTCTATTTAGGTATTCATTTTTATATGGAAGAGGTTTTTTTGTTTTTCTTTTTCTTTTTAACCAAAAATGAGGAAGAAAGAAAGAAAGGAAGGAAAGAAGAAAACCAAAAAAAAGAAATAAAGAAAACTAAACATACTTGCCAAGAAATCAAAGGACTAAAGCCCAAAGTGATTAGAAGGTGAACTTACAGAATCAAGAAGTAAAATTAAATTTTTTTTTAAAGTCAGGAATTGTAGATCAGTGATATACTCTGTCTCCCAATCTCTTGCTTTTATTTTTTTTTATTCTGCTATAAATAAGAAAATTTAGGGGCTATAATCCTAGCCTCTGTGACAACCTAGATAATCAGTATGGCTAGTTCTGAACAGGGTAGGGTGAGCTAAGTGGTTTAGTTTTATTATGTATTGTGAGTTTAGCAACCTAATCATCAATGTTGTAAAATAAAGACATTATAAAAAACAAAACAAAACAAAAATAAAGACATTAAAATTTGACACTGACATAATTCTTGAATAGAAGAAACCCTCGGAGTTGAACTAAGGAAGACTTTTTCAGTTCCTTCTGTTAACCTTATGAAGAGTTAAGTTAGATCACAAATGAGGATGATAATCAAATATATATGATGTGTACAGGGCTGCGAATATGGAAGAAAATATTTAAGTATAATTTTACATAGCTGTGAATATAATATTCATAGATGTATATTTAAACCAATACATTGATAATATGTTATCATCCTAACCTTTTCGGGGTGTGACTGCCTCTGTTATAATATTTTACTCATTTTTCTTATTTCTTAATGTAGGTACTTCCAAAGATATTAAAACTATTCTCACTTTTGGTAGCTTTTTGGAGGTGAAAATCTTGCCAGTTAGCTTTGTTTGTAAGATACCTGAGCAGTTCATGGGACTTCAGTTTTCTTACATCCAGTTTATCTTTTTTTGTCTTGTACCCTTTAGTTTAGAGAAACAAGAGGTGATGATAAGGATGTTGCAAATAATAAAACTAAAGAAAGATTCAGGTTTAATTTCCTGCTTCATTCTTTTTGGGGTGAATCATGTGGTTTTCTTGTCATGCTGAAATCTTTTCATCATCTAAACATATGAGCTTAGGTAAAATTGACTAATACGTATCCATAGTGAAAGTAAGCGTTTCAAGAGGAACAATATAGATAGCTTTTATAGTTCTGTTAACAAAAAAGCATCGGGAAGGATTTGTCAGAGAGCTAGCTCTAGATGACTTGCATCAATATTTGATTAGGTACATTAGCTGGAATAACTCTCAAATGATCAGAATAAACATGATTATATCTCAAAAACATGGTATTAAGGCATTGTTGGGTATCTGAGTGTGTGTGTTCAAGGGTTTCATTACCTACAGGATAATGAAGTATTTCTTCCTCAGTGAAAAAGACCATCACAGTTTTAGCCGATATGCTACATCAGAAATAGCTTTAGAATACCAAGTTTGAATTAGGCATGGTGTTCAATCTCAGTCTATGAATTATAGATTACAGATAGCAAACGACTATTGAGATTTTTGGTTCAAGAAAAATCAAGGAAAAGCAAAATTAGAAATAATTTAAAATTTGAAATCTGTCTTTAAAAACTTGATGGATTAGCAGTTATATGCCACATAATTACAATGTCTCTAGAGAAGTTGAACTTAAAATGAAGAGGAAAACAAACAAACATGTGCCTGAGATATGCTCGAAAGACTCAGAAGCAAACATTTATGACACAAAAAAATGGAAGGATTTCATTTGTTTCCTTTGTATATGTCATTTGGACATTTGAGTTCATTTTCTTTTTGCATTAAAAGTCGAATTTTCTTTATAGTCAAAGTCTTATTAAACTCTTGATGTAAATTCAATCTTATTTGATTGGTACATAGTAACATAACTGTGCCAGCATTAATTAATTAGGTTTTGTATTCAACTATTCTCAGTAATTCAGAATGATGCTCACTGGCTGAGTTCAAGAACATCTGCCTATTTTAGAGCAGTTTTTGACATAAGTAGCTTTAATAATAAATAATATATTAAAGATATTTAGCAACTTCTATAATATATATATGTAAAGTAGACATAGACAAGTCATAATGTGTTTAAAGTATAAATGTACATACATGTATGCATATATGATGTATGTGTCAATGTATATACCCACATGTAATAGCTTGACGTTAAGAAATAGAATGGTCCTTTCCACACACATACACTACCAACACTGAAAGACATATTGTATTTATTATAAAGGTCATACACACTCTAAGTTAAACTAGTAAATGTTCATTGCTGCTAACTTTTGTTCAATTCTGCATTTAGCATAATTGTCAAGGACCATCACAAGTTTGATGTAGCTTGAGAAAGCATTTAGCAACCGAGTAAATTGTAATGAAATGTGGTACGAGTTTTCTTAGTTAAGAGCAACCCTAGGTCTTCATCAGGGAAAGAGTGAATAAAAAGATTTATGTTCAAATCACATGTTTTAAGCATTTCTGCTAAGTGCTAGTTTGCTCTTTGGTGTTTAGCCTGAAATTTAAAGCACTGAGGATTAAAAGGATTACAACATAATCTTAAATAATCCTAAATGTCATTTACAGAGAGATACTTGTAATAACTAAATAAAACCATGTGAAAGGATGGCAGTATTGTCAGGCAGCATCTGTAACATAAGCAGTGCTTCTGTCACCTTCTCTTTCCTCATGGATACGTCAGGCATTTACAAAGCTTTTCAATAGAAGTCCAGTTGAAAAAATGGTTGTAAAATAATTTATAACAATCAGTAATTTTTAAACATCTACTATCTTTTTGTTTCAAAGTTGAAGGAAAAGTTTCACTCAGGTTTCCTTCCTTCCTTTGAACATAAGGCTCTCTGAACTAAACATTTTTGAAAGTCTGGGGAAAAGGAGTTCATGATATGGCTATCAAATAAATAGATGACACACCTCTAAAACATTCCCAGCCTCCAAGAAGCTGCCCTCTTATTAAATATATGATGGTCCCAAGCACTGTAATTAATTCCATGCCTTTTAATTTAGCACTAAAATATTCTTTACTCCTGTCATGTAAATTAGTTTTGCCTCCTCAAAGAATATACGAAGATAGAGACTATATCCCATACTGCATTTTTAAACCAGAAGACTGGAAACCTTTTAACCAATTCAGTGGTTACTACTAAGGCTAAAATTGCATTGTTTCAGTTAAAAAAAAAAAAAAAAAAGAAAAGAAATTCATTGTCATAAAAAAATTTTAAGAAATTGTGTCCACAATATAGGCTCTATATTCCAAGATGATTTCTGGAGTGTCATCTCTAGTCACTTTTTAAAATGGGGGTTAAGAATAAGAAAAATACTATCTGTTTTCTTGGTCATTTTCATTACAACAGTAGTTGATTACTCATTTGAAATAATTAAACCTTTTCTCAGAGCCAGACGGTGACTAGGCCTCAGTTTTTCTGAGTTTCCTTTCAAATAAAATTTTCAAAAAATTTCACCCATGAACATGCAGCAGGCTCATCTACAGATTACGTGATTTAAATAAGATAATTCTACTATTAATGAATTATGGTTGATTAGAACTGTATCAATTGCCTGCCTTAAAGGCAGAAAAAAATTAAATGACTCAAGAAGATGAAAGTATTTTTTTTCCTCTCACCACCAATTTATAACCTCAACAAAAACCATGGCCAAATTTCTTGGATTTGAGATTCTTTTTTTTTTTTTTTTTTTTTGCATTACACGGGCTCATTTTTAACGTATAAAAATATCTCAAGGAAGCCAATTCTGTCCCTAAAAGTAAATCTCGGAATAGATTTATCATTAGTTGTATTTCTTTTCTGACTTTGGATGGAGTCTTCTGACTATAATGTATATTAAACATATTCATGTAATATTTTCCATGGATATGCTTTACATTTAAACATAATTTGATAGCTCTTCCTGATCTGAATATGTCTTAGCTTAAAATCTTTAAGTACTACTTAAGTTTATTAATGGGAAGATAATTTAATAACATCTTGGAAAATGTCATTTTAAGCCAAAAGGAAAACTACTGGTATTTTGCTTTTATCCATTTCCTTCTGTTAAAAGTGATGGTTTAAAATAAATCTGAGCTTTTATCAATTTTCTCTTTCATTTTTCAATGCTTGTAGTTAGACTAAATGCAAAAGGATAATTCTTCACATTCATATATGCATTAGATTTCGAGTAAAGCTGGTTTCACTTTGGAGAATTACTCACAGTATCTTGAAAGGCATGGCATTAAAAATAAACCAGAATAAGAGCAGCATTAATGTCTAATACAGTTGTTTTTTTAGTTTTTTCTTGTCCCCAATCATTTTATCTACTTATTAGATATTCATCCATCATTCAGAAGGTTCAGTGGAGAGAGCACAAGAGTCTGGGGACGTGTGTTCCAGTTTTGGCGATGTCAGTTGTAACTTTATGTAGAACCCAGGGTAGGATCCCTCCTCCAGCTTACAGTTTTTCACAGCAAAGAAATAAGAGAGAAGCCTTTAACTCACCTGCCTCCCATCTGTGTTAAGGTTAAAGTGAAACAGCCCTGTATTTGAAAGCAACTCCAAAGGACTGATTTTTAACATAAATAAGATGGGGTTGTATTCATCTTCTAACCACATCATCTCACAGTACTTTGAGAACAATTCCAGATGTGGATTTTGGAAGAAAATGGGTAGGAGAGGTATGCCTCTGTGAAATGCAATTCAGGGTCTCTGTACTCTCTGTACTACCTTATGAACTTAACCAAGAGACTAAGATTAAATATACCATTGAAAATCTGTTCATTCATTGTCTAAGGATATGTGTCCTCAAACATTACGGAAATTATTTTTAATATCCTAGTCTATAAGTAAATAGTATAATTAATGTAATATCTAATCAATACAAGTTATTTAATTAATGTCATATCCTAGTAAACACTTTAAGAAAAGCATTTTGCCCTGAAAGCCTCTACCAAGCTATTGAGAGCATCTTGCAAAAGGGAACTTAGAGACAAGTGCAGCTACTATGCCCCCAAATGAGAGACAACAGTAACTCTTTTTATTCCCCTACTTAGATATCAGGACAACACTTTTTTTCTGATTGAAGGGGAAGGGATATTATTTTGATGATTTTGGCTTCATTTTTACCAGTGGGATTTCACAGAAGAATTTTGATGAATGGAATGATATAATTTTTTATAATTGGGGATTTGATTTAGGAATATTAACGTTAAGGGTGTATATAAGGCTTACTGCAAAGGAGAGAGCCTGGAGACAGGAATTAAAATTGATTGCAGAAATCTAAGGTGAGACCCAAAGAGCATGTTAGCCTGACTGAGGAAAAGAGAAACAGAAACAAGTCCTTGGATGGCAAGTACACCCCTCAAATGAAGAACATGCCTGTTTGTTCAGACCACGTTACTTGGAAACCACTGTCTTTTTTCTGGTTCAACTTTTGAGAAGTAATAAAGATCTCTGTAAAAAAACAGGTATAATCTCAAGTATAGAATTAAGATACTGATACCTTGGGTGTATTATCAAATAAAACAATAGCAAGCTTATGTTGCCTGGTGATTCCATGAAGCATGGTAGTCTGTGAGGATATGGTCTCATTTGCACAGCTTCTTTATTATACTAACTACCAAAGGACACAATGCTACCTCACTGTCTTCTACCTTACTGTCTTCATTTGTTTTTAAACTATCATCAAAGCAGAATGCTACTGGATGACAGTAAAGATTGACAATAGCCATACTAGTACCTTTTAGTCCCAAATTAGCCAAGAGAACCAAGATTTTAAGGTTCCAAAATAAAATAAAATTAATCAAAATTAAAAATATAAAGAAAAAAAAGAGAAAATGTCAACTTGTCTTCTTTTACTTCTAATATTTTAGCAGAAGAATGGATGTGTGTTACCTAATGGGCTTATGTCACTGGTTAGCTCACTTCACATCGCCTTCTGGAATAGCTGGCTCCGTGTGCTCAAAGATAAGAGTTGTCCATTTGGAATAAATTCTGGATTTTAGTTTGACACCAGGCTAAATGCAACATGCCATTCTTCATTTATTGACATCATGATGTAAATCCTCTCCTCTTATGGAACACACTCTGTTTCTTGATGTTTTGGTAGAACTGGTGTGTTGGTCACTGAGCCATACATGGGCTAACAGTGCATTTCCCCATGTCTGCAGAACCAGAGTGAGGCTAGCTGAGTTATGTGGGATCAAACCTGGGCCTTCATAACACCCACCTGAGCAAAAGCCACCACTGCCAATGGGGGATTTCATGGCATCAAAGTAGAATCATCAAGTGTTATGGTTTTTCCATTTGTAATTTTCCTCTTGTAAAGTACAAAAGATATTACACTGATGCTAGCAAGACAACGTTCAAACCAATTTATTCCTTTTTCATCTCTCTTTCAAAATTCTTATTTTATATTTTAAAGGAGAACAACTGTGTTTATTTCATGATGAATATGATTTCTTTTAATAGTAAACAGGCTTTTTCTAGAAAAAGGAACGATTTAATCCCTAAAGCTGGTAAATAATAGATGGGGCCAATAAATGGTATGACATTTTATAGCTTGTCCATGAGGGTGACACAGGGTGAAATAAAATTGAGTGGTTTTGGATAATATAGGATCACTGGCAGAGATATAGTTGATGCCATTCAGTTTTTAGAAACATAAGATAATGAGGCTGGACCTGAAAGCAAGAGAAAAAAATATATATTCACAGCATTTATATGCCACAAGTCACTGAGCAGGGAAAAATCTGGGCAGTGGTGAGCAAAACCTCAAAGCAGTGTTTAAAGCAGTATAAGAAAACAACAAAGCAAGCATCCATAACAAAGGTATGAAATGTACACAAGAAAAAAAATAAGTTTAAAATTAAAGGAAAATGCCAGCATTCATACAGAACTGGAGAGGCCACTTATAGAATCTATGCAGCCTCTCAATATATGAGTTAAATATGTTACTAAAAATTTAGTAGAAAATAAATATTCAAGAGCAAGGCTGTAAACACTGCAGGACAGTTAAGGATTCTCGGTATTTGAAAAGGAGAGGAGGCTGTTTTTTTATCTTGACAGAATGTTGAGAAATGATCTAAGAGAAACGATGAAATGAAATGCCTGATGGTGGGGAAGGATCAGGAAGGAAGCTGTTTAAACTCTTTTCAGATAACAGATCAGTATGAGGTGATTTGACCAAGGGAGGCACATTCACTTGGAGGCTTTAGATGAATTTCTTTTTAGTAGAGAGCTATTAGATCCTTGGCCTTCATCCCACCACTTTGCCTAACATTTTATTTCCAGCACTGGGAGAAATTCTAAGTCTGACTTCCTTGGTGAACATGTGCAAACCAAAAAAAATTTACAGTGGAGAAGTTAACAAATGCTGCAAACAGCCCAAAAAGGGAAAGAAACATTGATATTGAGGATTCCCTTCCTGAGTAATATAGACCTTGATAGTTTTTAGGGATTTTTTTTAAAACTTGAATTTAAACAGTGCTTCATTTTTCAAAATTCTCACACCCATGATCAAGTAGAGGAGAAGCTTCTGATATTTGAGATCTGTGATAGATTTGAAATCAATTCGTGGGAAGGGAGGTTATGAACACACTCTTTTGATGTGTAGGATGACTGATGAGGGTGGCAGGAAATTATGTGAAACCCTTCTCTTTTGACAGCCACACTGGAACATGTACAACCGCAGATGTTATTTGTCCATCAGAAAGGAAAATATTTGTTTCAAGCCACAGGCATTTTCTATCACGATATCAAAATGAAATTCAACAACAATTTAATGTTTAATGTGTAAGAAAATAAATATTTTCGGGGGGCCCAAATTCTAGAAAGCAAATAGATCCCACAAAATATAACTAGTGACATGAAAAAAATAGCTGGCCTCATTACGAACAAATCTGTCCTTTTGCTAAAGTAAGGATTGTTCTATTATTAACATAGGAAATCTTAGATGGACTGCACATAATGCCGCATTATTCATAAAAGCATTGCTGCCATCTGGTGGCTAGTTGGCATTTCAACACTGACTTTGCTGATTCGATTTGGCTGGGTGCTCTGGAGAGGTATTCAAAGGAGGTCTCTATTTATGTTGTTAAGCTTAAACCTGAAATCCCATGGCCCTAGATGTATTCATCTGATGGCAGTCCTTTCTCTCTGTCCTGTCATAGAATGGAGGATTCAGGGGAAGCAATGACACACTTGTGTAATTTTTGTCCTGAACATGAAAGTATATTTTCCATGACTTATCTAAGGAAGTTATTCTTGGCTGTTATTGACTGATGAATTTTATCAACACTCATTTCTGTTAGAAAATAAATATGTAGTCAAATATTAGGAAGATTTATTGAATCTAAAGATATACTATATTGCTTAAATAAGAATATATGTGAGATGTTGTAATCCCTCTTTTGGATCTAAGCATGAATTTTTTTTAAGTTACCACTTACTGAGCTTGATTTTGGAAATAACATAATTTACAGCGTCAAAAGAGAGAAATGTGTAGGGCTTCATAAAATTCAAGATTTCTTCCCAGTCACTCAATTGTTATATTGAAGAAATCTGATTAATTGCTAATGACTCAGAGACTTACGAAGTCATCTTTCTTCATGGATTTACAAGTTAAATGACAAATATTCAGCTCATGCTGCACTTTTTATCAAAAATATAATAGTTAAAATGTAATTTAAGAAATTTTGATGGTTCTTAAGCATCAGTGAATTAACACATTCTTAATCAGAAGCAGTAGGGTTATCTTGGCAACTTCAGTGTATGTTTTGTTTCTAATAACTGTAGAATGTCTCATTGTATGTAATGAAAATCCTGATCCTTAAAGTGTATACTTATATAGATCACAAGTCTTTAAAGATTATAGGAGATAATGAGTTAAAATTACCCTAGGAGGAAAGTTGAAGTTCAGTCCTGAATTCTCAAGGATGATATTTAATAGTTAATACTCAGTTTCTACCAGCTATTTGCCTACATCTTTAAACCACCTTATAATTTAGTAAAAGTCAGATAACAAAAGGCCATTGCACTAACTTGGGAGAATCATAATATCAAATGCATATTATCTTTGCAAAAAAATTTGTAAATGCCTGCTTTTAAAGTAAGACTGTGGGTTTTATTTTTAAATTTTTGGTTAAGATTTTCACTCTGTGAATGCATACTTGATAATACCCTCGATAAGTACCTACTTTTGCCACTTAAAATGTTTTCTCCCTCAAAATATTTAATTTGACTCATGGAAGAACATTGCTGGTTTTCCCTGGGAAGATCGCTTAATCCCCTACCCCTACCCCTACCCCTGTCTCTATTTAGGAAGAGGATATGAAAAACAACAATAAAACCTTAGAAAGAAAGTAAAATCTATAATGATTATGCCCCAGTCTCTTTCACCTATAAGTATAAAATTTCAAGTAAATTATTTTCCTATTCAACTTGGATACAACCCTATAGTGGCTTCTAATGGCTCCGTAATAGAGATGGTAGCTATGGTCAGGACGCTCCAGGCTGTAGTCATAAGTTGCTAATGTTTGTTTCAATAACATTTGCTTTCTGGCAGCTTTTACAGCTACTTAACACTAAATTCCCATTTAGCCAGGAGAATCATTCACATACTATAATGAATGATGTCACCTTAAATCCTTTAGTATGTAATTGCTGGATGTTACATTTTATAGCAGGGCATTTAATGGTGTATTTGTTTATGCTAAATTTTATGACAGTGACAGCTGTATCTCAGTGGAGGAATGATCCATTCCTTTCATAGGAAGCTAGGTTTGAATTCTCTTTAAGCAAACAGATTTGCCATATATGCCCTCTGGTTTGGGCAGGGTTCCCCCGCAAACCAAAGTTAGAGACTAGGAATTTTGTAGCAAGTAGTTTATTTGCGAGGTGTCCCAGAAAGCAAGAATTCAGAACTAGAAAGAGTGAAACAGAGGAGGAAAAGGCACTACAAGTAACGTTATTGAGTGGGTCAAAGTGGCTAGGATGCTTGTCAGAATTTTCACCCAAGGATTAACAGAATGAAGCATTTGTTCATCAGCTTCTCATCCCTTTGGTTTAGGGTCACCTCGGATGGGATAATATCTTTAAATCTTCTTGACTTTTAGACTGCACATGTGTGTGTATGTGTGTGTCTGTGTGTGCACCAAGAAGGCTCTTTCAGGTGTCCTCCTCCTTAGACTAGAGAATATCAGTGACAGAAAGTGAAAGATACCTGGTGCATGCTTGAGGCAAGATGAAGTCAGGACAAAGGAATGTGAAGCCCTCACAGAAATGTTTACACCAGCTACAGCTAGAGTCACAGGTAAAGCCAAGAGGATGTGAGGCAGGACACAAGAAGTATGTGATGCAATTCACTCCTTCCTATACTCAAATTGACTTGGACCTCATGTTAACCTTAATCCATTTCTGAATATTCCAAGATGGTGGCTGGCCTCAGTTTCTTCAAAAGAGGTAGTAAAAAAGTGGTGGTAGTATAAGTTACACTCCTTTACTGCCACTGTGTCTGAGGTCATATTTGCTATTCATCATCTACTTCTTGTACCACTCATTCTAGATTTTCCTCACCCTCAGTCAGGACTGCAACTAGTCTGTTGTGTTTGCCTTATGAGGTGAATCAGACTTTCATACCTGACGGATTTGAGCCCTTAATTTTTTGACAGTGCCAGCCTCTGTTTGCTGCAGTTGACAGATCACTGCTCTCACCAGGCACAGAAACACCAAGACACATGTCAGTGAATTCCCCGAGTTCCTGAATCATTTCTCCAACTCCCATTGTACAGAAGCAACTTCACCTTCTCATTTTAATAGGGCCAGTTATCCTCATGATTATAACAGCTATTTTATTTGTCTGTTGGTCCACTGCTTGAGTATCCATAGTTACATAGCAGTGATTATAGCTTTAAGTTCAGTGATTCCATTACTAATCCTTGCCAGAAGCAAACTTCTCCCCCATCCCAAGAACAAGAATTTTTAATCTAGCAGAGCCAAAGCTGCAAAAGTCAAAAGCATCAATGCTGCAAATGGGTTACTACAGGAGCTACTCCTGCTTCTACCTCTTGGTCCTTAGACTCATATAATCTAGCTGTTGGGGACACTGTAACATATATCAGATAATGATTCAGTATATATATTGCATCTTGCAATACAACACCCTAACCAAACAGGGTCTAATCCCTAAGCTATCACCTTAACTGAGACTTTAAGAAGTCATTCCATTATTCTATTAGGTTGATTGCTACCAAACAATATGTTATTTAGTAAGAACAGTGGATCCCGGGATCCACTTTCAAAGGAAGGGCTCTGATACAGTGAATTTGCTATCAGGCACCTGGTTAGTCTCCTTTAAGGACTCAGTTGTGCTTCTGCTGCTGGAAGACTGAGCAATCAGCAGTGGTAGGAGTTATATCATCCTTGGTTAGAGGGAGCCATGGTTTGGCATCTGTGCATAGTTTCCATCTTTGCTACTAGGGCCACTCCATTCATGAGTGTATTATACAAGTTCCAAGTGGCTAAAGACAAAGGTTAGAGGACTTCAACTGATTAAGTCATCTGGTGTACTTACTCTCTGGTAGACATTAACACATGAAGATGAAACACAATGATTTGCATGTCCTGTGCCCACTCCCATGAGTCCACTGACTCCTTTATCTCCAGCCTTCCAGACTGTTTCCTTCCAGGCCTCTGACCAACAAGCAGAGTCATTCTCCACTTTCCAGAAATCAGTCTATATGCTTACCTCAGGCTGCCCTGCTCTCTACAGAGTGAACAAGTCAAGTTTATTTCTTATATTTCTCCCCATGGGAATATTTCTCCTCACCACTTTCCTGCAGGCTCACCCCAGGGTCGGCCTATGGTGCAGCTGCAGTTCATATTTTTGGTGTTCACCAACATACTGAGCTGACCCATTCATGAATCAGGCTTGAGTTTTTTCATCCTTCATCAGTTGGCTTTTAGGAACTTCCATGAGGCCATAGGTGCAAGCTCAGGGAGAAGCACTACTCCAATAGTGACAGATATAATGGGGCTTTGAGCCATGTGTTCATGTAACTTACTTAGGCCCTCTGGACCTGCTTGGGCCAAATTCTAAATATAGCATTTCTATCCATGGATTGTTGTCCAATATTATTATTCAATGGATTTGACAATGCCTGGCTCATCATGGGAAGCTGAAGTCACATAGTCTCTTGACGTCTTGTGATCAGGTGCTCAGTCTGTTCTAACCCAGTAATAGGCCAGGAGCTATGTTTTAGGTGGTGAGGATTTCTTTACTGAAGGAAGCAAAGCCTTCCTCCACAACCCTGGGGGTCTTCATTGTGAGGATCTTTTTATAAACTGCCACAAACTCCACAGCAGCATTATACTGTAATTCCTCATTGAGTTTTCTGAGTCATATGACTCAAGAGTCAAAGAGCTTACACCATAGCCTGAGCTTGCTGCAGGCATTGCTAAGTTATGGATAGCCAGGCTGATGTGTGAATGACATCCAGAAATACTCCTGCTGGCTAGTGTACTGACTCACCTGTCATGGAGGTCCAGGGCTTGTGATGATATCACTGTTCAAGAATATCTAAGAGCAACCCAGATTCTTGATTGTAAACAAATACAAGATTATTGTTTTAAACCACTAAATTTGGGGCTAGTTTGTTACAGAGCAACAGCTAATTGATACAAGTAATATGCCTACAAAGAAAATTCAATGGCATGATTTTTAGAAGAAAAAAATAACATATTTGAAAGTAAAATCCAGCCAGTATAAAAGACCTTTGTAAAGGTTGTGGAAACCCAGTTCATGGTGTCAGCTTCTAATAATTAACTACCAAGCACTAGTTCCTTACAGGGTTGTAGAGAAAATGCAGGTAGTAGCATTTCATCTCATCATGTGTCTTTTCTATTACTCAGTTTGTTTATAGAAATAGCCGCCTAACAAAGTTAACTTCCAGGAAAGATGCCAGGTTACACAGAACCATACCAGAGCCTCAGAATCACTTTGGGCTTTCACCCAAAGTTTTTGCAACATTAGGTGGAGGCAACATAATTTGGCTTGAAAAGTTACAAGAGAAAAAATCACAGCAAATGCTCATGGAACAGTATGTTCAGAGTCTTCAAGATAGTATCTTTCTTGGCCTCTTAAAAATCAGAGACTATTGTATATTTATGCTATTTTTTTAAATGGTCTGGATCAACAGGACCCAGGGTTGTCACAGGTCATTGTTAGGCCAGCAACTATAGAGGTTCTAACCCAAAATTTGAGCCGTAAGACATAAGACCAGATAGAGCTACAGTTGGAAAATCTAAATATAGCTGAAAAGTTTTGGCACTTCAAGAATTTCTGGGAGAAAGAAAAGAAATTTGATTTCTGTGCTGCTGATGGAAAAGCTTGCAAATGACCTAAGAAAATTATATTTGTCATATTTTCATTGCAAATGGTATTTTTTATTTGTTCCTAAAAGTTGAAAATGACCTTCATGTTAAAAACCATTAGTTAGGAAAAAGCATGAAGTCCATGTTGCTTTGCATTTTGGAGTTAAATATTCTAGCAATTCCTTTAATTTTGAAAAATATATGCATAGAGAATGCTATTATTTGTCCTCAGAATTTTCACAGGATATTTCAGGTCAGAAGGTATTTATTTGTACAAGGTTAACATGTGATTCCCAGACCTACCTTCATCGATATAATTTTTAGTTTCTTTTTTTCTTCCTAAAATATGTAAATAAGAAGGTTTAATTCATTTATTTCTTTCTGTTTTTTTTTACATAATTAAACCCAAAGATAAGCATGGTATATTCTATGTTAAAGCTGCATGATACTAAGAATACTCTGCTTTGGATTAAAAATTTATTTGAATTCCTTAATTAAATTAAATTTTCAATTTTCAAGAGTTTATTATTTCTAAATCTGTGTTAGGTTAACTTCAGGAACAAAAACTGATGAAAAACAGGGAATAAAGTTATTCAGTTACATCAAAGTCTAGGTTTTAAATAATTTTTTGGTAGTTATTTTAGAAATTGTGTGTTCAGTTACTACTTTTTCACAGTACTGAGTAGAACTACAGAATCTTGGAAAAAGTCAGTTTTCAAAAATGTCTAATTTATGTTTAAGAAATTGAATAACACTCAACTATTTCCCATTTATTCCTATTACATCCGTTGTTTCACAGTTTATTTTAAATAATTTTTCCACTCCATATAAAATGCCATTTTGATAACACATGTTACTTTATCTTCTAAAGTCAAACAAAATTATTTTTTTTCAGTGTAACGCAAATCAAATCACGGTGCAAATTTCAGTAACTGGAGAAAGTAGCTGAGCTATTTTTCAAATGCAAGCTCTAAGAAAGTTAACTAATACTTGGGTTATGTAGAGTACTTATTTGCTATTGGTGACTAAGTAGCAATTCTACTAATTTTGCTGGAACTCCAAACAGGGTGAACTCAAGGTAGTCAGGACTTGTAATTAGATTGCTTTTACCAAAGACATGATTTATATATGACATTATTTACCAAAGAAATAATGTATGTCTGTGATTACTAATTCATATTTATTATTTATTTTTTTCACTTAGCATATGAATCTGCTAAATTTACTTATTAAAGGTGAAATATTTCTGAATTTTCTACTTTGATGAGTCCAATCTGACTCAGGGGCAGAGAGATGTAAGAGGGATCACTTCTTAAGTTACTTTGTGTAGGATTTCCATTGTATCAACAAAATTCTTACACTTACTTTTCTCCCATAAACTTTGCTTAGTATTCACTCATGTTTCCAAATAAATAAAAGATCTATAATGACTTAATGAAGTAAACATTAACAGAATGATACAAAGGACCAAATGGCATCAGGGTTTTGATTTACCATACTTCAATTTATGGTCCCTGTATCATCCAGGATAGACTTTAGGAACAGATTTCTGTTGCTCAGCTCTGTACTGTCTTCATTCTGGGTCACAGGTTGAAGGAATAGCCTCTGTCTGGAACAGATATGACAAGCTACATGCTAGCCTTTAAGCTCCTGTCTGAAAGTGGCATATGTCAGGTCTGTCTTCATTTCATGGGACCAAGGAAGTCACACAGCCAGGAGACTACACACTATAATCCTCCCATGTGCAGGGCCACTGCAGGGAGATGCACTGTTATAAATGGTAACTAATAATAGAGTCTACCACAATCCCTACACAACTACATATTCAACTCACTTGACATAACCTGCCCGATCTAAAGGGTTGTTGTTGTTCTTTAAATGGAGTAACATTTCATCAAGCCATTCTAGAGATAAAAAACATTTAACATAATTGATTGCATACTTGTAATTGATGGTGACATAGTGACTTATTTAAAAGAACCATTCAGCTTCTTTGATAAAGACTGTTGAGTATGAAACTAGAGTTCAAGTTATTCAACAACACATGACAACCTGCATACTAATTCATATCTATTTTAAATTAGTTCAAAAGTGTTGAGAATATAGAAAATGTGCATCAATAATTATTTAAGTCCAAGTCAGATGCATGAATTATAGGAGCTAAAGGTCAAAGAATTCAGAGTGAAATACTTTATGAGGGTGTCAAAAATGAGGTGAGGGTTGGAAAGTTCATTCAGTAATTGAACCATGTTAATAGGCTTACACCTTTTTTCAATGGTAAATGAATATATGTCTCATATTATCAAATAAGGCTGTCTTCTGATCATAGATATTTATATACCATCTTTAAAGATATTGAATACATACATACTGTGCCTGATTTTGTTGGTCTCTCAGGAAATGCTTTGCTGAAAAAATAAACTGTAGAGCACTTTTGTTGTTGAAATAACAGTTTTCTGGAATACAAATATTTGGCATAAGAAATCATGATTCTTTTCTGTCGAGTTTTATGAATTTTATCCTTCTGAGGTGTATTCTAGAGAGATAATATTAGATGGGATGGAAGACGAAATGAGGGTGCTCAGTGTAAATTGTTCAATAGCAAAGGAACACATTTTGCTTCATAAGCCTCATTTTTAATACTATAGATTTGTTACAACAAGTAAAAACTACTTTAATTTTAGCGAAAGTACCAACTAGTGTCAGTGAAAAATGATTGCAATTCAACTTTATGTATGTAGCTATCATGGCAAAGTAATTTTACAGAGTGTAGGTTTTTGTTTTGTTTTGTTTTTGCTTGGAAGTCATTGGTTTCAAGTCCTATGTTTCGAATGTACAGCGTATTGGTATAACACAAACAAAAAGGCCCTCAAACAAAAGTCCCAGTAAACCAAGTTGCAATTAGCTTCGACTCCTGGGAAATATTCTAGCATATGTTGCTGGCACTTGAAAAATTTACACCTTATGAGGAAAGGCAAGAAAATTCTGTCAAACAATTAAACTGATTGGAATTCCCAAGAATGTGAAAAAACAAAATGAGTCCTGTGTTAGAAAAGAATGGAAAATAGTTGTGTATACAGCTGTAAACAGAAAGAGTAAAAGATTTTTGTGCCTTGTGTAAATCAGTATTTTTTTTCTTTATAACACATGTAATGCAAGTCAGGTAAAAACTTTTAGTACTGGTTTATTCTTTAAAAAACTACACATTCTAGACTTGAAAATGTGTTTAATTAAATAACCTCTAGAATAGCAATAGAGTGGCACATTTGGTATTAATATTTTTGGATAAATTAGATGCTTATTAAATCTTTGGATAAGTATACATTTGACAACTAAGTTGGTAAAGATAAAATATGGGTATGTTACCATCAAATAATATAGAATATACCAAGAAGAGAGCAAATAATTCAGATTAAGGGTAAAACAGAAGTTGGCATTTAAAAGATTAAACTAGGGTAATATTAATTGAAAGAAAATTATCCAACAAAATGAAAACGGAAGACCCTGCTGTATGTTGCCCTTCCTAAGTAAATATACTTCAAAGAGTTGTAAGAAAAAAAATTAGAATACCTTAGGTTTTCAAGAAAATAAAATAAGCTTTCTGATTTAGAAGGCTATGTTTGGTAGATTTCTTTAAGAAAGAGAAAATACTATGGTTTACCCGTTTCCTATTCTAAATATTCCTGTGCCAACATGGGTTTATTATATTCACATGCTTTCATCTATATAGAAATTATAGGAGGTGATGGATAAGTTTATGACATTGATTGGTATGATGGTTTCAATGTTTTATACTTATCTCCAAACACATCAAGTTGTATTTATTAAACACCTATAGCTTTTTGTGTCTCAAAAAGATGAAAATGAATGAATCGTAACTACTTTAAAAGGATCTGTACTTAGTGAATATATAATATCCCATGCAGTTGATAAATGCAGTATTATTATTTTAAAAAAGAAATGATAAGTTAATTAAAGTAATGCTTCTCCAGTCTCATAACACAGGGAGATCAGCTTAGTGCTTTGTGACCAGCTAGAAGGGTGGGATGGGGGAGTGGGAGGGAGGGAGGGAGACACAAGAGGGAAGAGATATGGGGCTATATGTATATGTATAACTGATTCACTTTGTTATAAAGCAGAAACTAACACACCATTGTAAAGCACTTATATACTCCAATAAAAACGTTAAAAAAATAATAATGCTTCTCAAGCTTTTCTATTAATAAATCCTAAAGAGGGAATAAAAACTCTGAAAGCTAGGGAGGGGTCAGAGATAAAGATACAGACTTAGGGAACTTCAGGATTTAGATGGTGTCTAGCACATGAGGTTGCTAAACATGAGGTTTAGCACATACAGCTACTTGCCATTAAAGCTATAATTTCATCACATATAAAAGAAGTGAGTCTCATACAGGTCGTGATCCTTACAATCAACTTGCTCATCCAATTCTTAAATTTCACTGTCACAGTGATTTTTGTTCCAATTTTTAAGAGTGTTCCTTTACAGCTGATGGTTGAGACTCTGGACCTTTGAATTAATATATGATTAATGAGTCATTTTTTATTAATAAGGTAAAATAATGAATTTCCATTTACCTAGTCAAATTTTGATCATTTTCTATGAAGATAAATAACAAAATAACCCAGAAGTTAAAAACTTTGACTTAGTTAAGTATATACCTTCCAGTTGAAAAAAGTATTCCAGGTCACTTTCTATGAATTATAAATTTGGTTAAAAACTTTTTAAAAAGCCAAGCTATTTTTAAACTATTTATCATTTTTACTACTCTATTGATCATACTGAAAATAAATCATGAGCAAAATTATTCAAAACAAAATTATTCTCATTGAATGATATAGTGGCTGCAAGTGTGTTCAGAGTGAGTGCTAGCAGCCCTGCAGGGCTGCCTGTTATATCGATGTGTGTACAAGTCCCATTAGGTGCAAGTAACAATACCTTTTAAAAAAAACTGTCGGGCTTCCCTGGTGGTGCAGTGGTTGAGATTCTGCCTGCCGATGCAGGGGACACGGGTTCATGCCCCGGTTCGGGAAGATTCCCCATGCTGCGGAGCAGCTAGGCCCGTGAGCGATGGCCTCTGGGCCTGCGCGTCCAGAGCCTGTGCCCCGCAACGAGAGAGGCCACAACAGTGAGAGGCCCACGTACCACAAAAACAAAACAAAAAACAAAACACTGTCCACAAAGAGGCGCAGATATTATGTCAATAATTTACAAATATGTCTGTAGTAAAATATTAATCATCTTACATATTCTTCACCAACTACAAACCTTTATTTGATTTTCATTTTGCTCAAGATGTTACTAACTCAGAAGTTTTCACCTTTGTGTAGACATTTCTGGTTTGCTTTGGATGTGATTTCCTTTACATTTATGCGTTAAAATACAATCCTTACCCACACTGAGATCAGCACCTTTTCATTTGTATTGCCCATTTCTGAAAGGATTTCAGTATTTTTTAACATTTAGCTAGTGGTGATATTTAATTTGTTCATAATTTATTTTGGTGTGTAGTGTAACATGACTCAAGTACTCAAATATTCAATAACATTTTGTGAATAATGTATCATTCTCTATGGTTTTATGATGCTTATATTTTTATTATATATTATCTTCTCTTTTTAATAAGTGCATTTCAGATATCAATTTAATTTCTTTGACATTGCACCCAATATTACTGTCATCACTATTGTAACCATATAATTTATTCTAATTACTGGAAGATCAAATCTCCTGGTCAGCTTTTCTTTTTTTAAACTATCTTTATATTGCTCTATTATCTACAGGCTGTTAGTATAATATGAAAAAAATCTAATTTTGTTCTTTGCAAATAACCTGGTTTACCTGCCTGTTTATATCTTTATTCTAGAAATTTTTTAAAAACAATCTTATTTATTTTTCTACTAATTTACTAGTCACATTCAATATTTTAATGCATATTCAAGCTTAAGGTTATTTTTTAAAAAGTTCATGTTAGTGATGATCACTTCAAGTTGTTTTTTTTCATCTTCAGTACATCTAACTTTCTGTAAAATTGCACCTCCCTATCTGTTTTTCATATGTATCATGTTTATCTCAAAATTTCTCCCTCTTGGTCTCTTTCTTCTGTATTAGAAATGGCAGAATTTTCCCTATCCATTGTTGATACTTGGTTTTTGTTTGGTTTTGTGTTGTTTTTTTGCCGTGTAAATTCAGCTCTTTTCTGCCTCTAATAAATATTTCTGCCTCTAATAAATATTTTAATAAATAATTCTGATCTAATGCACAAAGTTGCCCTGCCTTGTTTTCTTACCTTTTCCAGCCATATGCACATCTCACTCTATGTAAGCCTTTAAAAGAATCAAATCTTCTTTTTCTGGCCATATACATTCCAAGTTTTCTTTTGTTGCAACACAGGTATGTTCCTACAGGTTCTGGTTTCTATAATAAATCTTTTTTCCCCCCACAGATTTTTCTCTGTATCTTTTTTTTTCATAAGTTAATGGTCATCTTTTTTTTTAATTCATTTTATTGAAGTATACCTGATTTACAGTGCTGTGTTAATTTCTACTGTACAGCAAAGTGATTCAGTTATACACATATATATGTATACCTTCTTTTTCATCATGGGTTATCACAGGATATTGAATATAGTTCCCTATGCTATACAGTAGGACCTTGTTGTTTACCTTTTCCGTATATAATAGTTTTCATCTGCTAATCCCAAACTCCCACTCCACCCCTCCTCCACACCCCTCCTCCCCCTTGGCAACCACAAGTCTGTCCTCTATGTCTGTGAGTCTGTTTCTGTTTGGTAGATAATTTCATTTGTGTCATATTTTAGATTCCACATATAAGTGATATCATATGATATTTGTCTTTCTCTGTCTGGCTTACTTCACTTAGTATGAAAATCTTGAGGGCCATCCATGTTGCTGCAAATGGCATTATTTCATTCTTTTTATGACTGAGTAATATTCCATTATATATATGTACCACATCTTCTTTATCCATTCATCTGTAAATGGACATTTAGTTTGTTCCCATGTCTTAGCTATTGTGAATAGGGCTGCTATGAACATTGGGGTGCATGTGTCTTTTCGAATTATAGTTTTTTTCAGATATATGCCCAGGAATGGGATTGCTGGATCATATGGCAACTCTATTTTTAGTTTTTTAAGGAACCACCATGCTGTTTTCCGTAGTGGCTGCACCAATTTACATTCCCACCAACAGTGTAGGAGGGTTAACAGGTATCTTTTGATTCAACATTATTTACAAAAATAGACAGCCGGTCAGCAGGCTGTAGTTTTCTGACCCTTGTCTCTTGTTCAAGAGACACTCTCTGAAAAACACAAACCAGTCAAAAAATAGGCAAGATCTGAACAGGCACTATGTAGAAGATAATGTGCCATTAGCCAGTAAGTATACAGACAGCTCAATCTCTCAAGTCACCAGTGAGTTTGTGATCAAACTCCCTCCCTGACAACCCAGGAGGCCTTCAGGTACTTCTCCTAACAGGGCAGGAGGCCGCCATGCAAATGACATCAGTGATGAGAGCATCTTGGGGCAGCTCTCCCTACCCAGAACGAGGGGGCCTTCCCTGTCTAATCTTCACTTACATTGAGAGTATTCAGGACCCTCCTTGGAGTCCTCAGATACACGTAAAAACTGTATATCCTGCTGTTTAGGAAGTAAGGGAGGCAAGACCACATCTGGTGAAATCACTGATACGATGCAGAAAAAATTTCCAGACCATCCTTCCTGAAGGTTAAATTCTTTCTTCATGAGAGGAGGACTGGACAATGGGATCGCAGAGCAGAGGCAGAGATTTCCAAAGTCCTTTCTGCTTGGTCAGCTGTAATATGCTTCCTCTGAACATTGCTGATCTCAAACATTTTATTTATTTATTTTTTAAAATAGATCTTTATTGGAGTAGAATTGCTTCACAATACTGTGCTAGCTTCAGTTGTACACCAAAGTGAATCAGCCATATGCATACACATGTCCCCATATCCCCTCCTCTTGAGCCTCCCTCCCACCCTCCCTCTAGGTGGACACAAAGCACCGAGCTGATCTCCCTGTGCTATGCTGCTGCTTCCCACCAGCCAACTACTTTACATTCAGTATTGTATGTATATCAATGTTACTCTCACTTCACCCCAGCTTCCCCCTCCTACCCCATGTCCTCAAGTCCATTCTCTTTGTCTATGCATTTATTCCTGCCCTGCCACTAGGTTCATCAGTA
Organism: Leucopleurus acutus; assembly: GCF_964270905.1. Taxonomy (NCBI): domain Eukaryota; kingdom Metazoa; phylum Chordata; class Mammalia; order Artiodactyla; family Delphinidae; genus Leucopleurus; species Leucopleurus acutus. Next base: position 32,299,856 of record NC_139149.1, read on the forward strand.
CCATTTTTTTTTTTTTTCAGATTCCATATATATGTGATACAATACGGTATTTGTTTTTCTCCTGACTTACTTCACTCTGTATGACAGACTCTAGGCCCATCCACCTCACTACAAATAACTCAATTTCGTTTCTCATTGTATATATGGGCCACATCTTCTTTATCCATTCATCTGTCGATGGACATTTAGGTTGGCTCCATGTCCTGGCTATTGTAAATAGAGGTGCAATGAACATTTTGGTGACTCTTTTTGAATTATGGTTTTCTCAGGGTATATGCCCAGTACTGGGATTGCTGGGTCATATGGTAGTTCTATTTTTAGTTTTTTAAGGAACCGCCATACTGTTTTCCATAGTGATTGTATCAATTTACATTCCCACCAAAAGTGCAGGAGGGTTCCCTTTTCACCACATCCTTTCCAGCATTTATTGTTTCTAGATTTTTTGATAAAAGCCATTCTGACCAGCATGAGGTGATACCTCATTGTAGTATTGATTTGCATTTCTCTAATAATTAGTGATGTTGAGCATCTTTTCATGTGTCTCTTGGCCATCTGTATGTCTTCCTTGGTCAAATGTCTATTTAGGTCTTCTACCCATTTTTTAATTGGACTGTTTGTTTTTTCGATATTGAGCTCCATGAGTTGTTTGTATATTTTGGAGATTAATCCTTTGTCTGTTGTTTCGTTTGCAAATATTTTCTCCCATTCTGAGGGTTGTCATTTTGTCTTGTTTATGGTTTCCTTTGCTGTGCAAAAGCTTTTAATTAAGTCCCATTTGTTTATTTTTGTATTTATTTCCATTACTCTAGGAGGGGGCATCAAAAAAGATCTTGCTGGGTTTATGTCAAAGAGTGTTTTTCCTGTGTTTTCCTCTAAGAGTTTTATAGTGTCCGGTCTTACACTTAGGTCTTTAATCCATTTGGAGTTTATTTTTGTGTATGGTGTTAGGCAGTGTTCTAATTTCATTCTTTTACATGTAGCTGTCCAGTTTTCCCAGCACCACTTATTGAAGAGGCTATCCTTTCTCCATTGTATGTTCTTGCCTCCTTTGTCGTAAATTAGGTGACCATATGTGCATGGGTTTATCTCTGGGTAGTCTATCCTGTACCACTGATCTATATTTCTGTTTTTGTGCCAGTACTATACTGTCTTGATTACTGTAGCTTTGTGCTATAGTTTGAAGTCAGGGAGCCTGATTCCTCCAACTCTGTTTTTCTTTTTCAAGATTGCTTTGGTTATTCGAGGCCTTTTGTGTTTCCATACAGATTGTGAAATTTTTTGTTCTAGTTGTGTGAAAAATGCCACTGGCAGTTTGATAGGGATTGCATTGAATTTGTAGATTGCTTTGGGTAGTATAGTCATTTTCACAATATTGATACTTCCAATCCAAGAACATGGTATATTTCTCCATCTGTTTATGTCATCTTTGATTTCTTTCATCTGTGTTTTATAGTCTTCTGAGTACAAGTCTTTCACCTCCTTACGCAGGTTTATTCCTAGGTATTTTATTCTTTTTGTTGTGATGGTAAATGGGAGTGTTTCCTTAATTTCTCTTTCTGATTTTTCATTGTTGCTGTATAGGAATGCCAGAGATTTCTGTGCATTAATTTTGTATCCTGCAACCTTACTAAATTCACTGATTAGTTCTAGTAGTTTTCTGGTGGCATCTTTAGGATTTTCTATATATAGTATATGTCATCCACAAACAGTGACAGTTTTACTTCTTCTTTTCCAATTTGTATTCCTTTTATTTCTTTTTCTTCTCTGATTGCCATGGCTAGGACTTGCAAAACTATGTTGAATAAGAGTGGCGAGAGTGGACATCCCTTGTCTTGTTCCTGATCTTAGTGGAAATGCTTTCAGTTTTTCACCATTGAGTATGATGCTTGCTGTGGGTTTGTCATATATGGCCTTTATTATGTTGAGGTAGGTTCCCTCTATGCTCATTTTCTGGAGAGTGGGTGTTGAATTTTGTCAAAAGCTTTTTCTGCATCTATTGAGATGATCATATGGTTTTTATTCCTTAATTTGTTAATGTGGGGTATCACATTGATTGATTTGCATATGTTGAAGAATCCTTGCATCCCTGGGATAAATCCCACTTGATCACGGTGTATGATCCTTTTAATATGTTGTTGGATTCTGTTTGTGAGTATTTCATTCAGGATTTTTGCATCTATGTTCATCAGTGATATTGGTCTATAATTTTCTTGTTTTGTGATATCTTTTTCTGGTTTTGGTATCAGGGTGATGGTGACTTTGTAGAATGAATTTGGAAGTGTTTCTCCCTCTGCAAATTTTTGGAACAGTTTGAAAAGGACCGGTGTTAGCTCTTCTCTAAATGTTTGATAGAATTCACCTATGAAGCCATCTGGTCCTGGACTTTTATTTGTTGGAAGATTTTTAATTACAGTTTCAACTTCATTACTTGTGATAGGTCTGTTTATATTTTCTAATTCTTCCTGGCTCAGTCTTGGAAAATTGTACCTTTCCAAGAATTTTCCCATTTCTTCATGGCTGTCCATTTTATAAGCATATAGTTGTTTGTAGTAGTCTCTTATAATCCTTTGTATTTCTACAGTGTCAATTATGATTTCTCCTTTTTTATTTCTAATTTTATTGATTTGTGTCCTCTGCCTTTTTTCCTTGATGAGTCTGGCTAAGGGTTTATCAATTTTGGTTATCTTCTCAAAGAACCAGCTTTTAGTTTTATTGATCTTTGCTATTGTTTTCTTCGTTTCCTTTCCTTCTTTGTCTCTTGTCTTTATTTTAAAGTCTACTTTACCAGATACCAGTATTGCTACTCCAGCTTTCTTTTGATTTCCATTTGCATGAAATATCTTTTTCCATCCCTTCATCTTCAGTCTGTATGTGTACCTAGGTCTGAAGTGGGTCTCTTTTAGACAGCATATATATGGCTCTTGTTTTTGTATCCATTCAACCAGTCTGTGTCTTTTGGTTGGGGCATTTAATCCATTTACATTCAAGGTTAGTATCGATATGTATGTTCCTATTACCATTTTCTTAATTGTTTTGGGTTTGTTTTTGTGGGTCTTTTTCTTCTCTTGTGTTTCCCGCCTAGAGAAGTTTTTTTAGCATTTGTTGTAAAGCTGGTTTGGTGGTGCTGAATTCTCTGAGCTTTTGCTTGTCTGAAAAGCTTTTGATTTCTCCATTGAATCTGAATGAGATCCTTGCTGGGTAGAGTAATCTTGGTTGTAGGTTTTTCTCTTTCATCACTTTAAGTATATCCTGCCACTCCCTTCTGGCCTGCAGAGTTTCTGCTGAAAACTCAGCTGATAACCTTATGGGGATTCCTTTATATGTTATTTTTTGTTTTTCCCTTGCTGCTTTTAATACTTTTTCTATGAATTTAATTTTTGTTAGTTTGATTAATATGTGTCTTGGTGTGTTTTACCTAGGGTTTATCCTGTATGGGACTCTCTGTGCTTCCTGGACTTTGGTGACTATTTCCTTTCCCATGTTAGGGAAGTTTTTGACTATAATCTCTTCAAATACTTTTTCAGACCCTTTCTTTTTTTCTTCTTCTTCTGAGCCTCTATAATTTGGATGTTAGTGCATTTAGTGTTATCCCAGAGGTCTCTGAGATTGTCTTCAATTCTTTTCTTTTTTTTTTTTTAGTCTGCTCCTCAGCAGTTATTTCCACCATTCTGTCTTCCAGCTCACTTATTCTGCCTCAGTTTTTCTGCCTCAGTTATTGTGTTATTGATTCCTTCTAGTGTATTTTTAATTTCAGTTATTGTTTTGTTCATCTCTGTTTGTTTGTTCTTTAGTTCTTCTAGATCTTTGTTAAACATTTCTTGTATTTTCTCAATCCATGCCAGCATTCTATTTACGAGATTCTGAGTCATCTTTACTATCATTACACTGAATTCTTTTTCAGGTAGATTGCCTATTTCCTCTTCATTTATTTTGTCTTGTAGGTTTTTACCTTGCTCCATCACCTGTGACATATTTTTTTGCCATCTCTTTTTTTTTTTTTTTAAATGAGTGGGGCTGTGTTCCTGTCTTATTGTTTGTTTGGCCTGAGGCTTCCAACAATGGAGTTTGTAGGCTGTTGGGTAGAGCTGGGTCTTGGTGCTGAGATGAGGCCCTCCATGAGATCTCACTCCAATGAATAGTCCCTGGGGTCTGAGGTTCTCTGTTGGTCCAGTGGTTCCGACAGAGCTCCCACCGCAGGAGCTTCGGCCCGACCCCAGGCTCATGAGCCAAGATCCCGCAAGCTGCATGAGGTGGCAAAAAAAAAAAAAGAGAGAGAGAACAATAACAAAGTAAAAAATAAAATTAGACTAGGAAACTAACAGGTATGTTAGAAAGAATATAAGAATATAGATGAATCAACAACCAGAAGATACAACAGTACCACAGTAGTAAAAAAGAGGAGGGAAAAGAGAAAAAGAAAAAAGAAAAGAAAGAAAAAGAAAAAAAAGAAAAAAAAAGGAGAAAAGGCCTTGGCTGTGGAGGGCGGGGCCTAAGCAAGGGCAAGGGTTGGGTGGTGGGCAGGGCCTATGCTCAGGACCCACAGGGCTCGAAAAGGGCCTGGGGGCTTTGGGGGGTGGGGCTTAGGCTCAAAGAACAGGAAAGGCCTAGGTTTGCCCCCACCTCTGGTCTCAGAGGAAGGGGACCTCACCTGGCAGCCCAGCAGGCTTCCTGGGCTCGAGTGGGCGGGGCAAACACTCTCCATTCTTCTCCCGCTTCTCCCGGAGGGCCACTCTCACCTGCCTCTCCTCATCTCCCGGGCCTCCCTCCCTTGCCCCCAAGAACCCATGCGGCCTGGAGGGGGTTTTGGAGGAGGGGTACTGGCCTGGGAGCTCAGCAGGCTCCCCGGGCTGGGTGGGCCAGGCGATCGCCCTCTGCTCCTCTCCTGCTCCTCCCATAGGCCCCTCTCGCCTGCCTCTCCTGATCTCCCCAGGCTTAGGGGTGCCGATCCTGTCTGGCTTCCACTTCTCCTCCCCACTCTGTCCCGCCATGTCCTACTGGTTCACTTGGGGGTTCCTCCCATCTCCTTGGGCGTCAGGGTCCCCCCTTTGTATTTTTTAAGCATTGCACTCTTCTTCTAGGTTGTAGACTCTTTTTACAGAACCCAAGTTTTCATACATTTTTCTTATAGTTTTTTACAACTTCAGCTCTACTTGAGTGCTGACAGACTCTCTCTTGCCTTAAAGTTGAGGAAACTTAGATATGTCAAACATTCTTTTCTATTATATGTTCTGCTAATTATAAGGAGATGGATTTATTCATGAGAATTTCAAAAATGTTTTTAGTTCGTCTTTTACTCGAACGTGTGCATGCATCTGTAATTCTCTGGAAGAATGAACCATTTCTTGGGTTCCTTTTAATCAGCAATTACTGTTAATTTTGCTCATCAAGTAAAATTTCTCCTCTTCTTGTGCTGGACCCATTGCCTCCTTACAAACTGATGGTGTCAGGAGGAGGCAATGGGGAGGGAACAGGATATGAATGGTTCTGGTCGCCTCAGCAAACGGCTCTCTTCCAGCAGACACAAGGCTGTGGTCACAAGTCTGCATGGGCAGTGCAGGCCAAACCATATTAGGAAAAAAGAGTTAATAGATTTTTTTAATAACCATCCTTTTTTTTCTTTCTGTATTATTCAGCTTAAAAAGTATAGCAATGCATTCACTGCTAATCTCAATCCAGATGATCTGTAAAGCATTCAGGGAATATTATTACCAATCTGTGAGATCACTAGTTTATATTCTCAATTTCCAATACTGCTAGAACTCACTGGTATTTTCATGAATGTTTCAGTAGAAAAGTATTAATCATATATGTATTTAACCACCGGATCAGTCCAGATTCTGCCTTTTAATAGGCTGCACTTTTAAAATTTAAATTCGACCATATTAAATGGAATATTTTTCTTGTTTTTGGCAATGTGATTTTAAAGTTTGACAGTGTTGTTGATGTCGTTTTTATTTCACGTGTTCAAGTACTTTCTCTACATTTTTAGCTGTGTATTACTTCATTGTGTTGTGTGTCTTTTTAATTGGATATTTTTAAGTTAAAGATTTGGTTAGAGAAATGATTTACATTGCTTTGTCTACATAATCACTCTATTTCTACTTGTCAACCTGTGTTATTTTCTTAAATTTCCACTTAAAATATTATGACACTGATATCTTTGTCTTTAAGTTATTGATATCCAGAAATGAAGGTAATTAGGTTTGGATACCTTTGTTCAGTAAAACAAATGATAAAATAGGTAAAAATAAGACAATACATCCTAATAGAATCTAATACGTATTTCTGAATAATTTGATGATGATATTCGGTAGTAATTACTAATAACTGCTTTATTTTATAGTATGTTTGCCATAACTCCTGTTCTTAATAATAACATATTAAAAAGCCACTTTTTAATTAGATGAAATATATTACAAATAAAAAATCATGACCCATATTCTTAAGCAGCATGTTGTATGACATTTTTCAAAAGATTAAATATTTTAAAATGTAGGTTAGTATTTTATTTGTGTAATTTTTTAAGATTTTATAAATTTCTCCTAATCTTAGTTACTTTTAAAATTACTATTTAATTTATTTTAACTGCTAGTCATTTTCCAAATACTTCACTTCCATATTTTATTCTTATAAAATTTCATCATTAGTAATTTCCTCTCATTTATTGCTAATTTATTTCCTGGTAATTCCAAGGAGCCTAGAACAAAGTCTGGATCATAGTCAGAGTACAAATGTTTTTAAAGAATAAATATATTTTGTACTTTTTTCTAGACAACCCTTATAATACATGTTACTGAGAAACAACCTTTAACACAAATGAGCTTTCTGGAAAAGTAAAGTTTTTTTTTTTTTTTTTTTCTATTCACTAGCTATTTTATTATGGTCACTCTTCAACCTTTAATTTCAGATTTTAAGTAAAATGTCTGTGCATATTCTGTTACTTTATGTCAGTTGGATAGACACTTAACATCATTAAGTACTCTGTTGTTTGAAAATAAATAAATTCTGTAACACACAACTTTGCAACCTAGATGAAAAGTTGCCAAGGTATCTCTCTACCCCTTGTTATCTGTAACTAAGTAAGTTATCTAACTCCTGTCTGGCTTCAAAGTCCACAATGTTAGGCATATAAAGCTGTTTTTAATAACTAGTTTGTTCCCATAGAGAAGAAAAAAGTCCAAAATACAACATTAATTTTCACTGTTGCATTAGAACTAGCTTTTCTCTGGTCTTCTCATCTGTACTTCATTAAGTCACATTATGTGGTATAATGTTGCAAGTTTGAAAATGCAGAAACAGTTCAAGAAATTGATTCTATTTGTTCTTTCTGTTCAATAGACCTTTGATCTGAAATGTTCAATGGTGCCTGACTGTTCCACGCAAGCCTCTTTTAAACCATTGTTCGCATTGTAATAGCCTTGTTATCAGGTTGTATGAATTAATTCCATCACATTAGCAGGAGGAAGTTATACTCGCACAGCACAGTCTAATAACTGTTTCATGTTACTGGCCAATTGACTGGGTAACAAGACGACATACCACGTTTATAATTCAGTTGTTTTGCAAGGTGGTCCTAATTTCAGAATTTCAAAATGACAATAATAATTTTTTATTTCCCCAGGACACCTTGCCTAACTGACTTTGGGAACCTAACAATGTATAACTGAAAAATGTCACAGTGAAGCGGGTCACCGCTCTCAGTAAAATTCCTGAATCAAGAGAAAACACAGACCCCCCCCCAAAAAAAAACCCTTTGGCACAATGAAACAACCACCCACAAAAAAAGAACAAAAGCAGACATCACCCACACACTAAAAGGCTGAAGGTCTGGGGGTAGACAGGTAAACTAGGAGAAATATCAGAGTTCTTCAGGCAGCTACTGTCCAACTTTGGGCTGACTTCAACTGCTAGAGAAAGGGGAGGAGATCCCAGGGACACCCCCTGCCCGCACCCCTCCAGGCTGACTTCACCATCACTGAACTATTGATGATATAATCAGCAAGGGAATGGAATAACATATAATGTTGATGTTTCCATCACAAAGGGTTGACCCTGGTGATGGTGAGATGCAGTTAGACAATTAATTTGAAAACAGTAATTTCGAAACTGTTCAAATCTACATATTAACAAAATAATTACTGGACAAGTAGATTTCATTTCTCTGCTTGATTAGGTTTGTGTATGTGAAAACAGGCCCATTTATTTATTTATTTACTTTCCTACTTACTTCAGAAGATCCAGTGAGCACATTTCCCTAAGCTTCCATCTCTTCAAGTTATCAACCCCAGAGAGGTGACCTAGTCAGTTCCCCGATTCATTTGTGTAAGGCACCTTCCAAGTCTACACTTCTCTGATGCACAATTTCTTGGACACAGCAGTCCTCTAACAAACCAAATTGCTTGTGCCCATACTCTTTTGGTGATAATGCATGACTTCTTTAAATGATTGATAGGCTCTTTAACATCATTGTGTATTTGCTGAACCATTTCCCTTCCTGGTATGCCATTACATTGCCTCTCTTCCAGCCCAGCTCTTGCACATCCTTTACAATAAGTTCTTCCATGAATTCTTCCAAGTCTCATAGCTAGAATAGACTTTGCCCACTTCTAAACTTTTAAAGTAAGGATGTCGTTATATGAGTTGATGTGATAATTAAATGAGATAACTTAGGCAGAATGGTTCCCACAGAAAAAGCAAAATAAACATCAGCTATATTTATGAATACCATTTACTTAGCCAACTATTACTAATTTTATTATTACCCTTTACCAAGTACTCTAGTGGCGGCTCAGCACTCTGTTGAATACTCCACATGTATCTTTCTACTTCTCACAGCCAACTCACCAAGTCTATAGTTTGCTTTGTTTCCAGTTTAAAAATGAGAAAAAGGATTTACAGAAGGGTTCGTTAACTTGCCTTATTTTGTGCAGCTCTTATGGCAAAGGTGAGGTTTAAACCACAGGCAGGTTGTCTCTTATCCCTATGCCGCTAACATTGAATCTTGCCTCTGAATGACAGTGTTGCTGTCTTTGTGCATATTATTATTGGTAATCTTTTTGTTAGACACTTTGCTTACTACTTGGCATTTATGCATGTTTTCATATGTCTATGCATTCTCTCTAATTACATTTTACATCTTTGGAAAGCAGGGGCCACAGCTACCCTCCCTCCCTCCCTCCCTCCCTTTCTTCCTTCCTTCCTTCCTTCTTTTTTAAATTTCTTTCCATGTCTGATGTAGTATCTTGCATAGTGATGCTCAAAGTTGTTTATTCTTTTCTTGTTATAATTTGGTATTTTACTAAAACATTGGCTCAGAATTAGGCACACCATCAAAACAAGCAAAAACTCGCAAAGTTGTAGAAATCCCGTCACTGGAAGCTTAACCACACCATCTTTTCATTCTTCTACTCACTCGGATGCCTTGTATTTCTGAGTGTTCTTCGTAGTTTTTTGGCTTATTTGTGTTGTTTTTATTGTTATTGTGGCTTGTACTTTGATACTGGGGTTTATTGAAATACTGCCTTAGACCCTTCTGAACTTCCAGTATGCCCAGGGAACCTAAGAGTGGAAATGAATTCATTCTTAGCCGTTTGCTTTTCAAATAATAAGAAATGAAGTAGTTTATTTTTCATTTGTTGCACACTCCTCAGTAAGAAAAAAATGAACAGTTTCATTACGTATCATTTGCTGCTTGTTTGTTCAGTGTAACTGGCAGACATAGCTTGTTTACTTTTTGAAAAATGAATATGAGGTAGATAGATTCAGGAAGTCACACCAGGATTCAGAATGTACCTCCTATGCCTGAGAATTATGTATGCTCTTACCACATGGATAGACCGTCTGTCTGGGTATTTGGACAGATAGAGCTTTTAAATCTTAAGCTACTAGCCATCTTTGGGCAACTTTCAAGCAGCAAGACAATAAGACAAATCCATAGGCTTTGTTTATTAAATTCATAGGCAAACCTTGAAATCAGCTCTATAGACCTACATGGTGCTTTGTGGACATAGCATTTATTTTTATCAACTAGATAATCATTGGACTATTCTTCTGTAGATCCAGGGTAAAATGGGCCATAATTTCTTCAAACTCTCTGCCTCTGTGTCCCAGTTTTTCTATTCCATTATCACCAGCTTCTGTAGGTGTAGCTTCTGCCCGTTCTTTCCCTGTGGTTTATTTAGGGGAAAGTCCATAGAACATTTCTTTCTAATCTGTGAGGAAATTTGTGAGTATGCATCTCAGGGATCTCTCAAACGTTGGACTCATTATCTCAGTATTTTTACACTGGTGGATAGCAGCAGGTCTGAGATGCCATGAGAAGTAATGACATAGAAATAATTCTGAAAACAATGCCTTCCAGGTTGTATTAGTGACAACTCATCTGTGTAGAAAACCTGACATTTCTATCCTAAATGATACCGAAATTTTAACTCATGTAGAAAGAGAGTGCCAAGATAAAACGGTACCAGGGGTGGCTAATTCAGTAGCTCAATGACATTATCAAAGGCATAGAGTCATTCCTTCTTCTTGTCCTGTCATCCCCTTGGTCTACTTGTCTCACTCATGGCCACATGTTTGCTGTTGCTGGTCCAGATAGCCCACAAAGACCTGACGTGTATAACATGCAAGAGAAATGGGGACAAGAGTTGATTGACAAGGGAGGGCGGCTGACAGACCCCCCCAAGCTGGGGTTCTGCCAGCAAAGAAGAAAATGACTTTTGCATAGGTAACAGTGCCTGCTAAATTAGTCTCCTGTTTTTGACTCTCTCTTTGGACTTCTTCTGTTGTCCTTCATGTTTCCTACCCTGAGGGTCTAATTACCTGGTCCAAATGCAGATTTCCTTCCAATCCCGAAGGTGGAGTTCCACAGCCCCTCAGATAGTTCTATTCTGATACTTAAGATGAACATTTAACTGTTTCAATAATACTAAATTGACTAGTACAGCAATTTAAAAATATAAGAAATCTTCTTATTTATAGTTTAACAAAAATAACCTCTAGCCTCTTGGCCCAGAAGCCACTGCTAAATTTACAATTACATTTTGAGGTATTTTCTTCTTTGTACCAATCAATGCTGAAGACTTTTTTGGCCAGACTACACGTAGGATGGATTAAAAAAAGGAAGATTTAATATACATTGTAGATGCTCTTTTTACTCAAATAGCAGGGAATTTAGAACCCACTTATTTAAGTGCAAATGCCACCTCCTACCTAAGTCACTTAATCAGGAGACTTTAATTTCTACAATGGCTAAATTCAGATAATAATACCTGCCCCCTATCTACCTCTCTGGGAAGCTGGGCGGATTAATTAGATAAAGTATTTAAAGCCCCTCAGAAGTGTCATATGTAAAAGATGTTATTATTTCTAGGGAAGAATGAAGCAGTGTCTCTTTTATGGACAGTCCATGCTTCTAGAATTTTCCCCTCTTATTCATTCAGCTGAAGTGCCAATTTGGTGGATTTTAATTCACCATGTGAGACCCTTCTCATTCTCAAGTAGCTGTGCTTAAAGAAAAGATTTTCAAGTATTCCTTTCGATGATAGGAACCGCGTGTGATTCCTGAGTTTCTCTGAATATTTCATAGCATGGCCTTGCAAATTAGTATACATGCTAGAATCTGTTTGCATTTGTAAAAACAAGCAATGACTACATTGAAGACTGTGACCTGGGCCCTTTTTGAGGTCACACTCAATCCTGGTTTCTTCCATGAAGTGTCAGCCTATGATAGCAATCCTTACTGCTGTCCTTCCCTGAGAGCTTATATGGCCAGAAGAGCCTTCACTGCTCAGTATAGAGCTGGTTCTCAAACATAGGACATCTGACTCAAACTGAGACGTGTTTTGAATACACCAAGTTATTCAGAGGTTATTCGGCTTTGTACAGAAGGAAAGAAATCTCATCCACCCATTTACATAGAAATGGGCCGAGTCAGATCATTTTGGACATAGAAAGAAGACAGATTGAGAGCATAATCTTTATTTATTCCCAGAGGCACTTTGTGAAATAGTTTACTTTTAAATATCTTTTTTAAGCAGTAAGTTTTCTTATTTAGGTCACAGATCCCTACCATTTTCTTCTAGAATCCTCAGTTTTAGTTATACATTTAAATTTCTCCACTCTTTTCACCTCTAACTGCATTTTATGGAGGTTTAGCTATGCTTGACCTTGAAGGTATTTTAGTGGACATTGAGCACCTTTGTTAACTCTTAAGTTGATGGTTTGCTAGTTGAGAAATTCGTTTAGCAAGTCCTCATGTGTTCTAATGACTGCAGCTGTGGTTTGCTGTTAAAAAATCTGTGTTCTGTTTGGGGATGTGGAAGCTCATTATCGATGCAGCCAGGCCTGTTTCCCCACAGCAGGTTTTGAAGCAAGTGAGCAACTGTGTCTGCTACTGAGCTTGGGAAGTGACTTGCTAGGGACATCAGTGTTAGTTTTCCCCCAAGCACTTTAGGACAGCTTTTGACAACCTTATATCACTCTTCCTAGAAATAAATTCAACCTATCATTCTTCACAAATCAAAACAGATAACTTCCTTCAAAGCAAAAGTGTACCCATAGAACTTTATCTGAATCTTGATTTCATATGTATGGGCTCTTAAAAAAAAAAGTCTTATTTTCCTCATACTTCTAGTTCTAAAGGAAAAGGATAGAAATGAGCATTGGATTTTACTCAGTAACTACATAATTCCAAACTTGCTTAGGCAGCCAACCTTCCTTGCCTGGCAGTTCAGTATGAGAAGCAGCAAGAGAGGACATGGTGAGATTCTATCAATAGGGGAAAAGGCTATGCTCTTTTACTTTTCCAGAAGCATAGAGTAGAAAAGAAGATCAAGGGTTAGGTCATGTCTAGGTCCACTTACCACATGGAGAAACAATCGAGGGTACAAGAGAAAAAGAAACAAGAGAGAAAAAAAAGAGGGGAGGGTGCTCTTAAGACTTGGTAACACCATCCATTGATCCAGGTCATGTATTGGGTGCTGACCCTTCTGATCATAAACTCCTCGCCCTCTTGGTAGAAGCTGGAAATGAGAATGGGTGGAGATGGACCTGGCATGGGAGAAGGCAGACATGTTTCTTTCCCAATGTTGCTAACATGACTGGCCCTAGCAATGTCAATGTTATTCATCCCCAAAGAATTGTATGTCTATAGTGTCTTCTTTTGAAGCATTCACAGCCAAGAGGGATGCCAAGACTAACCTAAAAAGCTAAGTTTTAAGGATTTGATTAAGGGTTTGTTGAGCGGTTTTGAGAAGGAAGAATCGTGGTTTTGATATTCAAATATGTCCTTAATAACTTGCCCCATCAAAAGGTAGATATTGGCCATTTATAAGAAGGAACCCACACTTCAGTTTTGATACAAAGAAATGGCAGGTATAAAAAGAGCACCCTCATTATTTGCTTAAAGATAGAATATTAGTAAGATATACTTGCAGTAAAAATGTAGTAGACAGGAATTCCCTGGTAGTCCAGTGGTTAGGACTTGGCACTTTCACTGCTGGGGCCTGGGTTCAAAAGCTGTGTGGCATGGCCAAAAAAAAAAAAAAAAAAATGTAGTAGAGTTACCATATGTTGTACTTACTATACACTAGACTCTAAGGAGTTTATTTAATTTTACTGATTTAATCCTTACAATATCTGTGAAACAATTGTTATACCCATTTTACAGATCAAGAAAAGTAAGGCTCAGAGAGTTTAGATCACTTGCCAGAGGTCATATAATTAACAAGTAGTAAAAGCCAGGTTTAGAACTAGGGTGCTCCTGCTATAGGGTTCTTGATGTCGACTACTCTGCTATATATATAGTGAAGAAAATTTTAAATGTAGAAAACATTAACTACTAATTACAGATATTCAAAGTACATCAAATATACACATAGGAAGAATAGTAATCATGAGACATCATTAGCTTATGTTAATATAAAAGATCTAGAGCTGAAATAGAGTCTCTTATATGGAAAGTCTTAAGCAGTGAGTCAAAATCAAGAAGATAAGACTATAACATAGCAGGAGGACAATAATTGTTAGGATTTTTTGCAATTAAGAACATCTGCTTAAAAATAGAGACATGTTTCATGAGGTTCTTTTTTTTAATTATTATTTATTTATTTATTTGGCTGAGCCAGGTCATAGTTGAGGCACGTGGGATATTTGTTGCCTCGTGCGGGATCTTTTTTAGTTGCAGCATTCGGGATCTTAGTTGCGTCATGTGGGATCTAGTTCCCTGACCAGGGATCAAACCTGGGCGCCTTGCATTGGGAGCGCGGGGTCTTAACCACTGAATTACCAGGGAAGTCCCTCATGAGGTTCTGAGACAGTTCATGTAGGAAGCAGAGCCAAATAGAAGTGAAACTAAAAGAAGAGAGAGCCCTGCAAATTGTGACTCTCCCATAGAAAACATGAGCCAACTGGAAATGGGCCTGAAAACCCATTTCTTGAACATTGTAGTGAAGCTGCAGGTTCCCTTCATGATGACCAACTATGAATGATGGTGTTTTATTATGATAATAAAATGGCCAGTAGTGCATCGTGGACTAATGCATTTTATTAAAGTGTACCTGTGCTTCAAGCACAATTTTCATTAGCAGTTTATTAATGGACTCCAAAATATTCTAGTTTCTATTTTTAAAAATCCTACTATTAAGTTAAAGAAAAGAGAAAAACCTCTTACTTTATTCCTTTTTTTAATGCTTTTGGTAGCTGAACCTTGTGAAAGTGTTACCTAGCCAAAAGTATTTTCAAAGTTGTTTATGAATCCAGTATTCATAAGCGTATGTAATCCTTTACTCTCAGACTAAATGAAATTGTGATAGATGGAATCCAATAAGGTTACCATCTATTACATAAAAGACTTCTTTATTTTAGTAATTCTTAGTTTTAGCAACTTTTCTTAAAGTCATCTCTTCAGTATCATGTTTCCAGTCCACTTGTACTTGTAAATAAAATTTTGAATTCACAAGTTACATTATTTACTATGTAAATTTTTATTTCTCAAGGAAAAGTATATAGATTTGCAATATGTCCTCCTACCGACACACCTTTATTGCTTTAATAATAATGATTTTCATAATGATAAACTAATAATAGAAATACCATTTATAATGCATGCATCAGCTTGTCATTATTCAACATTGTTATCAGGTAAATACTAATTCTCTCACTTTACGTGCGAGAAAACTGGGATTCAGAGAGGCTATGTAACCTACCAGATTTCACATAACTAATAAATGACAGAACCAAAATCTGGACCCAGATTTGCCTGTCGTCAAAGCCTGTGCTCTTTCTACCCTGGCCCACTGCTTAGAAGTTTGGTCTTTTCCTGGTTCCTCCTCCTCCTTTACTTTACCTGTCATTCAGTGCTGCCTCCTGCTGATCTCCCCTGGTATTACACCATAGCCTGCCCTTCAATACAATCCAGTGAAAACAATCAGTTCTTGTTGGGAGCAGATCATTTAGGAGTATTGATTCTAAATTTGTCATTGTTTTCCGTGAAAGCTAAGCATAGAGTATAAATTGCCACTCACCACATAAAGTTGATGACTTTCTATGCCCAAATGATTGGACAATTTGTGATTTCACCCCTAGGAGTTATTTTGCTAACATTTTTCAAGGCAAAATGTTCAATCCCTGTCTAAAATGATCAAATTTTGCCCTGCAGCAAACTTGTAAATTTTTGCAAGGACTTGTGAAACTTCACAAGGCAAGAGATCAATAATTTCACACCGTTCTGTTCTCACTGCTTTCCTCAATGTACAGTATTTAGTTTGAAACCGCCAAGATGAGAAAGTAGAAATTTAAGGGACAAGTAAGAAACTCCTTCCCTATCTTGTATAAATATAACTGCTATATTTATAATAAAGATGATCGATCTGTAGCCCAAAATTTAAAGAAAGGCAAAAACTTCAATTCAGATACAGGCATATCTCATTTTATTGCCCTTTGCTTTATTGCGATTCACAGATTTGGTGTTTTTTACAAATAGAAAGTTTGTGACTACCCTGTATCAAGCAACTCTTATCAGCACCTTTTATTTTTCCAACAGCATTTGCTCTCCTCTCACAATATTTCAAACTTTTTCATTATTATTATATTTGTTACGGTGATCTGTGATCAGTGATCTTTGACATTACTACCGCAAAAAATTACTACTCACTGAAGGCTCAGATCATAATTAACATTTTTTAACAATAATGTATTTTTAAATTAAGGTATATACATTGCTTTTAGACATAAGGCTATTGCACACTTAATAGACTATAGTATAGTGTAAACATAACTTTCATATGCACTGGGAAACCGAAATATTTGTGTGACTCCCTTTATTGTGATATTCACTTAATTGCAGTGCTTTTGGAACCAAACCCGCAATATCTCCAAGTTATGTCCATATTTTTAAAAATGTATTTTACCCAAAAAATGGCAAAATTACATGTTTCTACTCTTGTAATATCCTATTATATATATTCACATAAAAATATTTTTGGTTTTCTGCCTATTGTGTCCAGCACTCTTAGCCTATGTTGCAAATCAGGGTTTCAGCAAAGGTCCTGCTTGAGCTTTGTGCTGTTGTTATGCCGAGGCACGACGACGTTTTGTTCCTCCCTGGAACAATATTAAACCTTTCATTATTCACCATTAATTTTATGCATACCTATCTCTTTCCATGTTGAAAAACACCAATAAATTCAAGCCAGGAAAAAGGTAGATTTTGTCACCCTCTTCAAAACTTCCGTGTATCTATCCAGATCCTTTTTCTCTGCCTGCATGATAATTGTGAATATTTCCCTAAGTTCAGCTCTTTCTCGTTCATTCTTCTTGCTGTCTAATTTCTCCTTCAAAGAACTCATCCATTTTCATGGCTTCAGCTCTGCCTTTACTCATATGATTCCAGGATCTCTATGGCCAATCTTTTCCTCTTGTGTCGGCACTAGCCATTTATTTCCAAATGTTCACTGGACATTTTCTACTTTGATGATTCACCCCTTCTTCCAAATAAATATGCATTCCACCCCCAAACAACCTTCTCCTTATTTCCTTTTTATTTTTGAGAATAGAAACATGTTTCCAATCACCCACACTTGAAACTTTGGACCGGGGCTCAAAAATGGCAAAACTTACATACGTACAAGGGACAGGAGTTCATTTACAGCAGTATAGTAGGGCCAGTGATGCTGGTTGAACTGGGAGCCCTGCCCCTTGTAACTCAGCGCCACCTAATGGTCACCATAGAGAAGGACAGGCCCAGTTTTTTCAGTCCTATTTTTCAAAGGAAAACATAAATGTAGATTTTGTTGTGAAATCTATCAAATATATTTAAATGCCGGCAACTATTAAACAAGACTAAACCCTTTGGAAGCACTGGAAATATGTATATGAGCATGTCTATCCCAAGGGCTGCCTATCTGTGACCATTTTACAGGCACTGAGCTAAAAGGCAATTAGAAAAAATATATAAATAAGTGAAAGATAACAAGTAGATAAATACTCTTGGTTATGGTAATGGTATAGAGAAAACAGAGCCAGTCCAACAGAGTGGAGGCCCAAGACCTTGGGCCACTTAGCACAGTGTTCCAGAAAAATGGGCTTTATTAATTTAACCAGTGAGATAACTGACATTGAGCTAAAACCCATAAACCTGAAATAAAAAATCATACATTCTAAATCAGTGAGAAAATAATACAAGAAGCCAGGAACTACACAAGGTGATCCTGATTCTCCAAAAATAAGCCACAGGTTATATTTCTTTCCTTCAAGGTTCTCCTAAGCATGAAAAACATATTTCCAGCCTAAGACTGGTAGGTTTCAGTGAACATGCATCCCACGTCTCTAATTCTTACTTTGTTCTTTTAATCTTTTAGAGATAATGTACATTTTGTTCTATCATAACAAAGTTATTGTAATAAACTTTTGAAAATAAATATAGACTTATCAAATTAGACTTTTGGAGACTGACTCAAAGATATATACTATACTGACAATATGCAGTATGCAATGACATAATGCAGTCTTTGACAGGATCTCTTAAGACATCAAAAAGACCATGTGCAGGCCTGTGAGCCATGGCCGCTGAGCCTGCGCGTCCGGAGCCTGTGCTCCACAACGGGAGAGGCCACAACAGTGAGAGGCCCGCGTACCGCCAAAAAAAAAAAAAAAAAAAAAAATGTGCAGATGAAACTAAGTACATATAAATTCAACTAATAGTTCCTTACAAAAATTAAAAATTTGATTTAATACCTCTACATTTGGGGCTTTTACTTGTAAACCCAATACTGACTGAGAAAATTAAAGAACTGTGGAAACTTAATTAATTCAATATTTTTTCAAT
The DNA here is from genome assembly GCF_964270905.1 of Leucopleurus acutus. NCBI lineage: Eukaryota > Metazoa > Chordata > Mammalia > Artiodactyla > Delphinidae > Leucopleurus > Leucopleurus acutus. The sequence continues at coordinate 32,318,181 of NC_139149.1, forward strand.
ATAGTGTAAAGGGTATTTTTTAAACATAAAAGAAATGAAAAGTATAAGCATACAAAACACCTGGTTAAGATTATACACTTAAACGCTCAAACTACCAGTGCAAAATTCATGTTAAGTATAAATTAGCTGAGTGACTGAATAAATAATACCAAACTTCTATTTTGTGTGTGTGTCCTTTGGAAATAGACTTTTAGCTTCCAATAACTTTTTTACCCAGATCAGGTGGCAAATTGGTTTGATAAGAAATATCTTAAGAGTGAGAATGGAAAATACATTATATGAAATACTGTGGTATAGGGGCTTTCGAATCTTTTCTGAGTTGTCGTTGATCTGTATGCATTTACTTTTTAAATTAGAAAACATCTAATATTTTGTGAGAAGGTACTTAATTTTTTAAATTGAGAAAATAAATTACCAAGTTAATATAGCATCAGTTTATTGTACTTCAAATTTCCAAAGCACAAGCATTTCAGAACACTGAAAGGCTATATTTAGAGTGAAATCTACATATTCCATACAGATGGAATAAGTCTATGAATATGTGTTGGTATCATTCTTGCCAGTCCTAATAAAACTCTATCTTTAGTGTGTTTGAACAAGACTTAAGTTATACATAAAAACTGAAACATCAAACCATTATATACCCTTTAAGTGTAGATAAAATAATTTTACATCCATACAATATTTTTAAATGTTGACTTTAGCAAAATCTTAAAAATCCCCTAAAATTTGAAATGAAAATTCATGATGCACAAAATTATGAAAGAAAAAACTGTCTTCTCTAAATATTCCATAACTTTTTTGAACAAAATCTCAGTGTTATGATTTAATCTTTCTCATTTACATTTGCCAAGTGTATCTGAGTTTACAAAGTGTTTTCACGTAGAATACAACATTTAACCTGCAGAGTGGCCTTTGTGAAAAGAGGGGTTATTATAATTTTAATGATGACATAAGAGTTTCATAGAAGTGAATGACCATCCTCATCATCACACATCTAGAAAAAATGGCAGAACTAAAGAGTAAAGCCCCGGTTTTCTGAATCCCAACCCAGAGCTCTCTTTCTAATAGACCATGATCTGCTCTGACAACTTCTGATCAGATTTCTGTTTTCCTCCATTCATTTTACACCATGTAATATATGAGGGCAATGTAAGTGTAACCATTTAAAACTTTTGAATTTCTCTTTTTTAATTGGGCCCTTGTTGTATTGCCAGCTTTGTCTGAGCATAACCGGAATGTGAAATCATGTTCATATTTGTGTGTGTATGCACGTGAGTACACACATACATATGTATACATGTAATGAATTCCTGTAGAAGTAAATTTACTACTTCCTTTTATTTTCTCTGACAGAAAGATTGCTATAGTTCTGAGAAAAGAATGTGGGGAAGAGGGGAATCTCAATAGCTATGTAGGAATCAAACACTTTAGTAAAATGGAAATAGGCAGGAAGATATTAGTTTATTGCAATGATTGTTCTTTTTCATATATAGTCAGGTGTGTAGAGCCCATTCTGCACTGTAAATGCATAATTCTTAGGAGTCTGAAGTTCTAGAAGTGGAATGGCATGACCATGACCAGAATTTTTGAGAATGAAACACTACAGTGAACAAATGTATAATTCTGTTACCTAAACTGGCATAAACCTACTACATATTAATGTAATTGCCTGGCCATATATTTTATATAGCTTACTTTTATCTAATGTCAATATAAAATTTGTCCAAAAATATAAATTATATTAGTCGTTAGGAGGGAAGTCTGATTTTGACTTCAATGGAAAATGCGCTTAAAAAGATACTGGAAGAGGTCAGTCTTAATCTAATTATCTGGCCGTGTGCTTACTTATGACAAGTGCTTTCTTTCTTTCTCAAAATCCACCCTGTCTTCTGCCTGGCTTCACTGTAGCCTTAAAATCGCACTTTAGGACATCAGCTTGTCACCCTGAAAGGAACTGATATCCCCGATGTGTCATTGAAAGTTTGCTTCCAGAACAAAGAGGAAAATAGGATGGGCTCTCATGGGCTAGTTTAAAGAATCATCTGAGACTTTTGCTCTGTGTGCCTCTTTAGGGAAGGCTAACCCCCCAATTTAGCTCACTTCTTGGAGACTGCCTTCTGTGCCGAGGGAAGGATGCTTAGTGTGTCATTTCTGCAAATTGACTTTCTGAGTTTTCAAACTTTGGGAGACTGTATCAAAGTCATGATTTGAAAGATTATCTCCTCAAACCTCTGGCACTCCCTAATGGTTCTATAACACATTCACCCTTGCACACAGTGCTCTCTGCATTGATGAGGGACACAAAGAACCAAGCCCAGTGTGAACCCACGTGGGAAAAAGTGCCACATGATTCAATAGTACATGAATCTGCCTCAGATGGTAATAAAAGGTGTCATGCGAGGCCACAGGCCATAGGGAGAGCGCCAACCATGTGTATGCACATTCAGTTAAGTCTTGTGCACATCCTGTTTCTCTTAACTGCAGACCAACCGTTTCTCCTTTGGAGTCACGTACACAGTATGCAGAATGGTTATGCAGGAGAAATCCATGGCAACAGCACATACAAAGCTTGTTGATTTATTTGGAAAAATAAGTTTACCTAATTTTTTTTTTATTTTTAACCTTTTAAAAGGATATATTTCTTTAGATTTACTTGATTCAAACTTGGAAAAAAAGAACAGTGCTGTACAGTTTTTTTAGCCATAGCTTATCTTGGCCTTTATGAATAGCTAAAGGCTATTCACTCTTCCCTTTAGAAAATTTGGAGGTATTTTTCTGTGCTGTGTACATTTTCATCCACAAGAATATTTTCTTCTCATTCTCCTAGATACCTTGGGACAATTATTTTTTCTCTGCAGATACCTTAAAGAACTATTTAAGACCCTATCCATTCCATCTACTCTTAGCCTCACCTGAAGGGCAAAATCCCTAAGACCTTGACACAAATACTGATAAATACATGGAATTATTAAAGGTGCAATCTCAGCAGAAAAGGATTGCTGCTGCCTTTATTCTCAGGGGAATACATTTCACCCAGTAGCAAGACACCCATCCGCGGCTACGATCAGAAATCTCTGAAATGCCTTTAAGCTAATCATCTTTGAACATAAGTCTTTGTTGTTCAATCAGGGACCTTCTAGATGCAAGGCAAAGAAACGTTGCTTCATTTTTTTTTTTTCTTCACCTTGCACAAAACAGCATCAAGCCTGTCACTATACCAGTAAGGTGCAGTGATCTGTCAACATTCACTCCTGATGAAGACAGTGAGAGAAATCCGGAGCTCCAGAGAGTTCAGGAGAGAACCAAACAGAGTGTTTGCAAAAGAGCATTTTTATATGTTTTCCTGTGACAGCACTAGTTTAACAGAAAATAGTTGGAGTGTGCCAAAAAAGGGGGAAAAAAATGAAAGACAGTAGTAGTAAGTTAGGCTAGCATGACATGATGGATCTGGGCTATGACAAACCGAATTGGAAAAAAGCTTCCCTGGGGACCAACTATACCAGGTTTGCTGAATTGTATTTCTTGCTTTCTTACTGTGCAACAGTGCTTTTTACTGTTAGATTGACTAGGCTTCAGAATATTTTTAAAATTGTACAAATCAAAATCCATGTAGCTTAAAAATGAAGGATGTAAAAGATTTAGGAGTTTGATGTATTGAAAGGCATTCTGTATTCCCTCATGTGAGTGTTAAATATACACTTTGTCTGTTTGATGAATTTTAAATCTTTGTGGAAGGCAGTACACTTGATAACCGTTTACAGGGCTGAAAACCCTGGTTGGAAAGAAGGATACAGGCTGCAGAGATTCAAAGCTTCTTCCCTCTTATCCCACCCAGATGTGCCCAGGAATTACAACACGCAGCCTCTGTAGGTTCTCATTTGTTCTGAGTTGTTTATATAAAGGACAAGTAAAGAAACCTTAAATCTGGGGTCCTCTTAACAAAAGTATGATGCCTTGTTCTTATCACGTATCCTTTGAATTCATACATAGTGACTTTCACACACCCTAAGGTGAGGTCGAAAGAAAAATAAGAAGAGGGAGAAGAATTATTTCACAGCTGATAAATTTGTCAAATCTTCATATACTGCATGACATCACATGCAGTCTGATCCTTTAAATAGCCACACCTAAAAAGCTTTGAATGAATATACCTAAATGAATGGACTATATTAGCTACTCAGACAACTTTAGGTACTTGAGCTACAGAGGCATAAACAATTTGGGTCCTGTTTTCAAGGAGTTTGCAACTGATTTGAATAATTCATGAAATGGTCAGAGTGCAAAGTGATAATGTACCAAGTGACGCTGAAGCTCAAAGAAGATAGCAAACTATCTATTGGGCTCAGGCAAAACAACTCCATAATTTTCCCCATCAGCTGTTCACATCGAGGAGAAGGTGTTGAGAAAGTGGTTGGTGAAAGTGAGTTTTGGTTGAGGATTAGAATATATAGACAGAAGATCTAAGCACTGAGTAAATGAGAGCTAAATGATAAGACGTAGGTTCAGAAAATATTCAAGTTGGAACCACATACTGAAATGCTTATGACTGGTAAAGACATAAAATGGTATGGTTTAAGTGCTGAGGAAAATGTGACAATTATACACTGGAGTTTGCTTGTCCTATCTGAAAAACAAAAACAAAAACAGCTGCTTTTCAGCTGTAGATCATTGATGCATGCAAAAATATGGAACAAAATTGCCAAATCTTCTGCATTTTTACATGAATCTCTTGATTTTAAATATTAGCAACTTATTTTTTTAAATTTACACATTATATGGATCAAATAAAATGTACCTGAGACTTGTGTTTCAGCCCATATACTTTCAGTTTGTAACCTCTATTCATATAAAGACTCAGCTTGAATTGTGCATACACGATGTAGCAAGTCTTTGAGTTTGAGAGTGTGATGGGTGAACTAATTATGACTCAAATAGTTTTAGGAGTAGATATCTGGAGTGGGTAGGACTGAAGAAATAAAAGGGATTTGGAAGTCAGGCAAACAAAGAGATAATTGGAGAGATGATTAAAGTAGCTGGGATGGTAGCAGGTGACAAGGTAGAGAAGAACAGCATCGGCCAGGTGTTGACATCAAGGAATATGAAAGATTTGTCAGAGAGAAGGAAGCACACAAGGTGTTATAAAGTTGCCAGTGATATTAACAGTGAGGGAGAAGCATTACTGTTCTGTGGCCTGACATTGAGCAGGTCACAACGAATGCCCGAAGTCTAAGCAAAAAAAGGTGAGAATTACTAACAAGAGCAACAAAGAAAGCCTTAGTGAATTTGACTTGGTTTGATAATTTCTATCAAAAATATATCCAATCAGTTGGTTAACTGAATTCAATTTATTTGCAAAAATATACTAAAGAATACATTTTCTAAGATATTGGATTAAATATTTTGGAAGGGATACTGGGGGCAACAGTGAATATAAAGATGTATAAGACACTCTGCCTGTCCTCAAGGTGTTTAAATCTATATGGAAAGCAGCAGATACACACACAGACACACACACACACACACATCCCTATGTGTTTTACTTTGTTTTGTTAATGCTAAGTGCTATGACAGAAAGGCAAAGCATTCTTGTATAGTAGTTCAAATTCAAATGATTGTTTTTGAAGGATTGTTTGAATTGATGTTTTCTGATATCTATATATAGATATCATGTGTCAGAGCTCTCCAGAGAACCAGTGATATGTGTGTGTGTGTGTGTGTGTATGTGTATACATATCAGATACATATACACATATATATGGAGATTTATTATGAAGAATTAGTTTCACATAATTATGAAGACTGAGAAATCCCTTGTTCTGCCATCTACAACTTGGAGACCCAGGAAAGCCTGTGGTGTATTTTAGTTCAAGTCCAAAGACCTGAGAACCAGGGAGCCAATAAATCCCAGTCCCAGAGAAGATGAGATGTCCCACCCCAATCAGTAAGGCTGGAAAATAGGGAACAATTCTCCTTCCTCTATCTTTTGTTCTACTCATGCCCTCAACAGATTAGATGATGCCCACTCACACTGGGGAGGACAATCTACTTTAGAGTCCACCCATTCCAATGCTAACCTCATTTGGAAACACTCTCACAGGTACACTTAGAAGTAATGTTTAATCTGGGCACCTTTTACCGGTCAAGTTGACACAGAAAATTAAACATCACACCATGTAACAGTGTTTTTGCCTGTTCTGAAGAACTACAATGCATTATTATCTGGTGGGTTCTCTTCTGAAAATCCCAATAGCAAGCCAGAGTGGGTGCTCTGGGAGGGGTCTTCTTTTCTTGCCTCTTTTGTTAAGATGTGACTCAGGTTAGCACTCAGCAGATGTACAGTTTTAACTAGGATGAATTGATTTGAATTCCAGTTGACTCGGTTTGAACCTTTGCCCTCCATATCTACCCGTTTTATTATTGCCCTGCTTGGGTCAAAGCCCACCTCCCTTCTCTCCATCAAGGTTGGAGCTGAGACTATCACTAAAAAGCATATTCTATGTAAAGGTCTCCAGTATCCTTAAGAGTTGTACTTGGATACTGGGAAAAATCAACTAGAAATTCATTTAGGTAGATAGACACGGCATGGTTTAAAATTTCAGAATAAAAATACTTTAGAAACTGGAAAGTTTCAAAATACTTTTAGAAAGCTGTGGCTGCTTCTCAAAGAAATGTCCATTTCTCAGTGGTGCTATTTGACAGTCGTAACCAAGTGCCCCCAAACTAATAACAATGAGTACAAATAACATTTGGCTTTTCTATCCTATAAGCACATCCTATTCTTATTTTGAAATTCAGTTGCTTGGGCTTTGCAATGCTTTACCAATTTCATCAGACATTTGGGGTAACTTTAGCTTCCAGCCCATAACTTAGAATATTGTAAAAGGAGAAAGTTAAGATAAATCTAATAGTTTCCATATAAGTATTTTTGCTGTCTTTAAAGTTAAATTAGTTACTTTTTAATGCACTTTTTCAATTTATAATGCAGGAAGATGCCAATATTACTCAATTATTTTGATCCATTTACATCTTAAACTATGGAAATAATTGTTATGCCACCCCTACTATTCATTTACTCTTAGATTGGTATCCTCTTTGGTTTGGTTTTATTTATGTGTAAATATGCGGAGTTCAAAACTTGTTAGTCGCAACACTAATAATGTTATTTATATACTTCACCTTGTCCATTTAAAATGGATTGTTCTATTTATAGAGTAACAGCCTGTAAAATTGAATTTAAAAATTTAATAGAAAAGACAGTCCTTTTAAAAATTATTATGATAGAAAGATGGGTAATTTTTGTTCATAAATTACTCACAGAGCAACTTTTTAAAAAATCTTGTTTTTAAGTTCCAAAACTTTAAAATAGTCTTATTGATTTTTAAAAATAATTATTTATGTAAATAATTCATAGCAGAGTTTTCAGTATTTGAAATATAAATTCTTATAATAGGAATTTTACAAGACCATTAATTTTAGCAGGGCTGGGAAACACAACTATAATTTAGGAGCTATTGTTGATTGTTTCTAGAAATAGATATTGACCCCATTAGTTTTAAGTGATAACATTACTAAGCCAAGTATTAATCCAACAATACCAGAATTACTGATTTTAATCAGCATTTTTATTCAAAACCTTCCTTTAGCACTTAAATTTCACTTAGCTTATCATACATAAATATAAGTGTAAAATTTCAATAAATTATCTTAGAATTCTCATTTTTAAAGTTATTACAAAATTAATGCCTGCAGAAGCTCCAGTGCCTAAAGTCTTTTGTTTGTTACAGTCACTTTAGTATGCATTTTTGCTCTGGTGGAAAAGATGCCACCCTCTCAGACATTGTTTCATTAATCAAGAGGGTATCCTCGGGGTCCAGAGAAGCCTCGTGGCACAATAATCAATCCCTGAGTCATTTAGTTGTTATGAAATTCTCTCAAGGAGAGGAAGTCATCATCATCAACAATAGCAACAACAAGAATAGCAGCTAACATTTACTGGGTCCTCACTATGTGCCAGGTATGGTTCCTTGACATGTATCAACATATTTAGTCCTCACAACCAATGAAATGGTTTGGAAAATGATTTTGTGAAGTTTGTTAACTGCATTTACAACTGTTAAATATTTTCCCATACAGCATGTATGTCTCCATTTGTATTCTTGTTTTGAGACCCATAGATGCTAGGGCAGGGGGTGCTTAATGAAGTCTACTCACAAACAAATCTGCTGTCACCAACAAGAGTATAATTTGTGTTCATTTTGGAGAGGTTAGATTAACACTAATTTTGGAGTTTAAAACCACCTCAGTCCATCAGAGATGTCAGGCTTTGTTGACGATGCATAATTCCACAAGCACCTGATGAAAGAGACAAAGTATCTCAGAGATGGGTCTTAAGGCTGGGTGTCTGGGAGGTAACTAAAAGTATATATGTGTTGCAAATATTAAGTGGTAAAAGAATAATGTGACGATGGGCTGTTCATATTCAAATCTGAATTTAGCTATTGTTTGGCAACAAATACTTAACCACCGCCCCAAGAAGAGCCCAAAGAAAAACCTTCCCTGTTTTGCTTATTCAGTTTTTTAATTCTACACTTAAAAGTAGAGACAACAGGAAAATCAATGATATTTTGGGGGTTACTATATAAAACCATTTAAGTTCATTTGATGAACATTCATTAAAGCTCTGGGAACTTAACTCAATGGTAAACTGGTCTTGCTCAACTATTTACTTAAAACTCCTTTGGTGTTTGTCTTGATGATAAACGATTTTCTCCATCTAAGCCTTCTCTTCCCTTATACCTGAATCTTAATAAGCACCTTTAAAGATCCTAAGACAGTCTTTGCTGTAACTATTGCATATTTTGGAACCCAGAACATTTAAATGTATGGATGAGTTCAGAAGCACTTGTGAACTATTCAGTATTTTGCAATTTTAACACAAATTTCTCAGAATAAAAGCACTAAGTTAGCAGGATAATATTACCAGATGTATTTACTTGGTGCTTCTGAGACTTCGGTATTTTATGGGTTAATAATTAACTTTTGGTAGATGGATGGGCTTCTTTCCAATTTACTGATGGACAACGTGTTAGTTAGGATAACTGCTACCTGCTGTAACAAACAAACTCCACCCTAGATAATTGATCAAATAGAATAGAATGTTACTTTTCACTCTTACAAAGTCCAGCATGGGCATTGCTGATTGCAGGCAGCTTTCCTGTGGGCAGTCAATCAGGGACCCCCAGAGTCTTCTCAGAGGATGGACCCAGCATCTTCAACATGTGGCTTCTAAGATCTCTGGGTACATCTGCATCAAGCCAGTGAAAGAAGCATGAAGGAGAGGAGGGGCACAATTGGACTGGAAGCGACACACATCACTTCTGCTTATGTTTTATTGGCAAGAATGTGATTCACCATTTAAAAGCAAGGGGAGAGGGCTGGGAAGTATAGAATCTAAGGGACAGCACTTCTGAGCGATAAATGTGTACTATGGAAGGGAAACCACACATATTTGGTATGGTTATCATCATCTGCTGAAGGCAATCCAGAAATATCAGTGATTACCCCCAAAGAACCCTGGGCTGGTGCACTGACCAGTGACTGAAGAGTCAACTCCCCTAACATCCAGCCTAAGGCTCTAGGTACTACATCGCTGGTTTCCAGCCAGTGGGACTCTACATTCAAACAAGTGGCCTCTACTTAGAAACCAGAGGGAAATTTAATCGAATACTAAGCTAATGAGAAGGAATTTAATCATAACAAAATAATAGCGCACATTTATTAGCATTCACTATGTTTTGGGCATTGTTCTAAGCACTTTACATATGTTAGTTTAATTAATACTCCAGATGACGCTAAAGGCAATTATTCTTATTTGGCCCAGTTTACAGTTGGGAGACTGAGGCACAGGGAAGGGAGTAAATTCCCCAAAGCTATATGGTAAACATCAATTAGAATCTAAATTCAAATCTAGACAATCTAATTCTATTAGACTATCTTATCTCCCATGAAAGATAGAAAAATACCATTTGAAAAGAAAGGGGGAAATGGGGAAGAACAGTTTCTTCCTGAAAGAAACTTCCTCTAATTAGACTTTGCTTAGGTTACACCTTATAATTTTGTACAATTCACTCCCAGCCTGCAGACTTCTGTCCTTTTCTCCACAGGATGTTTTCTACCTTGTGCATGTCATGTGGATTCAGCAAAGGACTGAATTTTAAAATGACCTCTAACCTCAAGGAATTTGGATTCTGTTGAGGAGGAAAGAGATTCTAAAATAATAGAAAAGGACAGTCAATATTAAAGGACAAATAAAAGGCAGGCAATAGGATTTCCAGGAAGGGTGGGAATTTTCAAGAAAGAGTTTATGAAGGATGAAGATTTTAACTGGTCCTTAATAAATGGGCAGAATTTCATGAATAGAAAAGTACAGAAGACTTCAAAGGAGAAGGATGATGGGAACAAAGATTTGGGTGGAAAAAGGCAGTATTTGTAGCAGCATGGCTGTAATAGAAGGCAATTTTGGGAATTAGTGAGAGTTATATCTTTAACCACTTTTACTTTAGAACTTATTTTTGCATATATTTTTAATTCAATGTAACCATCTGGTAAGACCTGGCACTCGATGGTTTGTTGCAGTAGTAGTGTTTATCTAAGGAGCTACGTATGTAGGCACAGGAAAATGAATACTGGGTTTTGGGAACAAAGACTGGGGAGGGATTTCCAAACAAATGCCACCTTCTACTCATTTCAACAAGTGTGAGAGTTAAGGAATGTGCTTCACTGCCATTACATTTCTGGGTCCCCAGAGCTTCTTACAGAGAACCTAACCAAGACCTTGGGGTATTCAGCCTGTCCTGCTTCTAAGTACTTTTAGAGTAACTGACCATTCTTATGTACCTATGTCACTTCTCAACTCTGCTTTCTCATGCAGCGAACACTTCATTCCTCCTTCAAATCAAGGGATGAGCCCCTGGAGGGCACTAAGCGAGTTCTGAATTCTCTGAGGAGCCACCTCTGACTATGACTGTTCTTCTTTGTCAATCACAGAGCACTTCCAGTGCCATCATTGCTGTTTTCAGTATTATGTTGTTGCTGTAGGCAACATGAAACTGACAAGGGATGGCACGGAGAAGAGCTGAAAGGGCACTTCTGTTTTTTTGATGCATCTGACACCTGTAGTTACAAGAAAGAAAACAGCTTTCTTAAGCATATTGCTGGGTGACGTAGAAGGTGAAAGATGATTTAGAAATAGCTTTTCAATGCAACAGCACAATAGAATCTAAACTGCTTCTGTGTACTTCCATCCTGAGAGTATCTTCCTAAGTAGAAGCAATATGGTCAGGTAGTTTCCTAGGAGTCTCTGGATAGAGTTAGGCTTCAGTGAAGACCCAGTCTAACCCTTAGAATTTAAGTATGTACTAGTAAAACTGTCTTACCAGTACTTACTTTTATATATCAGGCTCATTATGATGAATGCAAGAAGCATGGTGAGAAAAGCTTATCATCAGTCTTACTCACAAGCACTGGAGGAGAAAGAAAGAGAAAATCCTCCTTGTAACCTTTTGCATGTCTCCTAAACCATGGCAAGAAAGAAAAACTATGATTGTTGAAATAGAGGTTTACATCCCAGGCTAGGACAAATATTCAGCATAGAGCCTCAACATTTCATATATATGCATTTAAGTAATAATAATAAATACAAAAAAAGTCCACAACACATAGGACTATAATTGAGGACTAATTAGGTGCCAATTTCTAGACCATATGTTTTGCAATGCAGTATCTCATCTAATTTTAGTGAGAAAGGTACTATGCACAATTGTTATCTCCCCTTTACAAATGAGAAAATTAAGGCATAGAGAAATTAAGTAGCTATCCAGAGTTGGGCAGCTAATGACACAGGACTTCTTATTCTTCCCCACAGGAGCCCTGCATTTTAGAAAGATTTCTCTTTGCATTGTCTCACATAGAATGCATCTTATTTCTACCTTTTACTCTACCACTCCTGTACATTCTTATATAGCTTTGTAGATTACCATCTTTATTCTTAAATTATTGCACTGTGTTCACAGGTATAATTATCTCCAATTGGAGGGGAGTCTCCCATATTCCCTGGCAGATATCTGGTTATTAATTGCTTAAAAATAGATAACTAGGGCTTCCCTGGTGGTGCAGTGGTTGAGAGTCCGCCTGCCGATGCAGGGGACACGGGTTCGTGCCCCGGTCCGGGAAGATCCCACATGCCGCGGAGCGGCTGGGCCCGTGAGCCATGGCCGCTGAGCCTGCGTGTCTGGAGCCTGTGCTCCGCAACGGGAGAGGCCACAACACTGAGAGGCCCGTGTACTGCAAAAAAAACAAAAAAACAAAAAACAAACAAACAAAAAAGATAACTGGAGTTGATTTGTTCTCTATCACTTCTGGCTATAGATCATACCATCCACATGTAAATTATTATACAGATATTGGTACTTCAGTCTCAGCTATGAATTTCCATGTGGAAGGATTAGTAAAAAGGTAATATTAGGATTCCACCTCAAATGGATGTAATCCCTAGTTAGCATCTTAAAATACTGAAACTCCTTATTATCCCCTTAGCACACCATGGTATTGACAGAACTTTGTTTTACCTTATCATTATAACATCATCTCGGAGAATTTCCACTTGTATCATTACAAGATGATTATGACAGCTTCACTAAGCCTCATTCATGTGAATGGAAAATTAGTGCCATGAAGAAAATTTCTAATAATTATTTTCCAAGACATATTGGTACTTTTCAAACTTAAACTCATTAAACTGATTTGAATCTCATTTCAGCAAATCCATACCAAGTGTTATTAAGTTATTCTCATACTACTTTTAGGTAAAGATTTAATCAGGAAATATGTTACTAAAATCCATATGCATAACCTTAATATCATCACATATGTGGCAATGGTATATGTGGATCTCAATACTTCCAAAGTAAGTCTCAAAATAATTATATAGTAAATTAAATTATCAAAATAATCAACAAGTAAATAGTACCCCAGATACTGTGCTAGTTGTTCTACATTCATTATCTTATTTAACATGCACAACCTCCCCATGAGAATTTTGTCCACATTTTACAGATGTGGTAATTGAATGCCAAAGATGTTAAGAGACTTGTTCAGAGTCACATATACAGTGTGTGGCAAGAACCATTTGGGGATATGCTTCAAGATTCTAAAGTTCTTACTCTTTTAACTTTCACATGTTAATTCACATTTCTAGTACTGGGTCCTCCTTCCGTTGTTTTTTTAACATAAGAAAAAGAAAGAAAGCAGCTAATGATGAGTCTTATATAATAAAAAAGAAGTTCTGAGTTTTCATAAGTTCTAGTTCAAGATCTAAAAATTTATAATTTAGGAATAATTAGATTTATTTTCTCAGCTTACTCATTATAAGAAATATTTGAACAAATACATATGCAGTAACTAAAATCAATATGCAAAATGCTTTATGCAAGTCTACATAGAGAGGCACAGAGAGAGTAAAATCTCACCGCTCTGAAAAATTTGGAGGGGTAGCTATATGTTCCCAGGCAGAAATCAATCTAGAAAGTCTTCTTTTTTCTCCATCCTATACAATAAAAGCCTATAGAAACCCTTGCAAAGGCAGCAGCAGAGTACTTCCTATCATACACAATTTTATTTAATAGCATTTGATAAGTTAAATATCTTAGATTATAAAGGGAAAATGATTGAATTCTGCGTAGACAAATCAGAAAGCTTATTCTTAAGGGAACAGATGTTGAGCACTTTGGGGCAGAAAATCTGGGAACTTTCTACAGGAGTGTTATTAGCTCAGTACTTACATTAGAATAAGCCAGACCTGCTTGTGCCAGTGTGGCACGTGGAAGCCCATCATTCAGTTTGGTCAATAGATTAAGCACATTGAAAGATTAAAATCAAGTAGAATGGGATCAGATGTGGCCATACGGAGGCAAAATTAATAGCTAACACTCTATCCTATGTAACCATAAGTTTTTCACACATAGTAACACTCAATAAATTGGATATACTTCATTTTATGTATGGGTTCAAATTATGTCTAAGTATTCACTTTGTTACCTGTATAATATTCTCAATGTATAAGTTGGTGTCTCCCTAACTGGTATAACAAATAGACCCAACATGTGTAATGACTCAACCAAAACAGACAATCTGATGATGAACTAGAACATAATTACAAACATTCTGAGTTGGGGGTTCTTGAACAGGCAGCTCTCCCCCATCTCCCGTTGGACAGGCAGTGATTTGGGGACCCTAGCCCCTTGCATCTTGTGGCTCTGCTTGCTCATGAGCCTCATTATTGTTGTCCAGAAGGAGAGAGTATAGTTAGGGCACAGCAGCTGCTTAAAAGCCTTGTCCCAGAAACTGGACACATCTTATCCTCTTATAGTCCAATGACTAGCACCAATACATGGTCATAACAACTGCAGAGGAGGCTGGGAGATGGAGTACAGTTGTGTACAAGTTGGAAAAGGAGAACACAGCTTTCTCAACTGCATTGTATATTAAATTATTACAGGATCTGTATCTAACAGGGAATTACCAAACCAACAAGTGTAGCAACTGCATCATTGTATTGATAGAGTTACTATGTTGATAAACACTTTAAAATATGTACTGAAAGTCTTCTAACACTTGTGCTAATGAGTCAAGCCTCAACATGAACTCTAAGACAACGCCTTTGTTTTTTTACTGTCATTTTTGTTTTCCCCAATTACTTACTTTTGGCTAAATTCTAAATGGGTGAATTTGATGAGGTAAATTTATTTGTTCGTTTGTTTGTTTATTAGATCTTAGATCCTCAAAGGAGAGCTGTTAAATGTTTCCAAAATAATAGGTTCTGAAGATAAAATAACAAAGTCCATTTATCAGCTTTGTCAATTTATCATTTTCCTAAAGATGACAAAAGAGCACTAATTAAAAAAAAAAAGCAACAGTCAATACGTTATGAACACTATCTCCACAGGTAACTATGATGACTTTATAATGGATAAGATATACATATCAACGCTATTATCTCCTTATAGTAACTTCATTCTTAGAGTTTGACATGGGATATTTTTAAATGCAAAATTGTTTGATAATGAAATTGCTTAATGCTAATTCAGCACCACTTGTGGGTTGAAAATAGTTACAATATTACAATAAATGTGTGAGTTGTTTATGTATACACATGTATGGATATGTATACAAATGGAGATAGATAAATAGATAAGTTGATAAATATGAAGTATGAAAAGTATGAAGTTGCTATTTCATACATAGATAGATAGATAGATAGAGTGTTCTTTAAAGGTTTTAAATAGTGAATATGGTCCCACTTGGTTTATCCAATCAAGTAGTGACCAAGGTGATATGAAAAATTAGGAGGTTGAGTTTCTAAAATCCAGCCATGTTTACTTTTAGACTCAGTTACTTACTATAAGCATGACCTTGAGTGAATTTTAATCTCACTTATCTTCGTTACTTCACCTGCTAAATAGACCTAATAACCTCTCCTACATAGGCATGTTGAAATTGTCACCAGAGATAATGAATGCCAAGTGCTTATACTGTGCATCGTTTGTGTTCCACATCCATTAGTCTCATCCTCATTCCTTTTTAGTGATTCTGCATTTAAAATATCACCACCACTGCAATCAGTACCACCACCTTTGCTCTCACAAGACATTGCTAAAGAGGACCTTTAATGCAACTGACAATCAGATTTTACTTTTATCCCCGCAAGTTAAAATCTTGTTAAACTTTCACATTAAAAAAACCATAGCAAGGTATAAATAATACTTCTTGCTCTGACTAAAAATAATTCTGACACTTTATATTCTTTTTGAAAATTTCAGTCCAATGTGGTGTGAAATTCTGGGCTGAAAATCTGCATTTCTGGTGAAAATACTTATTTAACTTAGTGGCACAGATAATACGGAAGATGGGAAGAAATTCTGTTTTATGACAAAAGTTCCTTTGGAGAAGAAGGAGATCAGGCATTCTTCAGTACACAGATGACTCTAAAATTTCCCAGGTAGTGAAATACCAACTCTTTCCCAGGTGATAGCTGAATTAGCATGTTATAAAAGCATATGTATTCCTATCATTTTAACTCAGGAGGAATAGTTCTGCCCTTTCACATAAATGACCCTTTTATCAAAGAGAAAATTCTCAACTGAATAAATCATAAGCTTGACCACAAATAAACTCCTGTGGTTTTGTAATCTAACCCTTATTTTGTAATTTGTGAGGCTAAACAAAATGGTTTATATCCTTGAGGATAAACATAATAAAACTGCTCCTTTCTAAATAAGTATAACATCACACGGTAAATATGTACATTCACAGGATGGTAAAGTCACTTTCTTATTTCTGGCTTATCCATTTAACCTTTTAAAGCAGATTGAACTAAAAGTGTGGTCAGTCTTACAGCAATGCTCACTGAGTTTCATGGATACTTCAGAATCATTATTTAAGTCTTGCTTTAAGCTGTATGAAGTTGCTATTTTTGTAGGTCAAAGATGGTCAAATCTTGATCCTTCTACATCTTTTGAAATGGTATTTCCAAAATCAAAATTGAGTATAATGGTGATGAAATTGTAAAATCCAAATAGTTTAGACATATCAAACTTGAGACACAACCAATATATATTTTTTTAATGGTGTTTCAATTGTCAGTGAACATTTAGGCAAAAACAGATCTTTAATGTGAAACTGGTAGTAGAATATCAGTGCTTTAGGGAAAACTGGCCCTTCTATACAAATGGAATTTGAGCAACTGTTGTAAACAAATTAAGGGTAATTTAAAATATATAAATATCATTCAGTGCCAAAACTATGTCAATCAAATAAATTCTAGTTGATACTATATTCTTTAAGATATTTTCTAAATAAGTGTATTGTGTATCTTATAATTAATTTATTTCATTATAGAAACAGTTTGTGGAATAGTCTTAGATTAAATTTTTAACCAAGTTTTTTTTTTCAACTTGAAAAAATATTTTTTGCAAACACCTGTTCCCCATCTCTACATTAAGAACAATTGGAACAATCTCAGTAACATTATTGGGCATACTGTGAATTTCTTATATAAGGATGTGCCACTTTTATTCAAATTAAAATGCTACATTAAGGTAAGAAAATGCCTTGATATACTGACCAAAAATATGAGAAAGACATAGAAAATCTTTCTAAGATTTATGGGCAAAGATTGAAGAGAAAGGTGCTTACTGCAGTTCTCAGATTGGTAGAGATAGAGAGGGGCAAGTCCCTGTATGGAGGAGAGAAAACTACAGAAGTATTCAGATCATGGGGTTATTGGTTAGATCTGTGTTTAATTCTTGGCCCTGCCATTTACTAGCCATTTGATGATTGGCACATTATTTAACCTATATGTATCATCAAGTATATCATCTGATAAATAGGGCTGATAATAATACATAATTACTTATCTCAGGGTGGTTATGGGGATCAGAATAGATAATGCATGTGAATTGTCTTGGACAGTGTCTAGCACCTAGGAAATACTAAAACATATTAGTCCTCCTTAGTATTATTTAGGAGAGGACTTTTAGGGCAAGTGTGACTGATCTGGAGACAAGGAGAAGTGTGCTTGGGTAAAACAAACTCTAGGTCCTGATTCCAGGCCTCCTTGTAATTCACCCACATCTTAGGAGGAGCTTTTATTTTCCTGAGTGGGAGTAAGCCCTGAATAGTCTTTTTCTTCCCACTCTCTCCACCTGTTTTGCTAATATCTCACCAACCTGCTGATCCCTCCTTTAGTTGTCTCTTGCTATTTAGCAAAGTACCACAAACTTGGCAGCTTAAAAAACACACACTTATTATCAGAGTTTCCATAGGTCAGGATCCTCGGCACAGCCTAGCTGCGTCCTCAGGTATTCATAAGGCTACTTGAGATATCTTTTTGCGGTGTCCATTGGGGCTGCAATGTCACCTGAGGCTACACTGGCAGAATTCAGTTCCTTGTGGTTGTAGACTAAGTTCCTAGGTAACTCATAACATTGCTGTTTGCTTCTTCAAGAGCAGTAGGAGAGTATCTTTACTGCTTCCAGTCTTTTTTTTCAGGGGAAGGGCTGATCATCTTATAAAGGGTAGATTTGATTAGGTCAAGCCCACCCAGTATAATCAGCCTTTGATTAAGTCAAATTCAATGGATTTGTGGCCTTAAGTACATCTGCAAAATCCTTTCACCTTTGCCATCTAACAAAACCTAACCACAGGAGTGGTATCCCATCACATTCATAGGTCCTGCCCACATTTAAGAGTGGATTATACTGGGCGTTCATACCAGGGGGCTGGAATCTTGGGAACCATATTCGAGTTTTGCCTATCCTACCTCTAAACTATTTTAAATAAATAAAAGGCCTTTCATTTTGTGATTGTGGATGAGATTTAAATGCTAAGGCTCAAGGAAGGTAGCAATATAATATGATCAAGATGCAATTGAAGTATAGTCGTCAACACATTCTGATCAGAATCTCCTGTTTGATGTTACAAACTGCATGAAGAGGAAAAGGATCCTGGAAGCATCTGAAGGATATTGTCAGTCTGAAAGGAGAGAAAGAAAAACTTTGCCTCTCATCCAAAGACAAATTTTCAGTACTTACTACAAATGTGTTTTGAGTCTATCCAGTTTACCTTCCAATGACTTGGGGCAGAGAGAGCGAGCATGGTGGGGTCCTGATTAGGCAGCTAGTGAACAGTCAGATTTACATCACATAATTATAAATATTTTCTTGTTTTTCATGATATAGTAATTCTTATAGTATAATTAGTTCAGATTAAATGAAGCATCACTACATTTATTTATGGTTTCTTTTATTTGTTGAAATGCCTTAAACAGAATGGGGATGAAGTAAATTATCACTAAGTAGATTCAATAAAAAGTCATACCAGAAATTGAATTAAATCATACCTAAACTTCTACCTTAGAAATTTATTTCATACTCTATTAAAATTTTTCCATTTTTTTAATGCATTAAGTGGACTGACATACAAGTGAAAATAAGCAAGGACTTTGCAGTCAGATCTACAGTGGGATTCTAGTTCTGCCACTAGCTCACTGGATAGTATTAGGCAGGTTACTGACCCGCTCCAAGCTTCCAGTTCTTCACGTGTAAAACAAGAATAATTGTATCCAGCTTGCAGGATTGAGTTAATGGTAGAAAAAAGAACGCAAAAAAGTACACAACAGAGTGCCCAGCAATAGAAGAGCTATGGTTAAGTATTACAGTTACAAGTCTTTATACTGCCGTTGACAGGCGAGGTTGTTTTACTTAACAATATGCTAGAAATGGCATTCCTGGAAACCTTTCATGAAATTCTAGGGAATGCAATAGATTCAAAATCATTGAGTAAATCATAGGAGAAGAAAGTGCATGTTAATTATTCAGTTTTAAAACCATTTATAATATTATTATTCTATGACACTATTTAAGTAAACTTCCAGCTTCCCTGGTGGCGCAGTGGTTGAGAGTCCACCTGCTGATGCAGGGGACACGGGTTCGTGCCCCGGTCCGGGAAGATCCCACATGCCGCGGAGCGGCTGGGCCCATGAGCCATGGCCGCTGAGCCTGTGCGTCTGGAGCCTGTGCTCCGCAACGGGAGAGGCCACAACAGTGAGAGGCCCACGTACCGCAAAAAAAAAAAAAAAGCGTTAAGTAAATTTTCTAGGAAAACAGAGAGTGTATCTACTTAATTAAATAATTTTTTCATACTTCCTAACATCTTAAAAAAAAAGAAACTAAATCAGGGTAATGGAAAAGATAAAGAAACAGAGAACATACAAACTAGTATTTTTGCTGCTAGTGAAATTCATATCTGGCTCTGACTTTCCTGGTGGCCAGGGCAAAAAAGAAGAAAATGATACTTTTTAAGAAGTAAAAACTTTTGCTGATCTTTAATTCTGAAAATATTTTCTCATACTATTCTTTAAATATGTTACAGCATTGCCAAAAGAATTTTTATTTTTGTAGTTTCTATTAAAGGTCCTTAGTAGAAAATTAAAATATAATATTAAATATGACTCAAGGAAGATTTGCTTAGCTAATGAGATCTAATAAAAGTATCCCTGTGGAATCAACCTTATTCCTTCATGTTCTATCTATATATCTTAAAATGTAATAGCAAATAGCCTATTCAAAGCAGTCAAAGCAAGTTGGAATTTTAGCCAATATATGGGAAAACACCTGCATAATGCAAATCAGCATTGTACAATTACCATTCCCAGTTGTTAACTGCTGAGAGCAGAGGTTTCAGTGTACGAAAGATTGTTCTGGAATCTCAGAGTTAAGAAAACTCAATTCAAACCCAGCCAGGCCAAGGTAAGTATAGGCAAGTCAATTTACTTACTAGGACAATTATTCACCAAACCTTAAGTGAAGGAATTGGACTAGACAAGTGCCAGCTTGTTCTAGAACTATGCCCACAACAAGGCCTGACACAGAGTATGCACTCCATAAATTAAAGTTAAGAATGAATCCTGTTCCTCTATTACAGCAATGATCTGATTTTACCAGTCTGGTGGCTAACAAGGGTTAATTGATGTAAGTACTTGGTATTTCTCAATTAAAAGAGGGCAGATGTTAGCAACAAAAACTACAGGTATATCTCAAGGTTTCTCAAACTAGGTACAATAATATTTTGGACTGGATACTTCTTTGTTGTCCTGTTCACTGTAGGATATTTAGCAGCATCCCTGGCTTCTGCGCACTAGGTATAAGTAGCCCTGTTCCTCAAGTCATGGCAACTAAACTGTCTGGAGACATTTAGACCTCATTTGAGAAAAATTGGCATATATGAACAGGTGTATGCATGTGTGTGTGTGTGTGTGTCTGTGTGCAGATAGATAGTGTTGTCTGTCAGATATTTACTTTTAATGTACCTTAAATACATGAGATCAATCATTTTCAATTATTAATTTTATGTACTCCAATGACATAATAAATAATTAACACAGTTAGCCCAATGATCTCTTCTTATTTTGAATATAGTATGACTGGAGTCTAAAAGAATCAAGTGTTTTCCAAAATTAAAGCTAATGTACTTCATTCCATTGCTTATGGTTCTTGATGAAATCATGCAAACACAAGCAGTCTGATGTTATTTTTTTGTTTACAGTATTACTGTGTTGTTTTGGTTAACAGAATGAAAAACAGCACTGTAATACTACAAGTAAAAATGTTTTATTCTTAGTTTGTTTCATCAATAAAAGCTGACATTTTTGCAAGAAAGATGTTATACTATTGAAATTAACTCTTAGTCAATTGTAAATAATTGTATTATATCGGTATGTTATCATGAAGATTAGAAATCATTTCCTACAGAATCATGTTTTTGCTTCCTCAGCACTGTTTCAATTGAAAGGAATTTGAATGAAGTGCATCTCATTACTAACATAAAGTAGATGGAGCTTGAATAATTTTTATATTTATTTTCCATGGATGGCTATTACATTTCTTATCCTATCTATCCAAATTTTATAAAATAAATTGTTTTAATCCATTCTTTGGAGAGGAGCAATGAATTTATTTTTGCAAAAGCTCTGCATCTGAATATATTGTAATATGCATAAAGCTTTGTTAACACCGTTATTTATATAAAAAGTGTAGCTGCCTTACCTTTTATTTAATTTACATATTTTATTTACTTTCTGACAGGTTCTTCTCCTTGCATTTTTATTTAGATACCAAAAATGTCTTTTCAGATAAGTCAACTAAAACTTTAATGTACTGTATAATTTAAAACTCCATAAAATGTTTTATGTATTTTATAGTTTCATATGAAATTTTAACTTGATAGTGTAGAATTTTGGAAATATTTCATCAATTCCTCTACAACACCACCATATTTCTTAAATAGGATGGGAAATAGAGTATTGTCTTTTGTCTGAGATCATGTTTAGAAAGAATTATAAAACTTATGCTAAGTCTGTGTGCTTCAAATAGGAAAGAAATCACCAGATAGTTTAAAGGAGTGTAATTTTTTCTTAAAATATTATTATGAATCTCATATAATATGGGCATCTCACATCCTTAAAGAATTTGGTTCTTTTGTTCTAAGCTATACAAAAGGTCATTATTTTTACATTTAAATGTTGGAAACAATACATTTCCCTTATGTGTTTCATCAGCTGAAACAGTGAAGTAATAATGCCAGTGTGTCAAATCAAAGTCCAGTTTCAGAAATATAAACTTAACCCTCACCCTCCCTTCTTCATATTTATCTTTTGTAAGCGTGGTTTGTGTTTGCATAACCCACCATTCATGTTCTTGTGAGCTCATGATATAAATAATTTGAAAAATTTCATTCAGTTCCCCAAATTATTCTAGTCATTATGGATGATTCATGAGAGGATTAATCTCTTGGATGTGACATAAAACTAGAGAGGAAAGACACTACCTATCATATCATTTGCAGTTAAGAACATGCTGCATATCTTTAAGCTTTACTTAAAGTGCTTATAGTAATTGGGTGTGCATGCCTTCACTCGGTTAAAACCCAAACAGCAATATGGGAGAGTGGTTTGTTTTTTAAATGTGCAAGGAAGGAAAATTAGTGAAATGTTTAAGTCACAAAACTGCCTCATTCAGGACCCAATTCAGCAGCATGGAAAAAGTAACTCAAGTTAACTGTACTCTTAGCATATGTCTAAGCTCAGAAATTTCAATTCACTTCAGGTTCCTTTCTTTTCCCAAGGATCTGCTGGCAAAGAAGAGATCCAAAGATGGTAAACAGGTTCAAATAGTTCAGTAGCTCTAAGCTCTCTCAAGGTTTTCAGAATAAAAATATGTCCAGTTAAAGAACAAGTTCCTCGTATTTTGGAACGGGGATACCCATACAAATTGTTTTCTGTTTTATTATGGGCCTTTCCTCTTTTCCTGCTCCCTACCCGCTACTGCTACCACCAGCACACACAAATACACACATGCATATGGAGTTAAAGGTATAATGTATTTTGATTTTATCCATGCAAGGAAAATTTGGGGGAAGGAGTGAAACTAAGCTAACGAAGAATAGATTTAGGTATTATACAGAGATTGTGGTTTAGTGACCTAAATTGCACCATAATCTTTTAAAGGATTACAGTATTTAGGGAGAAAAAATGATCTCTCTTTCTATAATGGCATCTCTGTGTAAGAGGATATTATAGGATATGAGCTGTGTGGTAGCAGCAGATATTTTCTCTATATCTTTCAGCAATTCAAAGTAGTTCTCAGATACATCTGAGAAGTAGCACTGAAGAATTAGTCTTCATTTATAATCAAACATTCTTGAATAACATTTTCTTCCAATTTTTGTTTTAAAGGTCTAACATTTGATCGTATGTTTTCTTTAGTTAACTTTCTATATTATATGGCAATCTCTGCAGTTATTTTTTTCAAAGATAAAAAAGAAAAAAAGCATGCTCAAAATGTAGAAGTTATTTTTGCAGTAACGTATGTCATGATTTTTAAACATTCAGGCCTTTAAACTTTTTTTATAGTGTATGTTCTTGCCAATCCCAGCACAGTTCTACAAAGTAAAATATTTGGCAGTGAATTCATATTAACAGATGGAACAAGAAATTAACACGTTTTTGCTTCGCTAATTCACAGTTCTTTTAATACGCTAATTCTAAATCACCTGTTCTGACTTTGACAGGCTACAGACACCTGTTTGGGGTAATATTCCACAGCTAATTATTACATGAGAAATTCAGTTTCCAACAAAAGGGTTTCTGTGTGAAATTGTCATAGTTAAAAAATTAGTAATACCCAATATATACAAATATATTTCTGATGTCTTAAATGCAGTTAATCTACTACTTATCTTTAACTAAAGGATGGTGTATGAAAACTAGAGACTGTCCTCTTAGTGTTTGAATTCTGTCTATCACACTTTACACCATGGTTGCACTGATCAAGTCAGGATGTTCTTCCTAGTAGCAGTGATTTACTGTAATACTGTATTTTAAATGGCAGGAAAAGAGTATAGAATTTTCAAGTGGCTGGAAAAATTCCTAACTGTATGTTAAAAATGACTCAGGAGAGTTAAAAAAATACTGACAAATGAAAGAGAAAAAAAGAAAAACTTAGCCTGGGTGGTATAGTGTATGGAAGACAGACAATAAATAAATAGGAAGTTCACTGAATTACAGTTTGAAGTATGACTGACTCACATGAAGCACCCAGAGGACCATTGACTGTTTGTCAAAGAAAAGCAAGGTAACGATGCCAGGAATTTTATGGATATAAAGTCAAGTGCCTCCCACCTCTTGTATCTCAACCTCTTAATGGACAAACTACTTCTGTTTTCCACTAAACCTTGATTTTCTTTATTTCTCATACTGTTCTTCATTGTTCCAACAGGGTCATTTCCCTTCTCTCACCTCAGATGATATCCTTACACAGTAACTCTTTTCATTTCAATTTCCTACAAAACCCTGCTACAGGGGAATGTGGAGGCAAAGAATGTGTATGTGTGGCAGGGTAGGTTGGTGGAACAAGAAGCAAAAATTAGAAACGTAAGGTTTTTTCGATGTTTGTAACATAACGACAGATGCTGAGGTAGAGTCTATCTTTAGGTTTGCCAAAGGTTCCATTTTGTGTGTCTGTTTTTTGATTCTCTCTAATTGCTGTTCAGCTTTGTATATGGCTTTGCTAATGTGTCTTCCTTAGCCACATTTGGGAAATGGAGAACTTGTTTCTTTAATTAACCTTTATATCCTAGTGCCGTGAGAGCAGAGTTCACCAAGCAGGCGCTCTTGGAACTTTTAAGATTCATGTGGTTATACTCTGATTTTGAAAAGGTATTGTATAAAGCATGTTTTTTAAATGCAATTTTATTTTGCAAGACTCCAGGTGGATGAGGAGAAAGCTCACTTTTTACATTTAGCCTCCTTATAATTTTGTTTTCTCCCAATTGCTACTCTAGAAAGCACATGGTCTTTCTCTAAAATCATGCTTTATGACATTGCTATTTGCAGAAATTTAACTGGCAGCCCACCCCAGGAAGATAAAATCCTGTTTCATCCAAGTTTGGTTTCCCTCCTACACCCACACCTGAAACCGTATTTCTGCCAGAGCCTACATTCTGCTAAGGAGGAAACCAATCTTTTATAATACTTTAACATACGTGAATTTTATTTTATTTTTAATTAACAAATTACATTTCTCATCCAAAAAATGCTAGATGACATTTTAAGCTAGAAAAGAGTTTCCAAATAACTCACCTTTACAATTAACTCTTATCAGAACTAGACAGTTATTTCACTGCACAGAGCATAAGCAAATGGCTGTGACGTACCTTTGAAGTGGAAAGGCCTCCATCACTACTCAAGCTCTTGGCAAAGTTCAGAAGCACATTATCCTACAGGGAGTTGGTCAGGTCTCAAAGTTTGGAAGAGAGTTACTGGTACAGAATTGGAATAAAATCAGTTTTTTTTTCAGCTAATAAGATGCCTCAAGAATAAACCAAACTTCCTGGTCTTTAAGAGAGGGGAAAAAAGATTCTCAGAAGCTTCTCTATAAATCTCTTAAGTTTCCCTGAAAATAGTTACAGAAATACATTGCTACCTCTAAAACAACTTGAATGAATTAGATCTAGATTTTAATGCAAAATATTCAACATTGGGGCTTCCCTGGTGGCACAGTGGTTGAGAGTCTGCCTGCCGATGCAGGGGACACGGGTTCGTGCCCCGGTCCGGGAAGATCCCACATGCTGCGGAGCAGCTGGGCCCGTGAGCCATGGCTGCTGAGCCTGCGCGTCCAGAGCCTGTGCTCCGCAACGGGAGAGGCCACACAGTGAGAGGCCCGCGTACCGCAAAAAAAAAAAAAAAAAAAAAAATTCAACATTTAACATTTAAAGGATAATGACCTTGAAAAATGTGTTTGAGATTTAGATTCAATGTGAAATTCTTAAGAAAATTGTTCAAGGTGATGAATGACATTGCAATGCAGTTCCATTCATCTGTCCTTAGTTAAAACACTTTGACAAGTCAATTAATATAAAAAACTGATATCTCTGATATGTCCTACTTTAACATACACGTGCAATGGGTAAAATAACTATGTCATTTTGCCATGGACTAATACATATGTATATAATTTTATTTGTATGCATGTATATATGTGTATACACACACATACACACTTGTACATACACCTACATTTTAGGGAGCTTGTTTAATCCTTCAGAGAGGATTGCAGATTAGAACAGATTAAAGAGTTATTGCAGCAGCAATTATATTTCACTTAATCACTTTTCTAAGCAAGTAAATGTTCAACATATCAGATACTTAAAGGGAAAACTTTAAATAACTAACAGATGCCATTAATTTATAGTCACCATTTATGTCCTTATACATATTTTAAATAGTTGCTTATATATATATGTACACACACACACACACACACACACACACATATCTCAAGGTATTATATTTACTATCTTATTTATAGAATATATTTTAGAAAGAGGTAAACTTCATTTAAAATTTAATTATATTAATGTAATTCATCCTAAGTCATTCTATTATATCATCTATCTTAGAAGCATGATATTATTATTATAACAATAGCTTGTCATTTACTGAGCAGCTAATGAGCACCAAATACTCTCCATAAATTATTGCTAATCCTAGGCTTATTGTTCCATTTCACAGAATAGGTAGCTGGAATCTAAAGAGGTTAATAACTTCTCCTCTAGTCTCAGAGCAGTGGCCAAAATAAAATCCCAACCTGGAACTCTGTAATTGCAAACCCATTTTTTTCCTCACCACTTGATACTGGTGATCAACATTTGAGTAGCTAGATATGTAGAGTTCAGGTTTAGCAGCAACTGTCACCAAAAACCAAAAAGGTACACACACTGTGATAGAGTCAAATGAACTGTCTAAATAAGAACTTAAAACTAATCTGCATAAAATACCCAAATGAGCAAATCACTTTGCCTTAGTAATCTGCAGGGATGTTTATTTATTCCTGGAAATATTGAAGTCTACCAGATCATGATGTCAACTATCTTATATTTTAAAAATTCAGTTTCCATGCTGTTTACAAACTATTCACTGACATTGCCTGTGCCTTCAAGGAGTATACAATTTAGTAAATTACAAAGTTCATAACTTGATTCTTTTAGCTTTACAATGCTGCTTTATATCTCTGTAAAATAATATATTTTTATCAGCAAATTTTCTTTAGATGTGTTGTCACTTTAAAGGGTTTTCTTTTAATCTTTATTCCAAAATATATTTGGCAAATATATTATACTGGCCTGTTTAATTATGACCCATGAATAGATCGTAATATTCCTGTGTCAAAGACCACATAAGTCTTATTTTCTAGCCTTTATCACAGTCAGGTATTATAGTGAAAGTTTAATAACTCAGTGTTAAATGATTAAATGGATGGATGGATGGAAAATGTATTCATGTAAATTCTGGCAGATAATTGTATGGCAGTGAAAGTGAGGAGAAAAAGAATACACACATAGAAACACACATAGTTGTAATCCAGATGAGAAAAACTGAAGAGCTGAATGACTTCATTTAGCAAACCTTTATTGAATATCAGGCACTGAGTTAAACATGAAGATATGATGTTGATGGAAATTAATAGTAGCTAGCCACATGGAGTTTGCTTGCCAATGGGAAAGGTACAAAAATACTTTAATAAGTGAACATAGTCAATAAGATAATTGCTTAATCTGATTATTGCTATAAAGGTAAAATGTGCATGATGACACAAACTCACTCAGGGGATCTCTTTAGAAAGCAGAGACAGGGAAAACTCAGAGGAAGACTTTTGAGTTGGGATTAAGCAATGTGAAAGAGGAGGAAAAGAGCAGTCTCCTGCGAGTAGGTGGAAAATTCCTGATTGTTAGCAATGAGGACCAAGAGAAGGGAGTCATGCGTCCTTTAACAGAGTCAGTAGCTGCTCATCATGACACACTCTTTGTCTTCCTTACTTAAATATACATGTGGCTCCGAAACACAGCTAAACATAAGAATTTCTGGGGTAATTTTTTAAAATCTAGATACCAGGACACTTACTGTATTGTCAAGTGGTAGGACACACTTTCTGTATATTATAAAAGCTTCCCAGGTGCTTCTGTACAGGACAGAAAACAACAGCAGCAACACTACGCTCATCTTGTGGTTTCTACTAACTACAAACCACAGTTACAGAATAATACTAACAAACATTATAGAAATAAACACCAAAAAGGACCACTGAAATCTATTCTGTTCAATACTTGTAACCCAGAAAATGACCACAGTCATGTTATACATACCTGCATCACCTTAATCCCCTAAGAAATAAATATATATTAAACATTTATTTGTATGTATCAAGTAATTTTCAACTCAAATTGACCCAAATAGGGTATGATTTAATGAAAATTCTAACCATTAGCCTTTCTTCCTAATTTAGTTAGTCAATCAATTAACCAATAAATCCATTCAACAATCATCTAATAAATGTGGTCCTCAAACAGGCAGCATTGGGGTGTTCCAGAACTTGCTACAAACGCAGAATTCCAGGCCACCCCAGACCTAATCAATCAGAGTCTATATTCTGACAAGTTTCTCAGGTGATTTGAATGCACAATAAAATTTGGGAGCTTCTTGAACACTAGTTGTATGCCCAATCCCAAAATATGTGCTAAAGTACACAGAGGCAGTACAAGTTTACCAGGAGTTAACTTTTTCCAGCAGAATCTAACTAGTTGAAACTGGGAAGAAAATACCAGTTTTTGGCAACGTTGATTTGAATATGCATTTGAGTCAAATTCCTAAGTAAGTTACTGACCCTGATCCATGACATGAGATTCTCTGATCAGTTCTGTTTCTAAATATGTAAACTCGCTGTACGTATAATACAATCAGTCCATCAACCTTCAATATACAGTCCAAATTCCACCATTATTTTCAGTCTAGATTATAGTAAATCACTTCCCAATTGTGTCCCTGTTTCCTATATTCCTATTATAGTGTATTTTCCAATAAGTTGTTAAACTCGGTGACTTTTTAAAGACCTTGGGTTTATTCTTCTCCTCCCAAATTGATCTTACATAATTACAGCGTATATACTTCCCGTGTCTGCTCATATGGTAACACCTCAAATAAAATTTTCCTGAACACTTCAGTTAAACTAGACTCCTCATCTCTCTCTTTCTCTCAGTCTCTCTCTGTCTCTGTCTCTGGCTTTGTCTCTCTCTCTCCCCCACCCCTGACTCTATCTTACATTTTTCTTTATTGTCCTTATAACTCTCTGTAAGCACATTATATCATATTATTTATATCATATTATCAACTAGTGTCTTCACACCAAAGTACAAGATCCAGAAGGCAGGGACTTTGTCTTTCTCTTCCACCAGTGCCTGGAAGAGTACCATATAAATAACAGAGGCTGAAGAAATAATTCTTGAGTGAATGTTGAATGAAATTAGCATTCGAGGATGTCCACAGTGTGTGAGGCTATATAATTATCAGAAATACTTATTGAGCACCTAATATTTGTCACTGTGGTAGACTCTAGAGAATGGCATGCAAAAATATATGCCTTCTGAAGACATGATGCAATTGAGTAATAAATGAATGAAAATAGGGAGGCCTGTAGTACACAAAATAAGTGTTTCATGAGTTAAAAGGTGAGTTCAGTGGTGGAATGTGGAAGAAAGAAGACCATTTTGATAAGCAGATAATATGGTGATGGCATTTTCAGAAGCATAAATGGCGAGCTTTAGAGTTAAGATATGTATGGAACATTATTCATGAAACTGTGAAAGTACCTGTGGAACCCACAGTTAGTTACAAAGATAACCAGTGACCAGCTAATGGTGGCTTTATCTCTGAAAGTAAGGAATTTGTACTTTATTCTATAGACAGGTTTTTTGAGAAAATAGTCATGTGTTCAGAATGATGGTTTGGGAATATTCATGCAAAGGCAGTGTGCAGGATGAACTGGATTGGGAAGAGGCTGCACAGAGATACAGTTGGCTAAGAGATTCCCAATTGTACATGGAAAGTAGCCTAGGTTAAGAGGTGACATTGGTAATATAATGTATTAAATGAGCTAATAATACATAAATGTTAGAAGAGCACATAGCAAGGAAAAATACTATATGAGCAATTGCTATCATCTTGTTCATCACTATTATGGCACATAAAAACACCAAAGAACTTTCGCACAATAGGAGCTATGAGGGTACTAACATAAGCTGTGTAGAAAAAAATTCTTCCAGAGATAAGGATATTATCATTTTCTAGTGATTTAAGACTCAAATCATTGGGCTACATTTTAGTGCAGCAGTTCTTACCATTACAAATCTTAAAAAAGGAATTTATTCTCATCTTCTCAGAAAAAAACCGTAGCCTTGCTTCTTTCAAATAGTCAACACAAGAGACAAGAGTTTTTCCTCGATTCCAAACTGCCTTTTATTTGTTTGCCAAATGGGAAACCCCTCATACACACAAATCTTTTGTATTTCATTGTTTCCACTTTCTAAACAACAGTTTTCTTAACCAAAAATGAGAAGATTAAAATTGACCTGAAAGATTGTGATGAGGATGTAAATGACAAAGTATAAGTTAAGACTCAGTCTTCATGCTGGAGTGGGACCTTAATATAAATATCTGTTGTCCTTTCTTTCCCACCAGAATCAAGTAGAGTGCCTTGACAATGTTAATGCTCAATAATTGCTTATCAAATCAGTGAGTGTTGCTTAATTTGCACTTACTAAGCACTTCACTTTTAAATCATTGACCAATACACTTTCAAATGTTCATGTTCAGAAAACCTGCATAGAAATATCTTTTAGTGTTGAACCTCAGCTGTAAACTTGACTTTTCTCTCAGTCTCTTCTAATCCACAACCTTCTCTTTCTTTATATGTGTATGGTTACCTGTTCTCCCCACAGTATGTATCCTAATACTGTATCTCATATCCTGGTCCAATATTTGTTTATTTGCCATGATATATTTTTGATACTTTTAGATTGATTTCTCTTATTTCCATTTTTGTCCCTTTCACTCCCTTCTTGTGTTTCCCAGTGTATTTTTTAATTTTTTTTAAAGGGATTTCTGGAGTCATAATACAACAGAGGAAGCAAACTCCTGACAAGTAACAGTCCAATATTTGTTTATTTGCCATGATATATTTTTGATACTTTTAGATTGATTTCTCTTATTTCCATTTTTGTCCCTTTCACTCCCTTCTTGTGTTTCCCAGTGTATTTTTTTAATCAGATCCCATTTTGTTTTAAAATTATATTTTAAAAATATAAATTCCTGTCCCCCTATTCTGTGTTTCCTAAACCATTACTCTCTTCTATATATACTTCTTTCCTCCCTCTTTTATGAAACTTTTTCCCAGTCTGGAAACTTATTTCCATCTCTTTGCACATTTTGTCTGTTGCCCAAGGTATTGTATTCCTAAATGGATTAGAAAACTCATCCTTATAGGACCTTTTATGTGTTCTGTGCACTCACGGTTTTCTGTAAACAAAAATAATAAATAACAGGTGGGTAGCTAAATATATAACCCACTGGGAATCAAGTATTTCAAAGAGGAAGGAAAAGGCTATGTCAGAAACACTTTACATAGGTTATACTGAGTTCAGTAGAAAAGTAAATGGTGTTCAGCTGTCACTTTTAATAGACTAAATCCTGCTATTGATTAGCCAATAAAAAGTAAACATTTTAAACTTATCTCAATCTTTTTTCAGAAATGTATTGTAATAAATGTTATTATAAATGTGTGTTTTTATAGCACCAAACATGAAATCTCTCTTCTGTCTCATCTTTACCCCTTCTTAGTAGAGAGACAGATGGACCCAGTGAAGGATAATTAAAACTGTGTGGGCAATAACCAAAACTTAGATGTTTCTAATATAAAATACAAAACCTGGTTAGGATTCTTTAACTTTAGCAATTCCCTCTTCCCATATACTACCTCCTACCAGAAAAAAGGAGGGGCCAGGATGCTGGTGGACTGGAGCTGGCTGCAGAGCTGACCATGTACAGCTCTTCCCAGCTCTGCATTCTGAGATACCACTTTGTTAGCTTGAAATGGGCAGTGGGAGTATTCCCACCAGGAAAATCAGTGAATGCTACAAATAAAGACTTTTCCCCAGAGCCTTCGATATACATTTTTTTTTGACCCCGCCACTCCACTTGTGGGATCTTAGTTCCCCGACCAGAGATTGAACCCATGCCCTCAGCAGTGAAAGCGCAGAGTCCTAACCACTGGAACGCCAGGGAATCCCCTATGATAAACATATACTAGCACAGCACTGGGGAAGGGCCTGAAAATCTGTGGCAAAGATATGCTGGAAGTCACTTGACTTCCAGCATAGAAGGTAATCCCTGAGAGGGAGCAATAGGAAGTAAGGAAGACCGTAGAATCTGACTGGGCTGAGCAGAAGCAGGGGATTCAGAGATGAATCAACAAGGTGCTATTCTGGGAGAAAATATCAGAGCAAAGAGTTAAAGGGGAGACTAGGCAAGGAAAACTGGGGGCTATCTCTGAGCAAAAAAAAAAGAGTTGTGCAGACTTTGTATTGGACAGTTGCAGTCTTTTGGGGGGATGGGGAGTTGGGCACTAAAGTGAATGGAATGAGACTTTAAACAGAAAGGGATTTCTGGAGTCATAATACAACAGAGGAAGCAAACTCCTGACAAGTAACAGATTAACCTGGTGAGAGGAGCTTGCTGTATGTGGGTGCAGCACCAGCTCCCATATAAGACCTTTGCACGGCGCTCAATAGCCTCCACTCCCTGTAGGAGGAAGCCACAGCCAGAAACTTGGATGACAATGGATAGCCTGGGTTGCTGGATGCCTCGCTTGGCTCTGGGGGGCCCATTACCATTTTCCTGGAGAAGGACAAAGTCTCAGAAGGAAGATCTTGTGTACTTAGATAAGAGGGAAAAAAGCCTCGAAGCATCCAAACCAGGATGCTCAGGTTTATGCAAAATGTATAAACGCACGTTTAGTTTAAGTGCCTCAGTCCAACGTCAATTCATGGGAAGTACAGATAGGGCCCTTTAGGTTGCAAGTGACAAAAACTCAACTCAAACTTGTGTAAGCAAAGAAGGAATGGACTGCTTTGTCCCTCTCCTCTTTTGTTGTCTGTGGGTTTTTGTTTCTAAACAGGCTTTCTCTTATAGGGGGTTCACACTGATGTGCACCTCAGCACACAGGCAATTAGCATAGGAGAGATTGCCTATTTCCCCTAACTTCTGGCATAAAAGTCCTGAGAAGACTTCTCAGTGGCCTGGCTGTGTTATGATGTGCCTTTCCCTGAACCACTAACTATAGGCAGAGAAATGAAATTTTCTGCGACCTGGGCTCGGTGCCCATATATGGAAAAGGGCTCGGATCCCATGGGCTGAGAGGGGGAAGGGTATTTTCCCCAAAGGAAGAGGTGTAGATTGGACATAGAGAGACATGCACTATAGTTGTCTTCTTATTAGGGTTACAGTGAACTTACCGGTATCTTCTAAAAGTAGGTAGAAGCTTAATCACTCTCTTTAGGACATTGTTTCTTTTCTAGCTAAGATTTATATGCTCATTTTCAATTTCCCTAAACTCTACACCTTCTAAAATTTCGTTCTCCTGCATGTGTGCACTGCACTTTATTTCTACCGTGTTATTGGTCTAATCCCAAAAGGCTGCTCAACCCTCTGTGCCATGCCCCCCCTCCTTTTGGCTTCCAGATCTGTACCAGGGTTGGGCTCACTCTGATGGTTGGTCTCCTATGCAATTTTTTTTTTTCTGTCAGACTGACTGAGGCACTTAGGAGAGGCTATGTTGCTTCAGCCAAGAAAATCCATTGTTCAAGTGACAAGGGACTGCTTTATTAGCAGAGAGAAGCTAATAAATTAACTACCTGAGATATTATTTTTATTCATAAATTTGAAAATTTGATCAATCAAAGATGAGGTTATGTGTAACTCTGCATAGCCCACTCTTGTAACTTGTAAAATGAATAGTGCAGAATTGATGGAATAGTGATTATTTAATCTAAAAATGCAGTTATGAACTTCCTACTAAATACAACACAATAATATGATAGCAATATTATTACTATTATTGAATAATAGTAAATAATCACAAAAGTAAATATTTTCATTTAGAATTTTGAAGATCAAAAACGTTTTGCAACTTTCCCATTTTAAACTTAAAGTTACTAATGGGAAAAATGGAAGGTCAGTATTACTATGGACAGAATAACCCAAGGCCTAAACTAATTATTGCTGTCACTGAATTTTTTGTTTACCCTCTGTCTGTGCTTCCCAATGCTTGTATGTGGTACTGGAATAGAGGAGAAGGAGGAATTCATTTGTGAAATGTTTGTTCTGATAACTGGAAGAATGGCTAAGGAGAAGGTTTTATGTCATTATAAGTAAACAACATATTTCCATTTGCAATTATATGAATTTAATTCCTTATCTTTTAATGTTTATACCTGTAGTTATTAGTCAACTTAATCTCTCTTAGACTAATGGAAATCAGTTGACTTTGGAAATAATATTTGCTGCCATAAGAGTAAAGGATGGTACCCACCTGCTCTTCCCCTGACTGTGCCTCCTAGTTTGCCTGGGACTCTCCTGGTTGATGCTTGTTTTTTCAGTATATTTTTAATTGTGCCTCCTTGCATGCTATAAAAGTATTTTAGTTCAAAGAATGTAGATAGGCTAAGTTTATGTTACACATGAGAATTATTTTTGCTTTGAAATGACAGGCTGTTCACCAGAAACATTGGAATTGGTTAATGAAGGGGTCATAAAAACAGCTTTCTTCAGAAATCTTTAACATTGATGAAGTTAGATATGTGCATCACCCTGAGACAGCTAAGGAAGAGTCTATGAATGTAGGAATTGACTAGTATCTGATGATGGCTCTTGCTCAGCATGCAAACCTGCAAACATCTTAGAAAGGAATGAAATGTCCATGAGTGTGAGAAAATCTATATTAAGATTGGAAATCAGTCTTACCTCAGTCACTGTTTTCATTCTGTTTTATTATAAATTTTATAGTTTAAAAAATTCAGGACCGGCAGATGATGGATCATAGATCAATAAATTTCAAGTCTTAGGATTTCCTTAAAAGGTTTTATAATTTCCTTTGGAAAGACTGTATGAAGAGATATAAGCATGGAGGAGAGGCCAAGGCCATGTGCTATGTCATCCCATGCACCTGGGTTTCAAATCTCAGCTCTACCGCTTATTAGTTTGGTCTGTGGTTCTTTGCTTTTAAATTGCATTATTAACACCATGTATGCAAAAACACACCCACACATAAAATTACAGGGAGAAAACAGATTAGCATTTGATCACTGCTTTCCTTAGTTATAACATCTACTAACGCTAATATTTGTCTGTCTTGTATTTTGTTTTCCTAGCATATTTTTTTCTTTCTTCGAATTATAACACAACCTGCATGGACTGGAAAAATAGTCTGTGGCTTTCTTTCAGTGTTTACATACTTAATTCCGGAGGTGAATTACCTGCTAAAATGATTTATGTTTGTCCTTGATGGACTGCCACCAATGTAGAAAGTCTGAGGTACTCTTCATGGCAGAAATACTACTTTGTAACCTAATACTTATTTGTTTTGCTTTTTAATGAGGAAATGCAGGGAGAGTAAAACTGTTAGTTCAGGTTTAAACATTCACTTGTGCTTTCTCTTCTGTACTGTACAAGCTTAGCTGAGAAAAATCAATACATTTTGGTTTCGAAGCGATAATCTTACATTCAGTATGTATGCTGGTCCATTGTGTAAAAATGAATTTTTAAGCAATTTAGCATTTCATCAAAGTAACAGGGCACTTGATTTTCATTCATCCATATGAAAACAATTAGAAAAAAATGCCACTTATCTTAAATAGTATTTGTCAGATTTTCTTCATCAAACTTGGTAAATACAGATCTCTTGACATTTTGATGAATTTTCATCACTCTGTGGTAAACCTAAGTGACTAGGCTGTGGCCCGTGAACAGCTTTTGTTTCTATGTGACATTAAAATGTATTTTTTTAAAAAACATGATTATAATGAATATTCAAAATTAGATTCATTCTCCAGCATGTGCACAATAGGTTAGAAGTCGTGGCTGAAGAACACTTACTAGTCAATCTCAAGGCTTTATTATTTCTTATGAATCTCATCTTTTCACATTGTTCAGAGATATGACTATCAAAGAGGAAAGCCAGCTAAA
This sequence comes from Leucopleurus acutus, assembly GCF_964270905.1. Taxonomy (NCBI): domain Eukaryota; kingdom Metazoa; phylum Chordata; class Mammalia; order Artiodactyla; family Delphinidae; genus Leucopleurus; species Leucopleurus acutus. The sequence continues at coordinate 32,354,425 of NC_139149.1, forward strand.
TATATACCAGTTTCAGTTTACCTAGACAACTTTGAAAATTCATTTCACATGTAGTTAAGTGAAAAGTTGGTGTATCTCCCTAGCTGTATATTGTCTCGACTCAAAATTTCTTGGACCGTATGTTCAAGACAGCTTGAAACAGACATTATAAATGAAGAATAATCAGTTACCATAGTTCAGAGCATTTTCTTCAAATACTCTTCAATTTCTGGTTCCAGCAGAATTTTATTTACTCAAATATAAATCTTTTTTTTTAATACTCTAGAGCCTCATCCTCAACAAAACACCTCATTTTAGTACAATTGTTTTTATATCCTGTCACAGGGTGATGATGATAAATGGAAAATGATTAAGTATATTGTTTGTCAGATTTCTTCTTTCACAATTCAATAAATATTCCCAGAGTCCTCCCATGTCACCTTACTTACATGATTATGAAGTAGAAGATATGTTTGAAATCCAAGGTTGAAATCTAGTTTTTTATTTTGGTTGTTCTTCTTTACCAAAAATATAAAATATGAATTAAAACTTTGGATGCTTACAAGCCAAATTAATCACTTAGAGACATTAAATCCTTTATTTGGAGACCTTGAGCTGTGTATACTTACATAAGAAAAAATCACTTTGAGTTTCTAATTCAGTGGGAGGCATAGCTGTAATACAGTGCTTTCTTTCATTTTAGACACACTTTTAATATTTAAATCACTGGTTTCCAAATACAGTGCACTTATTCAATAAAATTTATTACATCTACTATTACTTAAACATCAAAAACAATCACTAACAAGAATGGTGACAATTGAAAAAGAAAACAAAAGCAAATTCCTTTCCTAAATATCATCCATACTGACCTTCATGTTCTTGAAATTTCCACCTTTTTTTTTTTTTTTACTTTCATGGTATTAAATTATAAAAGTTCTCAGTCAAAAAGCTAATTTTATTATTTATTTGTCTGTTTATTTCTAACTTCCTTGTTTCAGAATGGTCTTGAAGTTGCTTATGCATTTATTATATCAAATACAGTAAGGCAATAAATCAGAGATATTTAACTAATGAGAGAACATCACTGGGGAACTTATGACATGAGTGGCCTACATTTTTTTGGCACTTTACAATTTTTAAAGTCCTTTTCTCTTTTAATATTTTTTGTTTCTATATTCTTTCTGTGATCCTATGAGTAAGCAATCCAGATACTTGATTTTCTCTTCTCTAACACCTATGAAGTAAGCATTTTTACTTCCATTTTTATAAGTGAGGGAAATGGAAGTTCAGAGAGTTCAAATACTTTACCCAGAGCCACACAGCTATGCATTGACAGACTAGAATTCAAACTCTTATCTGCCTGGCTTTACACTACACTGTTAAGAAAGAATGTTAAACAGCTGTATAAACTGAACCTCTCTTCTCTGTCTGTTCACCCAGACCTTTCTTATCTTTTAGAATCCAGCCTAAATCTCTTCTTTAGTGGGGCTTTCTCCAACAGTTAGAACTCATTTCAAATGAGCTCTAATCAATTTCCTGAGTTATTGTCCATGCCATTCATTTTGACTTTTAATCATGGATTATTTTCCAATATTATTCATGAGTGTATGCATTCCTGACTTATCTCCCCTATAGTATTTAAATGAAAGCAACTCATCAATGTGTTTTGTACAATTATTTGCTCTAAGTTTGCCCATGATTGCTGAATAATACAAACTTGTCCTCACCAATGTTTAAGCAGTAGCTTTACCATGCTCAGTAAGGTATGATAGGCAGATTCAAAGAGGGCCCCATGATCTTTGCCACTGATATTACACCCATGATAGGTTACATTATAGGGCAAAGATGATGATGTCACTACCTCGATTTGGTTATGTTTTATGGTAATGGTGAACAGATTGTGCAGATATAATTAAGGTCTTGAAGCAGTTGACTTTAAATTAATCAAAAGGAGATTATCCTGGGTGGACCTCATTTAATGAGGTGAGCCCTCTAAAAGAAGTTTTACATGTCAGTGATAATCTCCAACTAGCCTTGCAGAAGCACACAGCCATGCGGTGAATTGTGTATGGAGAGGAGTCGTCTCTAGGAGCTAGGGGCCTTAGCCCAACAGCCATAAGAAAGTGAATTCTGCCAACCACAACATGAGCTTGAAAGAGGACTCCTTAGCCTCGGAAGAGATAGCAACCCCATCTGACACCTAGATTAGAACCTGTGCAGTCCTGAAGAGACGACTCAGCCAGCTTGTGTCTGAACTCCTGACCCATGGGAACTGTGAAATAAGAAATGTATATTGTTTTGAACTGCTAAGTTGGTGCCAGTTTGTTAGACTGTCATAGAAAATAAACACATTTTTACTAAAATAAGTACTAATACTAATACATAAAGTAATGTCTAGTATACTATAAAACTTGTCAATTATATATGTTATGTATATCCACATATATATCTTACACTGATTATTTATTTACACATGCACACAACACGTGCCTAATTTAGCAGCAGCATCTCTATCTTAAAGTTTTAATGACAGAACTTTCACCAAAGTTGTGGAACCACTTACAAAATTATGAAAGAACATATTTTAAAGGAAACTGCTTGGTGTTTAAGAATGATTCCAGGAGGAAAAAAAAGAAAGTTGACATTAAACTTTGAAGTTGAGTGTCTATTTGTCCACAGTAAAAGAGAAGAGTTTAAGTAAAATTTGGCCTACAAGATCTATAAAGTATAAATAATGTAATACAATGTTAATATTTCAATGCCCCTGCCTAAGAGATTTTTATAGATATATTTTTCTACTATGCTACCATTTCCCATCAAATTTTAGCATATAAATAAATTTGCATAATAGAAATAAACTCTCAAGTAGCACTGTATAAGACAAATATATGACATATCCATAGTCATATGTGTGTTAAATTTATGAGTATTTCATAAGTAGCCATGTATGATTCCTAAGTCTCTATCACTTTAGTTGAATAAAGTTTCTTTTTCAGGATTTTGGTGATATTGTATGAGGGCAAAGAAACCTAGTGATTCAGGCCTTCAGAGTTTTGAAGTAGCATATGCACAATATTGCTACACTGTTTATGCAATTTCAACATATTACTCAAATAGAATTATGATTTTTTTCTAATTTCAGTTTGTCCTCAAGGTTTCATTTCTCCATCAGTGATATATTGGAAAACTCCTAGGCAATAAATAAACACAGGATGAGTTGTAATTTTCTATTTCTAAAGTAATATGTTTGGTAACTGTCAATGTCCCCACATCAATTTGGATGTCCATAGAGAAAGTATTTATTTTGCACATTAAAGATAAGTAGCCTAAGTTGTATACATACTCTTTTAAGTTTTTTTATGAGGATGTTCAAGTAACTATTGCTAATCTATGTCACTTTCTCCCTAAAAATATCATTTCTTTGGTTTGAGTTGAATTTGATGTCCTCATTCTGTCCTTAATTAGATATGGATCTTTGAGTTTATCATTTATTCATTTATTTCTGCTCAATAAGGACAGAAATTATATCTGCAGGAGAGGCTGCTAGGAGGATCAGATGTATATGAAGTTTTGCTAAGTATGAACCCAGTCATAAACCAGAGTTGTTTGTCTTTTACATGATTCCAGTACATAACAAACATGTTTTTCCCCTGAGAATTACATGTTAGCAATATGTTTTTCATTATGTTCTATTTTTTTTTAATGCAGAAGGCTTTTAAAAAATATTTTATTTATTTATTTATTTATTTGGCTGTGCCGGGTCTTAGTTGCAGTACGCGGGATCTCCATTATGGCAAGCGGGATCTACTTCCCTGGCCAGGGATAGAACCCAGGACCCCTGCATTGGGATCGTGGAGTCTTAACCACTGGACCCTCAGGGAAGTCCCCATTATGTTCTATTTTTGTAACTATTGTGCACTGATTACCTTTAAGATCCCTTTGTAAAAGCTCCTCCCCTCCCCCCCACCCCCCTCTTCTTCCCAACCTTCCTCTTTTGTAAAAGGAACCATACCTTCTTGAGGCCATTAGGGTACCATGGGCCTATTTATCTCTTTTCTGGAACTTAACTATAAATATCTCTTTGCGTGTCTCCTCTGCTAGACTATCCTCAGAACAGGAACAGTGTCTTGTGCGTTATTTGTTTTGTCAAAATCCAGCAGAGTACATAATGCATAGTAATCACTCAATAAAATGGTTTTGATTTTTCCTGTAATAAAATAATATATGAAAAAATGAGGAAATAGTGAAAGTCTAAGCGAGGATTACATAGACTAGTCTCCCTTCAGTCATCAAGCTAAACTTTCTGAGAGGAATACTGTTGATACTAAAACAACAACAAATACCCTTAAGAAGTACATGAGGAAAGAGCTTGAAATGTGTAGCCACTTTAGAAAGGCTAAGACCATCTTTTGGAGTAAAAAGGGAGATGACTGGGTATCTTGACAGTAGAAGGGTTAATATCATTTCTTAAATCTAACCTCAAGTTTAAATTGTGATTCTAATGTTAATCATTATAAGACATAAGCTTCACATCTCATAAATTCAGTCAGCCTGTTTCCATTATCGAGAGCCATGTTAAATAAAGAACAGTTTCACAAAGCATACATTTCTAGAAAGTCCTTTCTGTACTTTTTCCAAATTATGTTTCTTGTCGTACAAGCTACCTTTCATGAGCTGTCTGCCACTAAGCCCTAAGAATAATAATGCAGATGTTTGAGTCAATAAATGGTCCACTTCTCTTTCAGACAACCTAGTGTATAAATAGAAAATACCCCTCCCCTTCCTTTATATATACCATGCGTAGATCACAATATCAATTCAAACAAAGAAATGGATGTTCTAGGAACTGGGCGTACAAATACATTATTTCTTCTCTTTGAAATGAGTGAAGGAAAGGGAACTAATAATAATGTGACATTGTTGTCTACTCACTAACGACAGCCTGGAATAAATAAAAAAGTCTTCCTTTGGTTGTCCTGATGGTGAGATATAACTGCCTTTCATAATGCTAGAGGTACAAATGTCCTCATATTTTAAAAATGTTTGATAAGATCCTTATCTGTCATATATTTCAGTTGAGGCATTTTATGCTTTGTATTGTATCTAATAGGCCTATTCACAAATGAAGAGTATATGAGGGAAAAGATGAACATCACTTCATAACAAGACATTGCGATAAACTCTCCTAAATTATGAAAGCTTCCAAATGCATATGGCCTTTTTATTCATGGCTTTTTCTATTCACATATCAAAGTGCTTCAAGTGGCTTTGATGACATACTTATGAATTCATAAAAGTGTTTTTCATAATGTGCTCACCTTTGGTGCTGAGAGGTTATGCAGATTGCTTTTATTTGCTTGGCTGGAAAAGAGGAGCTAAGAGTGTGTTGCAGATACATCACACTTTAGAACAATTTCTTACATTGTCCTTAGCTACTTTTCACAAACTTGCCGGAACTCTCTACCCAAACTTCAGGCAATGATAAGAATAAATGTCAAATATTATTAGTTCTGGAGTATAACTACTAATTTTGGTTTCGACTGCACAGTACATAGATAAACCTTGGAACATTTCCAGTTATCTTCACGATCATGTAGTCCTTAAAACCCTGCACAGACATTTAAAATGAAAAAAAGAAAAAAGTACACCATCGTATTGAGGCGGCAGATGCAAGTTAGCATTATCAGAAGATGAATACTTGCAGCCTTCACTGGCAACCTGATCAGATATATTCTGTATAATTAAATAAGGGAGCAGTTTAAAAAATAAAATTATAGCATCTTGGGGAATGCTTTGTAAATAATGGAGTAAGCAGCAGAGGGGACAGCAAAAAAAGTCCAAATGTGATCAGCAGTTGCTCTTCATGAGAAATTTTCTCCACCTCTAATTTGACTTTTCTGAAAAGCTTTAATGAACACTTTCCTCAGTGATACTGTTTGTTGTTTTAAATATCATCATGTAATCTTTGCGGTGTTATTACTGTATGAAGATGACACACTGACGAACTTTGTAAAATACCAAGTGGCTCTTGGCAGGACGTGTCTATACTAACTCATTTCAGCCCGTCGTGTCCCTGTTACCGAGCTCTTTTGCACAAATGTTAAGGTTATCACAATTCCAGAGAGAAACTGGACTTTATGAAGGCTTGCTTTCTGAAGAAAAGGACTTGGAAGAAAGCAGGAAATATTAGTACATCGAGCAAAGTGAAAGACAAGGTAGTTTAACTTGTTAGTTTGTTTACTGATCTCAAAAGTAAATATACTGCAGCTGAAAGTGTTCCATTTTTATCCGCCTGCTGCAGTAATGGTTGTGTTACTTCAGGGCTTCTACTTCAATAATTGATCAGGGTTTGTATAGCACCGGCTAAGAGCAAAAATAAGAGTGTTGCTTTGAACAAACTGCGGCAATGTTATAGCATTAGGCACAGAAACAAGATTCGGGAAATATAGAAGAAACAGGAAAAAGGTGGATACGTTGGGTGGTAAATACTGCTTCGGGCTAGAAAGTAATGAGAATTTTTCCGTAGAGAGTTTTGACCTGCTATTCAAAAATTGTTTCTTGTCTTAATAAATCCTAAAAGTGTAATTTACTTGCAAAAGGGAAAGAACAAAGGCACCAAAATTCTTTTGATAACACCACTTGTTAAGGTTGATAAGTTGGGTTTCAAATGTGTGAAGAAAAATGTGTGACAGTTTGTTTTAAGGTGACAACCTAAGTGTTCAGATACTTCCATCTTTTGTTACTTATCAAGCAGTAGCCAAGTTGTAGCTTCCACTTGTACATTTGCAGCATAGACCATACCGAAGTAATATCAGTTGAATTCGTGGAGAAAATATACTCGTATTTTTTGGTAAATTGACAACCACAGATCTCTATAATTTTTCTTAAAGTGGTAAGACTTTTTTCTTTGGTTTTAATTTGTTTTGCATTACAAATAAGGAAACACCAGTCCTTTCAGAAAATAATTTTTTTCTGAACATAGAGTTTTCCAAAGATGATAGTTACATATTTTCTGCTTTTTCTGAATTGAATCTCACATGACTCACAGGGGTCTCAACTGTTAGATGCCAACTACTACATACATACGTGTCCATTCAGCAAAAATTTGCGTTTGTCTTATAAGCTATTTATGAATTTTTAGTTTAGCCTCTTTTTTTTAATAATTTTCTTTCTTTGTTTTTTTTGGGGGGCTGCGTTGGGTCTTCATTGCTGCGCACGGGCTTTCTCTAGTTGCGGCGAGCAGGGTCTACTCTTCATTGAGGTGTGAGGGCTTCTCATTGCAGTGACTTCTCTTGTTGCAGAGCACGGGCTCTAGGCATGTGGGTTTCAGTAGTTGTGGTACGTGGGCTCAGTAGTTGTGGTGCACAGGCTTAGTTGCTCCACGGCATGTGGGATCTTCCCAGACCAGGGCTTGAACCTGTGTCCCCTGCATTGGTAGGCGGATTCTTAACCACTGCGCCACCAGGGAAGTCCCTAGTTTAGCCTTCTTGATTGTGTGTGTGTGTGTATATGTCTGTGTGTGCACACACAAGAAAATCAACTTGAAGATTAGGAAGCATGAGGTGGTAAATTCTAAGTTTAACTTACGATTCATGCTATTAAAATAACTACTGTAACCTGCTGCTCTGGTGTGGTAATAGTGATAAGATGTAAAGCAAGATTACCAAATTTTAGTAACAGTGTAGGAAAGACACTATGATGTTAATAATAATGTGATTTATTCCATTATGAAACACATTGCCAAGGAGTGATTATTTATTTTATGCCTAATTACCATGGAGGAAAAAAATTAAACAGTTATATATTTCATACCAAAGAATAAGCAAAAAAGGATCTAAAATTATTTGTTCTCAATTATATAGACCCTTCCTGGTAAAAATGATGTACCAAATAATTGCTTCAGTTCTCTACTTTGCATGTACATGTACCACTGTAATTAAAAGGCATGCACTGGGTTGAGAATGTGAAGATCAAGTTTAGCTTTTTCCACACTGAGTACCTAAAATGTCCGTAGAGCTCCACAAGCAAATGAGTTTGGATATGTTGAGCTAAATAAAGATAAATAGGCTTTTTTTACTGAAGAATTTCTCAGGGCTTTAAGGATTCTAGTGTACACTACAAACCTCCATGCAGGGCCAGGAATGCAGTGTTCCCAAGCAGATCTCATGATGAACATTTTTGTTCAGAACCTCAAGGGACTGGTGAGTCTTGGAACATACTTTGAGAAATACTGATCTTGACCTATACCAGCACCAACCCTGATTCACTGTGCAGTGAGAAAATCACTTTCTTTGTTCTTCAACTTTCTAAATTAAAAAAAGTCCACAGAATTCTCTGTATATTTCACAAGAATTGAAAACCCTCTTGATAATTGTTGTCATAATAAAATATTATTTAAAATAAAAATGACAAAATGGTTAGATGCCGAATCAGAGCAGTTGACTGGACTCTCTAACCAGCTAAACGGTATATGTGGGCAATAGGCACCGTGCATGCATGATTTTGTTTGGGATTCAGCTAATTTCTCTGTGGTACACACTTTGGGGAATCTCACAGTGAGTTGAAACCATAAATATTAAAGGTTTAAATGCCAAGGAACTGTTCAAAATGATTGGAACATTTCTTCTACTCATTCAGGGTACATTTAGTATGTCAAGCAGTAACCTAGGAAGTAGGAACAGAGCTGAGAAATGCAGAATCTGTATTTAAGGAGATACCTAGGCAGGGAAGACAGACCCGAAAGTAAACAAGAACCATACTTGTTATCAAACAATGTGTTAAGGCCTATGGTGAGGTGGAAACCATAGAGTCCTATGGGTGCATGTGGTAGGGATTTGGGTAAATTATCCAGACTGGGAAAAGCAAATGGTAATATTTGAGCTAGTTCATGAAGCAATTGAACAAATTATTCAGGCAGAGAAAATACATTCCAAAAAGACAGGATGGCAAGTACACAGGCATAGGAAAAATTATGATATGTTTCATGATTCATATATAAAGCTCAAGGGGAGGGGAGGGAAGCAGGAATGGTAAGTGAAAATAATGATAGAGTTTTTAAATGTTATGCCATAGACTTGGATGTTTTCCTCTGGGTATTAGAGGAACCACTAAAGGACCTATGTTTATGAGGGGAAAGGTAGATGATAGAGACAGCCACGAATAGATGATGATATCTGTGTTTTCTGACATGTATGGATGTATGAGAGCATGACTTAGATTGGGAATAGAGTTTGGAGAGTTGAAAAATTATGTAACCTAACAAAGTTTACCCAGGACAGCTTGCCCTTGTTATGATATTTAAAAATAAAATAATTGATCATTATATGATTGTATCCTGTATCACTGATTTTCAAATTATTTCTATCCTCTCAATCCTTCACTCATGCATTGTGCAATAAAGAAAATGCAGTAAAAAAAATACCAAGAGAGGATGGCTTTGTTTGGTTGGTGGGGACATGGGTATAGGAGGCCCCAGGGAACAACCCAAGTAGGCCCCTGGGAATTTAGAATAAAACCGTGGAACACAGTGAGGCAGAGTTTTAAAAGTACTCTTTTTTTTAATATAAATTTTATTTATTTTTTGGCTGCGTTGGGTCTTTGTTGCTGCAGGCAGGCTTTCTCTAGTTGTGGCAAGTGGAGGCTACTCTTTGTCACGGTGCTCATGCTTCTCATTGTGGTGGCTTCTCTTGTTGTGGAGCACAGGCTCTAGGCACATAGGCTTCAGTAGTTGTGGCGTGCTGGCTCAGTAGTTGTGACTCGCGGGCTCGAAAGCTCAGGTTCACTAGTTGTGGCACATGGCCTTAGTTGCTCTGTGGCATGTGGGATCTTCCCGGACCAGGGATCAAACCCACGTCCCCTGCATTGGCAGGCAGATTCATAACCACTGTGACACCAGGGAATTCCCCAAAGTATTCTTCTAAGTATTAGAAAATAACATGTGTGACATTCTAACAGCTTATTTTGTATTTAAAGAAGACTTTTTGCTTTCTCTTTCAAATTCTTTTAAAATTTTGGTTTTCTTTCTTCATTGCACAATATTTATTGAGAACTTAATACTGGCCCTAGGCTGGATGCTGGAAAAATGGTGGTGAACCTAGAAAACATCCCTACGACCGAGACAAGTAAATCATTCCCTAAGTATCTATGAAGCTGCCACTCTGCAAAATGTTACGGGAGAGACCTCCAGAGCACCATTCAGGACTGTGCAAGTGTTGATCTGGTGAGCAAGGCCAGAGGAGGCTCCCTGATGGGCTGAAGGTGGAGCTCCGTGGAGTAGGAGAGGCTGGAAGTGAACCTCAGGCTGAGCTAAGTGTGTGCAGAAGTGCTGTGAAACAGTGAGCATGGCACATTTGTGAGGCTGTCTGCAGGCCAGTCTGGCTATGGGGGCGGGAGGAGGTGTTGGGAGTGAAGGGGGGACAGGATAGGAAGCTGGGGAGGTGAGAGGAAGGCGTCAGACTTTGGAAGGTTTTGTAGGCTGAGTTAAAGATTTGATATTTATCCGTAGAGCAATGGGAAGGCATTAAATAAATCAAAGCAATGTAGCAAAATGTTTCTCGAGGCTGCGTGTGGCGTTGCTTCTGTAGGCTCTAGGTGGCGAATATGTCAAATTTTGCATTACATTAAGGATTCGGGGATTTTGCCTTAGTAGGTTTCTGACTGCCATTGACCTAAGAGTCAGGGATTTTTAGGAATGTAACCTAATGTAAATAACCCCTTCTGGAGTTCTCTCTTAGGCTTTCGTACTTGAGGATCACAGGATTTATTTTCAAAATAACTCCAGGTCAACTAAATTTAGCAATGACTGGCAAAATATCAAAAATTTAAAAAAAGAATGGAAGGTGTTCTGCTTATAAGATAGCAAAATTCTACCCAAACACTCGAAGGTAGAATGCCACTGACCTATGATAATTAACTTGAAGAGGAAAACACAGCGTTAAATTAATTACTCAGCTGGAAATTATTTAGTAATTCTCTGAGTTTTAAGTCCCAAGGGTTTACTTCTTGCTATAATATGGTTAGACAACTTAAAATCATCTTAAAACGTACATTTTGGGACTTCCCTGGTGGCGCAGTGGTTGAGAGTCCGCCTGCCAATGCAGGGGACACGGGTTCGTGCCCCAGTCCGGGAAGATCCCACATGCCGCGGAGCGGCTGGGCCCGTGAGCCATGGCCGCTGAGCCTGCGTGTCCAGAGCCTGTGCTCCACAACGGGAGAGGTCACAACCGTGAGAGGCCCGTGTACCGCAAAAAAAAAAAAAAAAAAAGTACATTTTGGAAGGCATTACTTTCCTTCACTTTTAGTTTGCAAGTGTTCATTTATGTGTCTAATAATAATAAACATTTCTTGACGGCTCCATATCTTGAGTGTAAACACTAAATCTGAGCATTTTAAATGATATATCTCATTGTACCCTCACAATTACCTACATAAAGTAGGGGCATTTTTACTCTTATTTACAGACAGGAAACAGGCTTTAGAAGGGATAGCTACCCAAGGATGTACCAGCTGGTTGAGTGGAGGTTTGAACCCAGGAAGTCCAATAGAGAACCCATTGATTAATTGCTGCAGTGTCCTGCCTCAAAACTCAATAAAAATAAACAGAGTTGTACATTTCGTAGTATTCAATAAATTTCTGACATGTGGAGAAAAGTACTATCAGTTCATGGTTAATGTGGATGGGATTCAGTGGCCCTTTGTATTTTAAGGAAGATAATTGACAAGGAGAAAAACAACATAAATCAGTGATTAGAATTTATTAATGCAAGACTCTGACATTGAAATACTGTCAACAAAAGGCATCCATAATCTCTCCAACCAGTAGAATCGGGACCTGTATTTGGTTACTTGACAGGAAGTAGGAGGTGAAAAGAAGACTGTAGAATTATCTAGTGACAGACTGGTAAGTAATGGGAGTAGAGAGAGCTTCGGAGTAACGATTTTATATATTCCATTTCAGTGGCTTCTTGCTAACCTACTTGACTCCTTTGAGGCAAATAAACCAAATGAAAACCTCACTTTAGGGCGTGACTGTGACTCAGGTTTCCATCAAGGAAAAGAAAGTACACAAAGCTGTGCAGGAACATCATGAAGTCAGGCTGCCGGGTTCAAATTCTGCTTCAGGACTCACTTGCTGAGTGACCCTTTAGAACCTGTTCAACCTCTCTAAATCTCAGTTGGTTCATCTATAAAATTAGAATAATAGTACTTCCCTCACTGCACTGGTGATGAAAACCCTAGATTTACGGATCTTCAAAGTCTGTATTCCTTTCCCTGTGTCATGCTAGATGATAGAAAACAAGACAGATCATAACAGGGAATGAATATGAGGTGTGTGCTCTGGGTTGGGGTGAGCTATCCATTTTTTCATAAATATTGACTGATTGAATGGACATTGTATGCCTGACTAGCTTCTATTGGATATGCACCAGTGTCATGCAGACGTCTAATTCCTAAAGTAGGAGAGGGCTGTTGCTGTTGTCACTGTTGTTGCTGAGTAGGAGTGTAGTGTGAAGTAAAGAGATGACTGAACTAGGACTAGTGACCTCAGGTGCAGGCCCAGCCTTCCCAGGTGGGTGCCCTTGATCAAGTCTCTTTACTCGTGGGCCCTTCATCTCTAAAGGAAAGAACTGGGTGAAATATTGGACCAGATATTGCTCACAAATTTATGGTTGGATTCACAAAATTTTTAATAGTCAGATACAGGAGTTAAGCAAAGAGATGTAATGGGATAGCAACAATGAATTACGTAAAGAGTAGGCGATACTGCTTATTGGTGACATCAAGCAAACCTACCAGGTGTCAGAGGGCTGTGACTGGGAAGACAGAGTAGATTATGTTCCTGAGAATCGTGAATTCCCAGAAAGAAACCTCGAATTATTCCATTAGGCAACAGGGCCACCAAAGAAAGGCAGTTCCAGAGTATATCAGTCATGTCATCAAACCGGAAACTCAGATCTGGAAGCTTTCTATTTAAATTATCTTAGATTCCTTCTTGCTTTTCTTTGGTATCTATGGTCTATCTACTAAGGCTCTTTCGCTAAAATTCTCAAGTTATACTTATACGTATGATCACATAAAATACTGTAATATACTTTAAAACGTAACTGGCAATAGTATTCAGCAGCATCATTGTAATTTGAATTTGGATCATTTTAGCTACCTTGTGTCTCACTGTATGAAACTCTCTATGTAGAGAGTATTTTGGTTTTCTCACACACCACTTTCATAGGGTCCATAAATCAACAGGGATTTTCTTTCAGTTGAATCATTTTTCCTTTCTGAGTTCTAAATGCCTCAGTGTCACATACCCAAAGTTAGTTCTTTCCTTCTCTTTGAAAACTACAATCAGTATGTTTAAAACACACGGCTCTCAAATACAGAAACAATACACATGTAGCAGAGACAAAAAAGTATGAGCCTTCAATACCTTGCATCCAAAAAAGAAGAGCATTTTTTTATTGGGGCAGATACCTACCAGGTTGGGCTTTCTACACTTGTAATTTGCTGATTGGAATAAGGGTGAAGCTGCAGAACGAAAGAGAACCAAGACAGATTGGAAACCATTCAGGGTGAAAGTGACCAGGGATAAACCAGGCAAAGGAAGAGGAGAGAGGCTTAAAAAAACAAGGGTGGGCAAATGCTGAGTTTTAAGTGAGAGTTTTGAGAAGTTTTGTTGGAGAGAGTTGGTTGATTTTGAGGCATACTCCACTGTGTGAGATATTGGACTAGAACTGGGAAAAGATTTTTAAGATTTTTGTGTCTTCCTAATGTATATTCTGTTTGTTGTCTACTGAGAATTAAAATGTTTTCCCCCAAATTTTTACTAGTGGACATGTTTCTCTTTTTATAAGTTTAAAAGAAATCAATATTTTTATGGGGAAAGGAGCATACTGGGATGGAGCAGTACGCAGCAGCATTGTTCACGTTGATTATAAACCACATATCTGGTAGTCTCTAAGGTGGAGAACTCATGGTAGCAGAGGTTCCCAGGATGTTTACTCTCATTTTTCTGATGAAAGTCCATGCTGGTGGGAATGATTTGCTACTCAGACCATAAAAGTCTAGTTCAAGTGGCCATAGTTGAGAGTGGGAAGCATAATGAAGAAGAGAATTATTGAAAAAATATTTTCCTTTTCCTGTTTTCTTGACATTTGACTTGACAGTGATAAAAAAAATGGTAAAAGAAAAACTACAAATATAAAAAGCATAGAAACCGATCTAATAAGAAATACTGAAATTTTTAAACAATGTGAATTAACTAATGTAAGACAGCTTTATGTTTTCACACTTTGAGGGACATCTATTCTTTCATTGGACTTAATTCTGTCCGTTGACAATTTGTTTTCCATAATATGTAGGGAAAACCTCTCTTCTCTGTGAACACTTGCAGGTCCTGCCTTTGCAGTTCTGTCATTTTGTCCTTTATTGTATTAATTTACCTCTCTGGCTTCCCTTTTCCTGGGGAATTCATTAGAGGAGGAACTAAGTCATATTTTTCTTTCATCATCATTATCTTAGAAAAACCCCTGTATAGTAGCTACTTATTAAATGCCTGAAGAATAATTTTTGAATACACTATTACATTTGAATTGAGATCTTTACATTATTCTCTACTGTTACAAAAATATAAGGAAATATTTCATCTACATGACAATTTTACAGATAAAACTAACAGACTCTTCAGAAGTCTCTCGCAAGGGCAGCCAATACATGAGACTCTAGTATAAATAACTCTCATAAACACGCTGACTAATACATTTTGGGATATTATTTTGAAATAATATATAATCAATCTGTTTAGTTCCACCCTCAGATCCCTCATGTTCTCCTGTTTTCCTTCTTTGTTGTGGCCATGCTTGGTCTGAAGCAACAAGTGCATGTGTTGCACTTGTTGGAACACAAGGAATGGAGCATAAAATCCCTCTACATCAGATTCTGTCTCACCAGAGTCATTCTATTTTCCCTTGCATGTAAGCTTCTAAAATTTCTCACTCTGCGTATACTCTGTGTTAATGCTAAATAATGACATATAGAATGTCTCTCCCAGATTTCCAACCAAAAGGATAATAATTATTGTTTCTTCCTTCCGCTTATGTACTAAATTCAGTGTATACAAATTGCCCTGACTAGTGTAACAAGAAGCAGTATTAAATTTACACAAAATTTAGAATTTAACAAAATCATGGTTCTTCTTAATTCTTGACCATCCTACTTCTTAAGTGTCTTAAAATGTAAGTTGCTTCCAGTTTGATGACATGAAAAATTACATTGTTTTGAACTTTAGGAAATAGTTTTAATCATTAAAATAAATACAAATCCTATTTTATATTTGACCTATCCAAAACCTTTCACACTGCACATGTATTATGGCATTAATTGGAGACAACTCTGAATTTATGTTTCCAAATGCTACAGGACTTACTGTGAGCTATATGTTCATTTAAGAGCAGAATTTTAGCCATTGTACATAACGACATCATAGACGATTGTGATGATTTGGATATTTGTGAAAATTGCAAGCTATATCCCACATATCAATAGATGCTTTCTGGGCTTTTCATCGAAATCATGGGTATTGCTAGTGTTTTGTGGGAAAAAATGTGCTCACATATGGCAAGTTTGTATGTCCAAGAAATGCAGGACAGGACAGACTTCAGAAGGAAATAATACTCAGTTAGCAGTATAATATTTCATAAGGAAAAGAAGTGCCTGGAACTGGAAAGATGATTTATTTTTCATGCTATTAATAAAGCCTTAATAAAGGGATTTTTAATATGAATATGCCATGATCATTCTCTCCTGTATGGCAATAGAGTAATATGCCTACTTAGAGGGTATTCTTCCAGACACATGATGATTCTTCAGTGTTATTGTGTAAGTAATTGCATTTTAAAGGCTATGAGCCTCACAGGGTCTATGTCTTGCACTAAAGTTCCAAGAGGCAGAAATAAATCATAGCATTCCACCCATCGCTCTGACAACCTTTAAGTTTGCATAGAATTATTTCTTCCTAAGTCCCAGACTCCATGTATTCACTTACTCCTGTGTGCCAAAAACTATGCTGAGTTCTAGATGAGGCAAAAAGGTGAAAAAGCCTCAGAAGAATAAGTTTGAAAACTATTGGGTAAGACGCATTGTAAATAAATGATTGCTGAGTATCTTTACTCAAAATCTCTTGATGGTGTGTCCTTCCCTGGCCACAGCTATCAACATTAATCACCCCCTCTAATACCACACATCTTCTTTCCTTTAATCTTAGAACTCAACACTATCAACCAAAAAAGTATGTAATATAATATTATATAATACATGATATAAAAATTGTCTCACTTTTTTCTGTGATTGACTTGAAAGTAAATTCTATGAGATTAGAAATTTTATCTGTTTTGTTCAGTGATATGTCCTCAGTACCTAGTACATAATGGAAGCTTGATAAGTTGTTGCTGAGTGAATGAAGATGGTAGTATGATTGGTAGCATAGCATACCTCTTTCTACAGTGATATGGAAGCACAAATGGGAAGCCTGCATACAGAGAAAAAATTTTATATAGGGACAAATGATATTTCATCTGGGTTTTGATGGATGAGAAGGAGTTCACCTTGCAGGCAAGGAACTGTGCAGAGAGGCTAATTCAGGAAGATTGAACAGTACCTATGAAGCATGGAGATGCGTGTTGACAAAGAGCTGTCAATTCTGGGATAGAGTATAAGTCAACAAGTGTTGAGGGGAATTTAGCAGGAACTAGCATGATCAGGAAAGGTCAGAGAAGAAGATTGGTGAAAGAGGATCAGAAAACAGAGATTGGACAATTAAGAATCTTACATACCAGGGTCAGAAGTTTGAATTTCATTCTAAGGCCATGAGTAATCTTTGAAGGATTTTCTGCAGAGATAGATCAGATTTGTCCTTGAAAGATCATTCTGGTGGCAGTGTGGTGAATGGATAGGTACTCAATATTTGTTGAGTTAATGAAGGATTTCTCAACATTACTATAGACCTTACAATTTGGTAATTCTTCAAACTTCACTATATATATTGACAGATTGAGAGGATAAATATCTTGGAATGATAGAGCAGTTCTATTGAGGAAGACAAGATTGCACCCAATTTTTCAGAATGTTAAAAATGGAGAACTTTCCCTAAGCCTCTCACTGGTTTCATAACTAATCCTGTCATTACACTAATCTTGGTTACTCCTATTAATGATCTCTTTTCTCTGAAAATCTTCAACTATCTTAAACAGAAGCTTTCTACTTTAGAGACAAAATCAACTTTTTGACTTTTTCCTGTCTGCCAAAATTGATTTGCTACAAATCAAGTTTAGTTATGTACTTCTTATTCATTATGGAAAGTAGTTAATGCAAATTTAAAAATCAACGCTCCCTACCACAGATAAAAACAAACTTACGTAAAAAACAGATTGCCAGGCAGGCTTTGAGAAGTCTCTGATGTACACACATTCAGAACGATTACTCATTCCGAATTCCTTTCAATAACAAATGAAAAATCATTTTTTTTCAGATGGTTGTTTGAAAGTAGTTAGCATCTTTAACCTTGCCGGGAAAAGTAGATACCAAAGTAGATACCTAGAAAAGTAATATGGGTAATTTGGTATTCCTTCTTTCAAAGCCTAATATGGTTGATATCTTTATCAAAAACTGAAATTACAGGTAGTCTCACAATTGCTATTTGTATCTAAAATGTCAACAAGTTTTTTCGGTTGTATATATTGGCTTAATTAAAGAAGTCTTTTTAGCTAAGCTTTCAATTCTGAAATTATTTGAAAAGTTTAGGTATAGTTAAGATTAAGGAAGTGCTAAGCTAATTTTTCCTAAATAAAATCTCTCTGTCTGGACTGTATAAAACAGAATTAGCACCATATGAAAGTATTCATTTGTCATTAATGAAATGGTATTTTGTCTAAAACTTGACATAAAGTGATTACAAATTTATACCAGGCCAGTAAGTTCTGACTGTCCTAAGGAAAAGTTGAGAATATCATGCAGACCATGGCTCGTGAAGGACATTGAGTGAGTCACATTTATCCATTCATCTTACACATGTGTTACTGAGTGTCTCATAGGTGTCAGGCAGATAGGAATGAAGATCCATAAGACCCCTTCTATGAAGGAGCTCACACTTCAGTAAAAAGTGGGGAGAGAGATAATGAACAAATAAAGAAGTAAATGAAAAGAAATATCAAGTAGTTGTAAGGCTTTGATGAAAATAAAACTAAGGAAGAAGGCTGCAAGGCTATTCTGCCATGCAGGGCTATTAAGTGATCAGAAAAGTCTTGTCTTTAAGTAGATCCCTGATTTTCTCAGAAAGCCTGTCTTACTTCAGCCATGTGTAATTCGACAACAGCCATGAATCACCCCAGCAGCTCAGTGCTCTGGGTTAATCATTTACCATACTTTTTACCCTACCGTGATGACATTTGAAAGTTACCTGGCTTTATTAGCAAATACATTTATTTTCAATCTGATTTTCTATTAATGGATTTAAACTACCTCAAAAAATGCAAATTGTGCTTTCAGTAGTTAAAATTATCTTATGGGCTTGGAGCATATAAAATCCGAGAGAAGAACTACAATTAGCCTAAGCCAGTATCAGTTCAAGCTTCCCCCACATGATTTTACTAATACCCTTCAAATTCTGACTTCTACCATTCCAGCCATATGTCTCTTTAAGCAGATCCACTCTGTGGTGCCAAAGTGTGTCAAGGACAGTGCTAGGTTACCAAAAACATTTTTTTATGTGCAACTTTTTATAATATTCTAAAGCACTCTTCCACCTGAACCCCACCCCACCCCTAAAATATAATTTTAATAACACACATGAAAATGTCATGCTGATAATAAACCCAGAGATATATGACAGGGAATCTGTCTGCATTTTTTTTAACGCCTTTTGGCACTAACATAATGGCGTAAGCACATGGACTCACACACATTGCCTAATGTCTTTTCTTTCTTTCTTTTTTGCAGGTTTTGGGTACAAAAGTAGTGCAAAAATTTATAGTGATGTTATTCAGTGCATAAATGTCAATTTAAGAAAGAGCTAGGAGGGTAGGAATATAAATTTGTGTTTGAGAGATGTACTAAGAGAGTAGAACTGTATGTGTATGGGATGTGGCTTTTTAGTTTCTGATCGCAGTTTTATAATCATATTATCCTATGTTGCTGCTGGGGAAAGCAACAAACAGTGGCTTCTGCCAATCTCGGTGAACAGAGATCTCTGGAAATTGCACCTGTTCATTATTATGTGAGAAAGCCTTCTGTGGGCAGAGAGGAGGAATTCAGTTTTATTCTCAGACTGTTGCCTAATTCTTATAGCTTGTGCATATTTTTTGAGTGGTGATTGTACAATCTGCTACACATTTTGGGATAAAAACATTATTGAAATTGAGCATACTAACTTTAACCAAGCTGCATTTTTTGTGAATCGGGTTGTAAAGTTGATTGCCACAATACAGCCATGTCCTGTAAAAATTAGCATACATACACACACTCACCAAGCCCCCCACACACATGCACACATTGACGCACACACATACTCTCTAACAAACACACCAGGGAGGACATAATTTAACACTTGGAAGCTCATTACTCTTCTAAAATAAAGAGTTAATTTTTTTTCCCCTACTGCTCTTCCCATCTTTGAAACTCTATGAGTCACGGTGTTTCCCATTTAACAAACACCACAGATTCTTTATTGTCTGTGAGGCTTCCGTGTACTGCAGTAAATTTGAATTGGATATGTTATGTCCCAATTGACAGTAGTGATTAAGCCAAAATAAGTGCATTCTCCTTTAAATGTTAGCTGCATCATCAAGTAACATCCTCTACATTATGCTATACTCAAACAAGTCAGTCTGCACAGACCAACATGTTGATGGATATACAGCAGATCAAAAAGAGGAGAGTCATTTTGAGGTGCTCGCTATCTGTCTGAGATGATAGGCTTCTGCATTTGTACCTCTTTGCAAAAGAGACCACATTATTTTGTCAGTTTGTTTCAGTTTGAGAGGTGTTGAAATTGGTATTCATTTTTTGATATAACCCTTAAATTGCACAATTTACGAAAACTGACTGAAAGAGATAAATTAAATGGGTAGAAATATTTTCAAATCAAAGGCCAACTGACATATATAAAAATGATGTATGTTTCCTACATGGTCCACAGGGAGAATTCTGTAGGCTTGCTATGATCTCTACAATTTGCTTCAGGGCAAACTAGATTCTGGGATATTCTGTTATCCCTTTGGTCTGTTTATCATGGAAACTGATGTACAAATTGAGAGTTCTTTTTGGTCTCTTTCTTTGTATATGGTTGGAACTGGTAAGAATTCACTTATCTCATGTCCTCACCTTCGGTAAAGTGCTACAGAAGAGTTCAGTGACCAGTAATCAATTATTATTGAGAAGCAATCAATTGCTAATTTCCATAATTATGCACATCTAAACACTATGAACAAGAAAGAGAAACAAAGCTGCACTCCAAGCATTGCCTTGTTAGCAGTATTTTGTTAACACAGGCTCTAAAAAAAGCTGCCGCAGCTGGTACCACAAATGTGTTTCCAGTATTCAGGCCATCAACGTGATTCGTCGCTAAATGTATAGAATCAGCTTCTTGCTAAAAACTACAATTACAGGTGATATACAGATTGAAATCACAGGGCTGGTTTGTCGAAGAAAATTGTCCTAATGATGGGTTTTCGGATGGGGAATGCAGCTCTTTTCTTTCTCTGTGATGGGTTGTGAAGGCAGCTGCACCTGCCTCTATGCTGTATTCTGCCGCACTTAATGATATCTGATGATATCATTAGGCAAAGTGTTCATAAACAGATGTTGAGCCTGTGCCTAAATGCTGTCAGATGAGCGGTTGCTGGCCTGAAACAGTATTATTTATATAGAACATTTACGTTTGTTATGTTAATAACCCCACTATTAGCTCTCTGGATGTTACGTTAGGAATGTAAATGTAGTTAATATGAATAACAACCTCTTTACTCTTTGTGCTGCAGTTGAGTATAACTTTTAGGCTTTGGGAGAGAAACAAAGATACCCCCACCAAGTCCTTTTGACTTCTTTTTTGGGGGGCACCATTCGAAATTTTGATCAAAAGATAAATGATAAGAATTCGTAGGACAGATGTTAAATATTAGGATTTGATTTTCCTAACAGTTAATAATTTCAGGAGATTCTGATATCTATGGGTGTTCTTCTGTGAGCCCAATCCATGACCTTAATGTACGTAGAGTGGTCATCATGGACACCAAATTGACAAGTATCCATTTCAACTGGAAAGTCCCAAACAAACTGTTGGATATGGACCCATTTTGTTCCAGCTCTTTTTCTGACGCTACCACATTGCATGCAACACATTGGGACACTAAAGTCATGTGTCATAATAATTTTTTTCACATTTGTGTTAGTGATTTAGGCTTTACCTTGATGTCATAGTTGCAGTGCCTAAAAATGTCACATGACAATTATTGTCTCTGTGTGTATTTAAGCCAAAACTGAATTTTATACCTCATAGTTAATTCATGCGGAGTAAGTTATGTAAATTCTGACAGTCATCAAATGTGCAATATTTTTCTGAAATACTATTCTACTGTGATAGCCGCATTATTTTTTGAAAGTGCCTTTGTCATTTTTTATGACATTTTAACTCTTCCAGGAGTTTTCAATACTGAAAAATTGTACTCGTCTATTTTTAAGATCAGAAAAAGTGTTATTTGGAATGTTTAATGAAGAAAAGAACAGTGTTAAACAGGTTTAACATACAACCATAATTAGAGGTTAGAGTGATTTTTGACATGTCATTCTCATCTCAATTATGAAATCATTCATATTACTAAAACTGATAAAGATGTCCTTATATGTTTGTTTCAGACTATAGGTGTGAACAATGTACTAGAGATATGTGTTTACATATGTAACTTCTTTCATTTCATCTTATTTCTAAGGATAATCTGAATTATCTGTGATTTTAAGTAATCGTAATGGAATCTCAAGGATGGCATTTTTTTCTATGCTTCTCCTACCTGTCATTTCAATTCTGATCTTCTGGGAAATGCAAGAAACTCCAGATTTTTTTGATATGGAGATTTACTAACATCTTCCAAATAAGGCAATGGGAAAAAGTAAATCAAATCAGAGGATATACTGTTCCATACAAATTGCTTCCTGACTATGATGTTTACATGGATAGTGTTTTTAATTGTAACTTCTCCTAAAATTGGAACACTTAAAACATCATTTCTTAAAACGTAGCTTCAGGTAGTAAAACTATCAAAACTTTGCTTGTAAGAGAAATTTGGGTACTGGAAGGAATGAACTAACTCTCAACATATTCTGAACAACACATGCAAATATAAAGTGTCAGAGGACTCTGAGGACCTGTTGAGTTATTTAGACTTTTCAGCATGTCCAGTATGCCTTTTATAAGGGGAAATTGAAAGAAGGGAGTGGGGAGCTTCAACTACCATGGCTTTGTACTTTGATTTGCTTGATACTGCCTGAAGTTGTTCAGAAGAAACTTGAGGATTGCCTTTGTATTTGCTCATCCAGTCAACACTTTGGAAAGCTAACCCATGAAAATATTCATTCTGAACTCCTCAGAAATTTAGATCGATTTGAGTGAGAGGATAAAGGAACTGCTGAAAGCATCAACTATTGTCGAAACAAGATCAATTCATCAAAGTCTATTTAAGAGGTATGGAAGTCCACCACCCTCTCAAAGAAGTCTTCATTTCCTGTCTTCTCTTCAGTAGCAGTAATTCTGACCAGTTCCTTAGGATGAATGCATGTGTGTGGCATATATTAATTTCTCTTCATTCTTAAAGATGGAAATGATGCAATCATCTGGCTTGTAATTTTCCAAAATGTTTTAGTTTGTTAGGTTGAAATGAGGTGATGGTCACTTTGAAGATGAAAATATCTGCTGAGGCCAATTGGTGCATTCTACTTTTTAAAACATTTCTGCTTACCTAAAGAACTAGATTTTTATATAAATCTCTTGATGAATAATAAATATTATTTTATTGGTCTGATGACATAATTATCCTAATGTGCAAAGATCGTTGCTTTTCTGTGTCTTTCTTTCTATGTCCTATGTCTTATAAAAGAACTCCAGAGTTCAAGAGTAAGGCAATGAGTACATCAGGAATCAAGCAATGTGTATTCTAGTGTTGGCTTAACAAATGCATAGCAAGTGTATGATTGCATACAAATGTTTAGCAAATGCATTACCTTTCTAGGCCTCAATTTATCTGCTGTAATATATTTATGGCTTCTTATTCTTCTGCTTCTTGGAACGATACCTGTATACATGATAAAATACTAAGATTTGTAGAACTATAATGTATGAGTCCAATTTCAACTGAAACTTAAAAAACCTAGTGGCAGTATTGTTTTATTAAAATATGGCCAAAATATGGCCTTTTGAGGAAATACATTAAAATAAATACTTATTAGAGAAAATCTCCTTGTGATGACAGCAATAATAATCTTGTCATTAGTTTTGTTAGCTTTTTGTTATGATTTTTGTAAATTTTTCTTTAGATCCCCAAAATGGAGAGGAGATATGCAAAAATATTTTTTACCGACATGAATAATACATATTTATTTATTGTCAGAATATTCCCCCTTTAGTGAACCCCACTTAAAATGAATCTGTTCATATTTATAATTAGCTTAATTTTCAACATATTTTTAATAAAACATATCCTGATTCACTGATATGGCATTTTATGTCTCCTGTGTGTGTTCTCACTGGAACAACTAGGGACTTTTATCAGTTGCCTGAGTTTCAGCATCTGTAATATTTAGGACATCTCATATAGAATTTCTTTAATGAATATAAAAAAAAAGTTTGCCTTTTAAAACTAAAGCTATATCTTCAGAGATGGGTCATAACTGGTTTTATATCAAAGACAAGTTAGAATCACTTAGGAGATAGTAATCAATATTTTATTTTATCATTTCTTTTTTTAATTTATGAAATTATATTTTTTGTTATTAGATGGACCTCAAGGAGCAAATAGGAAATATAAAACATTTAGTTACTTGTCCCTGCTCTTTTTATATATCTTACTGGACTTTCTTAAAATATTCATTATGTGATAGTATGTGCGTAGAGCCTATTTGAAAGTATGTGGCTTATATTGTGCCCAGAAGGTCATCAGGGTCTCTGTGAGAGGAAATTTGGAGACATCAGGTTACTCATGCCATAGTTATTAAAGTTAATAGTTTAAGAACAGATTAAGTATGCAGAGACTGCTTTTGCTAGTAAAAGGTAAGAAGTATGTGTGTTGATGTGAATTCTTACTTGTTTCTTAGCATTTATAAAAACCATTGGTCTATTCCTGCAGTTTGGTGTTGGTGCCTCAGTATACAGTGGCCATAAGCAATCAATTAATAAGAAAAATATTTTAAAGGATCATACGTTTCTGATAAGACATATCCTTCCACTGGGTGCTTTAATATCATCAGGGAATTGTCCAACAAATAACTGGTACCTCAGAGCTGCTTTTCACCTTGAAAGGAGGGGAAAGAAGAGGGGGGAAAAGGTAGAAGGAGAAAGCAAGACTACTGAATTTCTGGATATAACACTATGTAACCAAATTCTTCCTTTATTAAGCAAAATGCTTAAATTGACAAAATATGTTTGCCATGATGAACAGAACTTGCTTCAGGTGGTCAGAATAAACAGTTACTTGGGTCCATTTCTTCTGCAAGAAAAGGTTTTGTAACCTGGGAAGATACGTGATGTGATGACTGTGATGGTGGCCCAGATTTGAGCACTTGTCGTTACTTTTGATTAAGAAACAGACTTGTGGTGGGAAGGTTAGTATCAGAAGATTCCCCATTTTTTCAGTCTTGTGTCTGAATCAGTAAGATTGAACTAATTGCTAATTGGCGTTTAGAAAATGAACTACTTTGGTACCTTGGAGCTTCGCTGTAATATGGCATGGAATTAGGACTATGATATTTTTATCTTAGATAACAGAGAATGGTATTTATTCCTAGAAGTAACATAGAGTCTCATTATAATATTTTTATCTATAATATGGCCAAATATATGGACAATCAGAAATTCATTATTTATAGCATACATTTATTCAAAAGATGTGGGTTTCCTAGAATTCATTACCTTAAACAGAACTGTTAGGTCCTGACATCACTCATCAAGAATTAAGACAAAGCTTCACCCTAAATAACCCTGTTTGTCCCCACCTTCCAACCATCATTACAACAATTCTTTGTGTTTTTGATTCATGTTGTGTTGTAGAATTTCAAATTTTTTTTCTCCATTGCCTTTGGCATAGAATATCCTAACATATTTAGTGATTTTAAGGTTCTTTTGGTATATTTTCCAAAGAAATTTATAGTTTGGGAAACATTTATACAGAAAGCTTTCTTTATGAACTACCACCAACTTCTCAAGAAGTTACTGCTAGAAAATTACATTTTTAGGATTCATTTAATATACCTTTAATAGACTTGCCTTTTCTTACCTTCTAGAGTCATTGAAATAAAATAATGATTTTTAAAATGTGATTATCTTCAAAGTACTTAAGTATTTGGGGTTAATTTCAATCATCTATGATTAGCTTTTTTTTTTTTTTTCGGTACGCGGGCCTCTCACTGTTGTGGCCTCTCCCGTTGCGGAGCACAGGCTCCGGACACGCAGGCTCAGCGGCCATGGCTCACGGGCCCAGCCTCTCCGCGGCATGTGGGATCTTCCCGGACCGGGGCACGAACCCGTGTCCCCTACGTCGGCAGGCGGACTGTCAACCACTGCACCACCAGGGAAGCCCGGATTATTTTTTTTTGAGTAGCGTTTTCTAAAATGTGGCTCATGGTCTTCCTGATACTCTCTAGAAAAATCCATAGCCAAATAAGTCTGAGAAAATTTGGGCACACCATCACCCTCATAGAGAATCATAATACATGTTAACGTTAAAAAAGAATAAAAGAGGTCCTGCATAAAAATATTTATTTGCCTAACTCAGCATTTTAAAAATTTATATAATTATGGAATCCCTCTTTCTCTTTGTATATACTGCAGACTTGCTGTTCAACCCAATTCCCTTCAAAAAACATTATTTCAATAACCATTTCTCATGAAAGGGGTAGGTAGATCACTTACTTATAAATAATCTGAATCATCTTGAAAATTCTAATTTTTCCACATTCTCTGAACTTGCTAATTGAATATCTAAAGCATGTTAACCAGTGGTTATAAACCTTTCTTAAGGAGTGGACAATCTGAAAGTTTCATTACCTCAATATTAACATCAAAACCATTATGTTCAAATTTTACTTTAATAAATACTATGAATTTTCAAGTTTAGTATTTCTCGTACTATTAAAATGACACATAACATTGAATCAGAACAAAACTTTATGAAATAATTTAAAGAAACATTGTTTTTTAAAAAAGGAATAGCTATGCTCATGCATTTTAAAAAATTAGAAGGTGAATGAACAAGAAATGATTGACATTAAGGCAAGGCCAAGATGAAGTTGGACCCTTAAGAGAAACTTGTTGAGATCCAGAGAGTTTCACTGCTTTTTCAGCAAACTTGGAAAGTGCAACAGTGTATTTTGGTACACCATCAGATAAACATCCTACTGGTCTCCACACCCTGGATTTAGGCTAAATTTATGGTGTAAAGGTGGTTTTGCATTTATAAAAATCTTTCTATTTTTTGAGAATCTCAGAGTGGTTACTCATTCAGTTATATAAATGAATAACCTGAGTAGGAATTCTATGACATGGGAGAGATATACAGAAATACTGTCCATGAGTCTTCAATTTAAACCAATGATCAAAAGCTTCTTTCCATTTCCAAGGATCTGAAGTTATAAAATGGGTGCAACCTAATTTCGTTATTTCCTTTTATTTGTTGATTGATTACAAAACTAAGGAAATAAAACTTAGAAACTGTTTCAAAAAGCACTGAACTTATTCTGAAGTATCTTAGTAATTGATTCTTGTTGCTAAATAAATATTTCCTTGGAATGTCAGTCATTCTTTTTCTTTTTTTTAATTGTAAAATGCGCTTTAAAAAATTGTTAGAGATCCTGTTTTGTTTAAATTAGGAAACTAAAAAACAAGGTAAATTTGGACAGAGCACAAATTTGAATCTTTAGCAGAAGAAACACATGTATTCTTAGGCCCCAAGGTAAATGATGGAAATGGACAGATATCAAAAGAAAAATATTGAGTCTGTTTATGATTGACTAGTGAGGAATTTGTTTTGTTTTCCTAAAGATGAAGATTTTAGTTAGTGGCTCCTAGAAGTTGGGGCTGAGGTTGCATGTGAAAGTAAAGCAGAGAGACTTAGGAAACAAATTGATGACCCCCTTTTTCAGCAGGCAGGCTATTTCGATCATACGGAAAGAATAATGCACTTCAGAACCAATGTATCTGGAAAGGAAGAGCATTCTACTGTGTCACTTAAATGTATTATAGAGATTAGAACAATATTAATCCCCCTAGTATACTTAAAATGATATTAAGTGCCCAAATAACAAAAGTTCAAATACCTGGAGCTAATGTGAACTTTGAGCTCAATTCAAGAATGTCAATAACCAAATCATCATTGAAGTCTGGAGCCCCAAAGACGTAATGATGGGGCAAGCATTTAAGGCTCTAAAATGATATTCTTCACAGTGTGATTTCATCTGCTTTGTTATTATTTTTCTTAAAATAAGAACCCTCCATTTGCATTGGCTTCTGTAAAATATAAACTACTTCCTGATGAATGAATTCCTAATGGGAATGAAAATTATCCCACATTCATAGATTAAAACAAGAAATTCCTATCATCTCCAAGTGTCTTCACACTTACATTAAAAAAAATGGTGAGCTGTGAGGTTCAGTACAGGAGGCAGAGTTTGGAAACTGCAGCTCCTCCTTCCAAAGAACTGTGCTTACCTCAGAGTGAAAACGTAGGAATCTGTGACACAATGATAGTGGCAGCATTTGTGTAAGCAAGTGTCTCATTGAAAGCAAAGAAGCATGTTGCTTGAAAGGATCCCTTAGAACCTTGAAATAGAAGTATGGCTGCCTAAGAACACACTCATACACAGAGTAGTATTTCAGCTCTGCTGGCTTAGCTAGCGAACAAAATGTGGTTCAAATGGCTTAACAATCCTAGAAACGGAAGGCACCAGTTTAATGAGGTCTCTTCGGCTTGAAATTAAAGTAGGAGTTTTACAGAGAACAGTATTCAATAACAAAATATTAAATGATAAACACAGATTGCTTAAAATCAGACGGGCCACTTTAAGCAAAGCATTTTAGCTCATCATGATATGTAGCACCTTATTTAAATTAGGAGGTGTTAATTCGTAGCTTGAATAATATATTAATATAATATGTAAAGTGAATGGCATTGTTAATCACAGTCGCGCCTGGAACGACTTTGCTTCTGTGCACTGAATGTTAATTTTGCAAAACATTAATTTCAAAGATTTTGCAGCAGTGCTTTTGTAATTAAATATTAATGTCACATGTTATTGCAGTAGCATGTTTATGAAAGCCGGCAACACTTCAAGTCAACTCATTTGTTTTTATATTTATTCTTGTACATCTGCAATCCCTTCCATTTCACAATTTCAAAGTGAAGGCCATTTTGAATAGTCAATATGTGAACATTTTTCATTGTAAGCGTTTTTTAACATCCAACAGGGTAAATATTTAATGTTGTGTTTTTAGCTGGTATAATTTTTCAGAAAATTGGCTATAACTTTTAACAACTCAAAGGTACCTAAACTGTCTCCAGTTTTGGCGTAAGTGATCTGAAAATAAAGTAGCAATAAATGTGATGAAGCTGTGTAAAAATATTTAGGAATTAGAAGGCTTTATATGAAAGTTTGAAATTAGAACTGCAATTCTGTACATGGGATATCTCAGCGGTTACTTATTTTCATGTATTTTCATTATGACACTGTATTATCTCAAGAAAATTTAAAGGATGGAACTGACTTTCAGTTAAGTTTGCTCAAGTTGCATAATGAGACAAAGAATAGAAAAATATCAGTTTGCAATGATATGTATCACCCTTAATATGTGTTTTGAAGTTATACATTTCCTTTAAAAGAGAACCATTTTGTTTTATGCTCACCAGTTTACTCCAAGTATACACAATATATATTTCATTATATTGGTTTACCCATGACTATTTTGGCTAAATTGCTGCATCTAGTGATCTTGCCCATGATACTTCCAATCTGCTAATTACATTTAGCCTAAAAATTAAGTCACTTCCATTTTTGAATCTTGACAAGAAGTAACATTAAAGGGATGATAATTTAAAGCTATTATTTTAGCCATCTAGTAAAGTCATCTTTTAGAATCAAGTCCCTTAGATAAATGTTTTTGAATTATGGAATGAGTTCCCCATACTACAAAGAAAAAAACAAAAAACAAAAACAAAAAAAAACAACCAGGAAAAATCAAGATACATTATGTTTGGTTATGGGCACATTTAACAGTTAAAAATTATATCTGCACCTGATGTTGCATGTTAACAGCTAATGCCATTTGACAGTGATGAAATTAAAGGATGAAGAAGAGATACAAACTACATTTTACAAGCATGATGGGTCTCCAACAATGCCATTTAAATATTATTTGTCACTATTTAAAATGAACCTTTCCCCTTTAAGCTATGCCATTACGCTCATTTGTCCTGTCACTGCTGACAGGCTATATGACTCACACACAAAAATGGTCATTAGGTACTGCATCTTCATCTTATTTAAAAAAAAAAAAAAAGAAAGAAAGAAAGAAAGAAAGCATTCTGATGCCTCTAAAAGCCTGTAATTATTTTCATCCAAAGAGATAGTGTTGCTCGGAAGGTAATTTAATAACCTTTTGCATGTACCTGGGGAATGCCTCTCCAGGGGACCAAGGTGCCGACATGCCATTCAGTCGTCAAAACATGACCTTTAATGGTTGCTTGGAGAGAAGTTAGCATGGAATGTTGTACACAGTGCAATGCTAATTCTGCTTTCTAATATATGCAAAATTTAGTTCTTGAGCAATGATCTTTGTAAGATGAATTAACACAGGTACTGCTCCAGGAAACAAAAGAAATTGCCACATGAAAGCCTCCTTCCACCCATGATCTTTTATACTTCAGTTTGAAGTAGCTAACAACTTGCACAATCTGTATAAAAAATAGTGTGAAACACTCCAGAAGTCGTTTGCTTCTTTTCCCCCTTTAAGTTTGTTGATGAATGCTATTCTATATACTATGGAAATGTAAAACAGGATTAAAGGAATTTCTTTGATAAGTTTATTTCCCAAAATAAGGCACCGGCCCCAACTCTGTGAAAAAGAAAAAGAAAGGCTTACCTTTAATATACCCTCTCTTTTATAACACCATCTATGTGGCTCACTGAAATTACTAATGCAGCTACTGAGTTAATTAAAAAAAGAAATCCTTCATGGATTTTCCTGTTAAAATATGATATTTTGAACACTTGCATATACAATAAGATGCACAGGCTGTTTTCTGTGACAACCAGGTTCAGAAACTCCTTATTTTGGTAGTCTGATATTAGATCCCGCCTTAGTTAGAAATGCTTGGATTTCAACTCCTACCCCTGACACGCCATCCGTCAATTTATTAGCACGCTGGTGCAGTAAGCCACTGAACAGGCTATATCAATTCGTTTAGTTTTTTTCTTTAAAATGTCTGTAATCCTCAGCTCTGCTCTCTCAACCGATCAGCATTAAAGATTTATGTTGCACTTTTTTTCATTGCCACACCTGAATATGGATTACTTAAATGGGCTGTAAATAATTCATATCTGGGAATAAGTTTCCATTACTGACCAATGTTGTAATTTAATATACTGTATTATGGGTTATACAATTTTAGATTGTTTTCTGTGTGCATTCAGCAGTCAGGCAGACAACAGTTTAAGTTAAAAGGGTGAGATGTTTGTTCAGCTTATTTTCATGTTCACTCTGTGTGCTCAAATCAGCAACAAGGCTAAAGGAAGCAGAAGGCTACTTTCAATTGCATGTTTTTTCTGCTATTTATGAAAATCTTTTAAAAAGACAAAAAAACACTTGACCTGAAACAAAATACAAAAATGTGTAATAGCATATTATTGATAAAACTCAAGAAAGAAATAAAATGTGTTAATGTAGGTGGCTAGAAATCTCTTAATTCTTGAGAATTGAAAAATATTCTTGATTCTTGAGCACAAAGGTTAACTTCCCTGTTCGATGCTTGATTATTCTATGCATAAAATGCCCATGATAAAATTATAATTTATTTGACAGTTAAGTTTGAATGAGGCTACTGGATCAAATACGCAAAGTGTTAAAGTATAAGCTATCTTTAAAACATAAGCAAGTGTTTACTCTTAAAAGAGCTTTAAACAATTTAAGATTAAGTTGAGTATAGTAAAAATTAATAATAGATTAATACATGAAAATCTGTGAAGACACATAAGATAATGATTTAAAAAGGAATAATTTAAAAAGATGAATTAAAAAGTCGAATCAGAAAAGAAGGCCAGCATAAACTAGGGAAAAACATGCTGTGAATAAAGTCTGTTAGATCTTGAAATAGGAGAACTGCTAAATAATGCATAGTTTTATTTTTCTATAATTTGCATAAACCTTAAGAGAGTATTTATTTGTGTAAAACTTGATATATCGAGTAAGGAGAATGAAAAAATGGCATTCATTTTGTTTTCATTTTGGTATTTAGGAAAAATATTCTGTTACATATGGACTACTTAGACCTAATCATCTGACTGAATGTGATGTGTGTCTTGAGCCAGGTTGGAAAGGGGCTGGCTGGAGAACAGTGCCCTGGTCTTGCTGCAGGCGATGCAGGTTGGCCCGTACTCTGCTGGGGAGCAGATGGTGAGCCAATGCTTGTAGTCACACTTACCTTCCTTGCTAAATCCATAATCCCTCACTGGACACGGAGCCAAGGCAGGCTTTGGAGGCAGAAAGGAGGTTACAATCTGGACTTGGGTAGTGACTGCCAGAACTGAGAAAACAGCTCAGAAATTTCAAATGCTTAACAAGTTATCTGTCTTGTCCCTAAGCCAGTGCAGCATTTTTAAAAGTAATTAAGACATGATTGAAAATGTGTATGCCATCTAAATACAAAAATCTTTAAAAATCATCAAAACCAATAATGAAAAGCCACATTTAATATGACATTATGCAAAAATACATTTAAAATGAATTATATTTTTGAGATTGAGAGGAAATATACATAGTAAAAAAAAAAACAGGAAAGAGGGAAGCATTTTTTTATAGGAAAAAGCATTTTTTTCTTTACAAACCTGGACCTTATAGAAGAAAAATATTTCATACATGCCTATAAATATGCGGCATGTATGAAATATTTACCTTCTATAAGGAAATGCATAGCTATGCAACATCTATATCTATACTAACATATGCTCTTCTCTATAAGTTATTCTTTCAGAATATTAAATGATTATAGTTAATTTTTTCTATATATAATGATACTTATTCATGTAAATATATGTTTTTATATGTGTGAATGGAGTTCATCATCAACACAGACATTAAAACTTAGAAAGACAAAATAAAAATATTGAGTGGGTAGCCAAATTCTAATCATTTATAATAAAAGGGATAGTAAGTGCCATCTGTTAAATGTAAAAAAAAAATGATAAAATGCATACATATCTAGTAAATTGAAACCATAGCATAGTTCATATGAAACAAAATATATATAAGATATCAACATATTTTAAGATATCAACATATTTTATTAGGGTGGGATTGACTTAAACATGTACTACTTATATAATAATTATATAAGAATAAGCAAAATCTGATTATTTTTGGTGTAATATCACCAATATATATTTTTAACATCTTTATTGGGGTATAATTGCTTTACAATGGTGTGTTAGTTTCTGCTTTATAACAAAGTGAATCAGTTGTACATATACATATGTTCCCATATCTCTTCCCTCTTGCGTCTCACTCCCTCCCACCCTCCCTATCCCACCCCTCTAGGTGGTCACAAAGCACCAAGCTGATCTCCCTGTGCTATGCGGCTGCTTCCCACTAGCTATCTATTTTACGTTTGGTAGTGTATATATGTCCATGCCACTCTCTCACTTTGTCACAGCTTACCCTTACCCCTCCCCAAATCCTCAAGTCCATTCTCTAGTAGGTCTGTGTCTTTATTCCCGTCTTACCTCTAGGTTCTTCATGACTTTTTTTTTCTTAGATTCCAGATATGTGTTAGCATGCAGTATTTGTTTTTCTCTTTCTGACCTACTTCACTCTGTATGACAGACTCTAGGTTCATCCACCTCACTACAAATATCTCAATTTCATTTCTTTTTATGGTTGAGTAATATTCCATTGTATATATGTGCCCTATATTCTTTATCCATTTATCCGATGATGGACACTTAGGTTGCCTCCATGTCCTGGCTATTGTAAATAGAGTTGCAATGAACATTTTGGTACATGACTCTTTTTGAATTATGGTTTTCTCAGGGTATATGCACAGTAGTGGGATTGCTGGGTCATATGGTAGTGCTATTATTAGTTTTTTAAGGAACCTCCATACTGTTCTCCATAGTGGCTGTATCAATTTATATTCCCACCAGCAGTGCAAGAGGGTTCCCTTTTCTCCACACCCTCTCCAGCATTTATTGTTTGCAGATTTTCTGATGATGGCCATTCTGACAGGTGTGAGGTGATACCTCAATGTAGTTTTGATTTGCATTTCTCTAATGATTAGTGATGTTGAGCATTCTTTCATGTGTTTGTTGTCAATCTGTATGTCTTCTTTGGAGAAATGTCTATTTAGGTCTTCTGCCCATTTTTGGATTGGGTTGTTTTTTTGTTATTGAGCTGCATGAGCTGCTTGTAAATTTTGGAGATTAATCCTTTGTCAGTTGCTTCATTTGCAAATATTTTCTCCCATTCTGAGAGTTGTCTTTTGGTCTTGTTTATGGTTTCCTTTGCTGTGCAAAAGCTTTGAAGTTTCATTAGGTCCCATTTGTTTATTTTTGTTTTTATTTCCATTTCTCTAGGAGGTGGGTCAAAAAGGATCTTGCTGTGATTTATGTCATAGAGTGTTCTGCCTGTGTTTTCCTCTAAGAGTTTGATAGTGTCTGGCCTTATATTTAGGTCTTTAATCCATTTTGAGTTTATTTTTGTGTATGGTGTTAGGGAGTGTTCTAATTTCATACTTCTACATGTACCTGTCCAGTTTTCCCAGCACCACTTATTGAAGAGGCTGTCTTTTCTCCACTGTATATTCTTGCCTCACCACCAATATTTTTTTTTAAATATGTAGTCTACTTAGTGGGTGTAACAAAATTCCTCAGTTTTCTCCACTGGATTTTCATTGGCTCTCATTCTCTTAGGCAGTACTTCTCCTTGCAAATCATTCTTATGCATACTTGCATTGAAGTTCATTCATTTGAGCAAATTTCTTATAGCTTCATTAGTCCATTGTATTACCTACATTTTCCATTGGTAGCTGATAAAATGCTACAGATACTTTACTCATATATGAATAACTTGAACTCTCCACTTTGGGACCATCATCAACTCCTTTCATTAATTTCTTTTGCTCCCCTTTTCATTGCCTCTCTTTTGGAAAGTGTTTAGCATTCTTATCTATACTTAGTAAATGTCTTAATTCTTCTCTTTGTGAATCTTCTTCAGAATTCATTTCTTGACAATGCCCTCCATCCCTCAATATGTCCTTTCCTAATAATGCTGTTTTCTTCAAAAAAATGGATATACAACAGTAAACAAAGAAAAATGTAGAAGCACCTTTCTTTGTCTCACCTTAGAATTTAAGAAATTTGCCTTGATATGTAATATGTGCAGGTCAGTATTTACAAAAGGAGGTGTAGGAGCAAAAATATTCAATAGTAATAACTTTTATAAATATTATATGCAGTCTTTATCCCCATAAAAATATGCATGTTATTTTTAACTTTTATCTTAGTCTACATTGGAAAACTAAATTCCAAAATATAATGATATTTATGACAAACAAATTTTTCATGATTTTGATAGAAAAGTTTTACTATAAAATGGCATCATAGAATAGTTCACTTCACCCTCAAACCTAAAATGAAGACATATCTTATGATATTTACATTCACCTATTTTTTTTTGGAGGGAGGGATAATTTCATAGACTTTCAAACAGGCCTGAAGAGATGGATTTAATATGATTTCTGCTATCAGATAAGAACAGAAAGAAACAAAACATTAAAGTTCGCTTTCAACAATACAAGTTTTCTATAAAATCACATTTCTGTTAATATCAAAGATTAATCTAGAACATTGTAGACAACAACAGTTTAAAAACTAGCAAAACAACAAAAGATGTAAGATAATTTACTAAGAGGTAAAGGCAATGCAAAGAAGTAGAAGACATAGTCTCTCCCTTCAAGAGTTTTAAACAAAGATATTGGACTTGAAAACAGGAGACCTGGGTTTGCATTACAGCTCTGCCACTTGTGCACTACAGAAATATAAGAAGTACCTACATTTCTGGATCTCAGTTTCCTCATCCATACAATTATAGCATTTGCCGAATGATTTCTAGCATGTTGATTACCTACAAAACATTTTATGACTATGTGAAGCTGGAGAGACAAACTGAAGAGGTAAATAAGGAAGAGTTAAGTACCAGTGATAACACAGTAAAGATGATGTCTCTGGGAAGGAAATATATGATTAATGACCAAGTAAGTGGTTCAGGCTATGCTTTAAGCCAGTTAACAGGATAAGTATTTATATGGGTTCCTAATGTTTTATATTTAAAATTTTTCATTGCATAATTTTTGATATATAATTTGAAACACATTTTGGCCAAATTAAATTGAGATGTTAACAATGGAAAATGTTTCAAATATAGACCTCCAAGCAAAATTTTGTAACATGCTCCATGTCTCAGGACAATGCCACGAGAAATTCCATTGCCGTGTACCATGCATGAGTCCCACATTTTTGGGAACTCTAAGGTCCCAGAATTGCAGAGAGAGGAACTATATCCATAGACACCAAGGAGAAAATGAGTAGCAAAAGTGAGCTACCCAAGCAAAAAATGTACTGCAGATTGAATTAGAAATCCAATTTATCAAAATCCAGAGGCGGCTTCTAAACTCTAGCTGAATCTTCAGCATTTTGATATGTCACCTGTTAAACTGCAGAGAGACATATGCCAATTCTTATGTGGTGTACAAAGCCTCCAAATAACTATTATATTATCCATCATTATCACAAACATTATTATGAGAGACCTGTTTATTTCCTTAAAAGGGAATAGTACTCTTATGGAAAATGACCAATTATAGAATTGGAAATGGCTACGTTGTAAGAATTTGCACCTCTTGGATGAAGCATAAAGCACACTTCTTGATTTTAATGGTCATGGAAGATTCTGTGTTGACATCTGTCTGGAATTATTTACCAGTTCTTGCTGACCAAATTCCAAATTAAGGGGCTCCATTTACTGGCTCAAACGTACCCTCTATCTTAATTATGAATAGTGTCCACCTTTACTATTTATGATCTATTATAAGATATGTGAACTTTGATGGACTTAGGTAAGATTTTTTTTTTAATTCTACTTCCTCTTCTTTTGTTCAGGTACTCATCTTTTCTTGATAGAATTTCTACCACAAGTCCCTAAACAATATTCACAGCAGCCTTCTTTACTCACTTTAAGCCATACTCCTGGGGCTGGCTGCCAGAGAAATCATTCTAAAATTCAAATTGGTTTCCTAGTTGTCCACTTTTTATAATTCCTCCATGACTCCCCATAACCTTTAGAAGAAAAACGTTCAAAATCTTTACTATAACTTTCAAAGCTCTCCACGATCTGGCCCCTGCTTATCTTGTTAGCCTCAGGTCTCGTGCTGCATCTAAGCTCTGTGGATCCTGGAAACATACCTACAGGTATCAGACTCTGCACTCCCTCCTTTTGTTGGCTTTTCAGAAACTATTCTGTTTACCAGGAATGCTCTATATGTAGCCACATCTCCTAATTTTTCTTCCATCAAACTCATACCTTCCCTGTAGATGACCTGTCCTCCAAAAGACCATTCCTAATTGCTCTCCTCAAAATCTTGGTGGACATGTCCTTCTTTTGTGCTCTCATAATACCCCAAACTATCACAGTTATACACTGAGGGAAGTTGTCTGTTTGTTTCTCTGCTTACCCAATTAAGTTCAGTAATTAGGTTATATTCCTCTTTGTACTTCCAAGGCCTAGGCTATTGTGTGGCAAAAAGCAGTATTTGTCACAGTTGACCTCTCTGTCCTTGAAATATCTTCTCTTAGTTTATTTGGCATCATACTCTCAAGGGACAACCTTTTGTCTTAGTTTTCTGCCCTCCTCCTCACCATTTCTTACTTGTGCAGTGACTCAGGATGCAGTCTTTGATCCCTTTAATATCTGCAATTGTCTAGTTGGTTTTATTCAGGATCATGGTTTGAAATTATTCTCTCCATGCCACATGCACTCAAATCTCTACATCTAGCCTTGACCACAGCTCTCCAGACTTGTACATCCAGCTGCCTCCTTGATGTCTCCATTTGGATGTTTAATGTGTATCCTAAACCATACAAACAAAACAAGAATACTTGTTTTCTTCATCAAAATCTGTTCTCTCTTGGAATATCCCATCGTTATAAACAAACCACTCCACCACTTAGTTGTTCATGGTAAAAATCTAGGATTCATTCTTGTTTCCTATTTAAACCCAACCCAGTGAAATCATCATTATGACCCCTTGGCCCTACATCAAAGCAACCTGAATACATCTGCCTTTTTGTATCTCCATTAAACCACCTTGGTCAAAGTCACCGTCATCATTCTCTGAATACTGTAATAATGTTTTAGTTGGTTATGTCAACCATGTCAATGAAATTATGTCAATGAAATCACACCATTCATCTGTTCAGAGCTTTACAATAATGTTCATTCTATTTAGAATAAAATGTTGATATCTCATTTTGGCTTAATACACCTGCACGGTTCAACCCCTTCCAAATGCACTGGTCCTACTCATCACATACCCCTCTTTCTGCTTTTGCTTCAGCCATACTGTTCTTCTTTTACTTTCTTGGACATGTTAACTCAGTTTTGCCCTATAGGTTATGCCCCTGTTGTTTCCTCTATCCAGAAGATTCTTGCTCTTTATCTTCATATAGTTTTCTTCTCTGTCATTCAAATTTCACCTACTTGCCAAGGCTTTTTCTAACTGCCATTTCTAAAAGTAGCCACTTAGTCATTTGCTATCACATTGCACTATTTCAACACTCTGCAAAACACCTGTCATTACTGTATGTTTCTGTTTGTTAATCAATATTTTGTATATCTTCTTTAAACTCATCAAAATTCTAACTTCATCAGAGCATAGAACTTGCCTATCTTCTTCATTGCAGTGTCTCCAGCACCTAGAACTGGGTATCAAACAGTAGAAACAATGAATACATGTTAGACAAATGAATAGCAATCCCAAAGAAAATCCAGTTTGAATGAGTGAAACTTAGAACATCATGAATTTGAGGGTTGCTACTAATATATGAGGAATAGAAGTTACCATGTTTTGTTTCAAATTTTAAAGAGACTGGTGGTGTCAATGAGCAAGCATTAAAAAAATAGATTGCTAGCGTGGTTAAGGACCTTACAAAGTATCTGTTGTCCTCCTAAGAAGTGCTGACGAAGCCAAATCTTCTGTTCCAACTACTTTTTTCCAGAGAAAAAAAGCCAGAGAATTAGAAGTCAGAGAGGAAACAATAGCATAAATGACAAAAAATTCAGCTGTCCTTTACATACACTAACGGACTTCTGAATAATGTTCTCTCTAATCTCAGAAATCCTAATGAGCAGTTCCTAGTGAACATGAGCCTATGATAAGATTACTTGGTTTATTTTAGACACAGATCCACCTTAAACTTTGTGTTTTCCTTCCTTGAACTTTCACTTGGAAATTATTTTATTCTCCCACAGAAGAGGTTTAGGTCAAAACCTTGCCATTTCACCATTTATTTAGTCAGGAAATATTTATTAAGAACTTTTTATGAAACTCGAAGTATAATAAAAGATGTAAAACATGAGTATAATGTTTATCATATGGGCAGAGCAATTGTATAGAGGGTGTTATAAGTACCAAATAAATGCTAAGAAACTTCAGAAGAGGGAGGAATTATGCCCTAATGATGGATCAGTAAGTATCATGTATTGTAATATCAAGAAAGCTGGGATTTGAAGTATGCCCAGAAATTTACCGTGCGCATAGAGCAGCAGCAGAAGAAGTAGGAGGGGAAGGAGGAGGAGGGGGGAAAGGGGGAAAGAAAGTAAGGAAGGAAGAGAGGGAGAAAGGAAGGGAAGAGAAGGAGAAAGGAAGGAATAGAGGGAGAAGGCATTTCGAGAAGAAAGAGCAATTTGAGCAAGGTATAAAAAAGGATTATCATGGGGTATGTGCAGTATGTTAAATTAGTAGTTTCATTCCAATGAGGCACTGCAGGGCAAGGAGGGGAGTGGGAAGTAAGGATAGGAAGATATTCTTTGGGCCTTCTATCACTCTTATGCTTTCTGTATATACCAGCAAGAAATTGATAGAGCCTGGATTATGAAGATAAACTTTTCTAGAATGTATCTTGGCTCCTCATTTAAGACTTCAAGGATCTTGGGTGATTTTTGCAAACATCTCTAGTTCTAAGTTGCCTTATATATAAAGTGGGAATAACCATGCTCACCTTTTAAAGAATTTATCCATGGAGTCACAATCACAACTATTTTTTGGCTTAAATAGACAAATGTTCTAAGGATCAATGACAGAATCTGTAAAACATCAGGAACACACTAGGCACTTAATAGCTGTTAGCTCCCTTACCACATCCTTGTGTGGATTTCCTGATTCCTTCTGGAAAATTCTTTATTCCACATTTCCATGGGTTTTTCTTTTACCCATTTTTCAATATTCTGAAATATTTTTTGAATGACCAATTGAATGAAAGGCTGATTGTCACAAATCTGTCTTTCTTTTAAATTCCCTAGGCATTTTATCTGAGCCTCTTTTATGGTGGGTTTCACTCTCTACCTTGATTACAGCAGCACAAATTTTGCCCTTATTTTGTGTTAAGTTCCAATTCTTATTGTATATCCTCACAGCATCTAATGCAGTATTTTTCAAGCAATAGATCCTGTATATATACATGTTGAATCAGTTTTTCTGAATAGTTCTTTTCTTATGTAAAACTACTGAAAAATCATTTAGATTGTGGAAAATCTATACAATTATGTCTAGAACTTTACCTAATAAAGTATATATTTTGCTAAGTCAACTAGATAGTACAGTAAAAAGATATGAATGTTCTTAATTTCTAGTTAACAAATTTATATCATTCAAACTACCTGAAACCTATTGCCTTTTTATAACTATTAGAGAATATACATGAAAAATTTCATACATATATAAAAATTGGATCTCAGAAATTTCATATACATATGAAATTTAGATCTCAGTTCAGTTTCTATTACACCCACATAATAGAAATCAAGATCACAAATCCATTATAACAATAATTTTCATATCTAATAAATGTTTCAAAAGAAAAATAATCTCTACCTTAAGGTCCAAGTTATAGTGTTGATAATAAAACATCAAAAATTATGCATTTCAGGATCATGTTGTTTTTTTCCTTGTGAATTTTCTTTAGCAAATATGATTAATGGTTATTAGAATAATGCTATAAAAGTGAAATCTTTATATTTTAGTTTATCATTTGAAGATTTTTCAAATAGGCTTATAGAAATTCAAACTCAAAACAGATTTTAAATCTTTATTAAAAAACACCAACTGAAAAAATTCTTGTCAGATAATTATTCTTTCTGAAAATTAAAATAAAATACATAAAGCATGACCAAGATATTTCTCTGTCTTCAGCAACTTCTTTTAACTCTATCTGCAGTCCTAGTGTTTACTGGATTTCTCTTAAAGATATTTTTTAAAGTGTTATTTATGTTCTTCACATAATAGGCAAGTTCATGGTTCTTGTAATCAACTCCAAAAATGCTTATTGTAACCAAGATGCAGTATTAATATTGTTTAGTTATACCTTTTATTTTCAAATAGAATGAAACGTTGAAGAAAAAAAAAACCTGCTTCAATTGATTAGACATTCCATAGCAATCTTAATTTCCTTTAACATTTCTTTTCTATCTCATGGGAAATGTATGTCTGTGTTTGCCATGTTAGCCTCTCCACTATTCGTGGACACTGAGGCAGAAAAAAAAATTAATTTTGTTTTATCAGCTCCTCTACCTTTGCTGTCAATAAGTTATCTCTTCTATCTCTTCCAGGGTCTGACCTCTTGCCCTTCCTACAGTTGAAAAATGTCATTGTATTTATCTTTATCATCGTCACAATTTTACTTTTATTTGCCACCTTTCCTTTCTTATCATGTTGTACTCCCTTCACTTCATTTTATAATCTTCCACATAATGTTTTGAATCTCATGCAACTTACCCTGCATATTCCTCTTCTTTATTCCTGATTATTTTTGCATTTTCTTGTTCATACTAATTGGCTCTATTTTTATTTCCAGTATATTTATTGCTAAATGGCATTCATTGCCTTTGGGCATATATTAATTTATCTTTCAGGACGTTCCATTTGCTCCCTATGTCTTTTCTTTATATATTTCTTCTTGCAATCTCCATTTCACTTTACTTTTCTCGTATGTGTTGGTGTATTATTTTTATTGTTGCTTTTTTAATATGCCTTCATATCTCTGATTCATGCTTCATATTATTAGGAAGGTTTATAAAATAAAACACTATGTTTTTCACAAACAGCAATAATTTGGATCATCTTAAAATAGTTTTGGGTTCACTGTACTGCAATTTGTCAGCCACGTTTTTTTACAGCCATATTATAGGATTTAACTAAATAAATAATTAGAAGCTAATTTTGCAAATTAAAAGGAATATATATGTGTATGTATATATATATATATATATATATATATATATATATATATATATATATATATATATATATATATACTGACCTGAGGTCAGAGAAGGGGAGTTTATTGAAAGGTGAACGAAACAACGTAAAAGTTATGATTTATTTAAAGAGAGATATGTTTAGACCTTTTGAGGTATTTAACTGATAAAGTTACATATGTATATATATAATATATAATTAATCTTCATACTTCTCTATGCT
The DNA here is from genome assembly GCF_964270905.1 of Leucopleurus acutus. Taxonomy (NCBI): domain Eukaryota; kingdom Metazoa; phylum Chordata; class Mammalia; order Artiodactyla; family Delphinidae; genus Leucopleurus; species Leucopleurus acutus. The sequence continues at coordinate 32,396,670 of NC_139149.1, forward strand.
TTTATGCACATAATAAGGTAATACGGTAACATTTAAATCCAGATATACCTTCTCTAGGAAGACCCTTGAAAAGCAGAATATCTAATGAGGCAAGTAAAAATGTACCAAATAAATTACAGCGCCATGTGATAAATATTGTTAGATTAAATAGAATTATACTTGGCCTGTGATGGAAGCAAAGCGATACAAAGAATGTCTTAGAAGACTCCCTGGAGTAAATGATGTCTCAGCTGAGTATCAAAGAATCACACATGCCTTGCCACCTGGAGATGAGGGGAAGGGAGTCTTTAGAGAACATATTCCACGCTGTAACTGAAAAGTGAGCTTCAGTAGAAAGAATGGCAGGAAATGAAGTGAAAACTAAGCATATGTTTACTAAAAATTTTTGGAATTTTCCTGTAGTTCAGTGGGAGGCATTGGACATTTTAAGCAGAGAAGAGGCATGATCGGATTTGATTTTAGAGTGAAAATTCTAGTACAAATGAAGAAACTGTGGGCTTGGAGGCACCAAGACCACTTTGGATAGTAAAATAGTAACATTGATGAAAGAGAATGAGGCCCCAAAGTAAAGCAGAAACTGAAAGGAATAGTCAGAAAATATATGAGTCAGTTAAAGGGTTCAGTCAAGAGAACATGGGAACACCTGGGCACAGGTGCAGACAAAAGTAAGGGAGACAACATTTTTCTGTAGAATTGAGGACCATCCACCTAATTTAAATTAGAAAAATAAAGCTTTGAACTGTCTGTCCATTAAGTCCAATTTCATTCAGACCGATTCTCCAATTTCCATTGACTATTTAGTTCACTGCTACCTCTTGACAGTAGTTAATGAATTACGATTAACAATTGATTGAATTAAAATATGGTCAACCAGGAAAATAAAAATAGCTAAATATTGGATTAATACTTTATTGCATAAATGGTGACACAACCAGACTTCCTAACACTCAGCAAGGGAGACCCCCCAAAAAACAATAAAAAGCATTGCACATACATTCATGCAAAATGAACACTGATACTAGTAAATTCTAAAAATGGCAGAATTTGGTTCTAAATCAAATGCAATTTCCACATTTGCATACTATGTTAGAAAGCATCTTATAACTATGTTCGTAGTATATTGTTCAGTTCATTTCCATAATCTAATTCAGTGATACTTATGCTCTTCAAATAGTATTCACTGATCATATTTTATCTCTTCTTTTTCCTAAACTGTGGTTCTGTGAACTATAGACCACATCAGAGTAAGATTGTAAATATCATAAATATTATGCCAATTTCCTTAAAATGGCAAATTATGTAAAATTTATTTTCTGCTTTTTCTTAGAAGAACCAAAAGCAGATAGACCTTTGAGCTTAAAAGTGGATTTTAATATCTTTTCAATACATAGCATAAATTTTAAAAATCCTTTAATTTGTTAAAAAATATTCATTTTGACAAGGTAATCATGTAATATAGACCTATTGATTTTAAACAGACTTCAGTTTGGTCAACTTTCTCATCCAAACTTGCAAAATTTCCAATATAATTGCTAGTTGAATTTGTAGTAAGTAAGGCAGGTATTTGTTCCAAAGATATAATCCACTATTTATTCATGCTGTGTTAATTTATTATCAGTAAAATGATGATTGTGATATACTGAGACCATATTAGGAGCAAAGTACTCCACCAGGCACTTCACAAAGTATGTGTGATATACTATGTAATATTTCTATGTAATACAACAGTCTTTCAGAGAACGCATGCTTATTATTATTGTCATTTGTACTATTGTTGTTACATTTTATTTCCCAGAAATTGAATGTAAGGGAGGTTATGTAATTTGCCCAATATTTATCCGCTTGTAATGTAAATCCTGGATTGGAGTCCACATCAGTCTTTTTCTAAAGTCCATGCTTATTTCCTCTGGATTATCCTGTCATAATGTGACATTAGCACTCTCATTTGCGAAGCAGTAATAGATAACTAGGGAGCGGGCCTTAAACAAAACATTTCTTATTTGGTGCAAAAGAACTACATTATTTTATGCACCAAAAAGATGAACTATATGAACCCCAAGAAATAATAACACAAGTGTCGAACAACAAATAGGACTTGTGCAAAGATATCAATTTCCCCCAGTTATGTTTAACCTATGTTTTTTCTTTAATATCGAATCTTAAAAAAGAGAATTTCATAAATTAATTACTTAAGACTCAAATATTTATACCTTGTTTTTTTACTTCTTCAGCCCACTTCAGAAAGCCTGTTATATCAAAAGCCATACTGACTAATTGTAAATACTTGCAGCTGTTTTAATTATTTGACTTAGCTCTGATGTCTTATGGAATATCCTAAGAAATTTAGTGTGGCGTACAGTTATTTATGAAGAAATCACATAATTAGCAGACAGCATCTTATATGTCATTTCTAAGATTATTTGATTATATTTACTTAGCCATAGTTGGAATTCTTAACTCTGACAGGTATCTGCAAACTGGGCCTTGAGTCTGTTCTAGTTATGTCCACATTTCAGAGTTACCCACAGTGACTTCAGGTTTCTTTCTCCAGTGATTCCTTTCATTTGTTCTTTTATCTTCTATGGCATCATGTAAACCCATGTGAAAAGTTTAAAGTTTAGCTTTTTCATGTTTCAAAAGATTATGCAAGTTAAGAAGGCTTGTCTCCTTAATCATTACTTTTTTCCTCCTTTGAATGTCTTGGCCCAAAGTGCCTATCAGGATATTTGCATAATGTACCTAATTTGGGAGAACAGGTCGTTGCTGGGGACGGGGGAGTGGTTTTCATTTGTTGTCTGGTGGTTGTAGAGGTGGTGGTGGTGTTTGGCACTATAGAAACCCGTGCTAGGTCTGCTTTTGACAAAGAATGCTTTTGAATGTAGAAAGTCATTCAGATATCATAGATCCGATAGATTCTGAAAGACGTGTCACAGTAAGGATCGGTTGGTGAGGATCTCTTCTCCAACAGTGAAGAAAGAGTTCTGCATATTATTCAGTGATCTCTAGAGTATCTGTGTGAGATTCCAAGCTTGCATATTCTCTTTCCCTCTCTGTCTCTGTTTCTTCGCACACACACACACAGACACACACACACACACACACACACACACACACACACAAATACAAGAGAAATTGCTACATTCAGAATAGATACAGATTCTGTTTGGTTTGGTTTGGTTTGGTTTGGTTTGTAGCAGTTCAGGCACTGAGCCAAGTATTATATTCTTCTTTGGTTTTGGTTTTATCAAGCTAGCTTAAAACCAGTACAAGGATCAGTGTAGTCTCAATCTTAATTTTGGAATCCTGACTGTTAGGTCTATGAAAGGTAGGGCTTCAAACCACTGTTTTGAGAAATTTCTCCTTGATGTAAACATTTTATTATCCTGATGATCCACTCTTAAGCAATCATTTATCTGTGCTACCAGTGCTGAAGACATCAATGAAAGCTTTCAATTTGTGTATCCCATTACTATGAATGTGTTCAGAAATGACTTAATGGTTTATTCTTTAACTCAAACAGTTTATTTCTTTGATTTTCATAAAAATGTCATTAGTCTCTCAAAAATAAAAACCAAGTGTTCTGTTTCACTAATACCACCACAGCTTTTAGCTAACTCACATATGTGTATGTGTGTATAAATTCAAACTTCAAAAACTATTTGTAGATAAATTAAGATGAAAGAAAGAAATAATGAAGACACCACATTACCTTGGGTTTTTGGGTAAATTCTTATATAAACTTCAGGTTATACATTCCAAATGGACTTGGAAATTTTTTAATTGTTGTAAAAGTTAGAAAGTTGTTTCTTTACTATCTTTGTTACATAATTTTATTAAGAATTTGATGAGTGATAGGAATACTTGCCTCAGAAAAAATTGCACATGAGCAGTTTCAAAGTACGGAATTTTTGAAGATCATTCATGGGGTTCCTTAGAGTCTTTGATTCCAGTGTTATATCAGTCAACATTTATTAAACTCCTACCATATTAAACAATTTTTAAGAGACTCGAAAATGTGTGATGCACAAAAACAAATGACATGTTCTCAGGATTAAATAAAGGCTATGCTATTGAGGAAGATTCACACGTGAGAGAACAATTATATTAAATAGATAAGATAGGACTGATAGATAAAAATAGCACATACACGGTATTTGCTGTATGCCAGACAATTTTATTATTCCTTTTATATATTTACTCATCTCATTCGACAATTTTATTATTCCTTTTATATATTTACTCATCTCATCCTCAGGACCTTATTAGTTAGGTACTGCTATTTTATCTGCTTTATAGATGAGGAAGTTGAGGCACAGAATGGTGATGAAACTTGCCTAAGATAACACAAGTACTGAGAGGGCAAACCAGGATTCAAAACCAGGTAGTGTGTTTCAAGAATCCATGCTCTTAGCCATTACGTTTGCCGTCTCTCATAAAAATATAACAGAATTATTAGAGCGACGTGGGATGACAAGATGAAAGAGCAATCAATTTTGTTGATAGTCTAGGAAAAGTCTCAGAGAAGCACATCAAATTTGAGTTGAGCATTGAAGGAGAAGATATATAGCAGGTAGTTTTGGGTGATTTCTCCTTAAATAAAAATATGCTTCACCATGCTTAGTTTCATATTAACAAAGTTCCTTGTTTTCTAATGAAAAAGTAAAACATAATAATAATTGAGTTACTCATGAACAAGATATCCCAGATAGATGAAACATTCTTTGGACCTAGCAAAGCTGCAAATCCATTTTACTAAGGTTAAACTGTCTTTGGACCTAGCAAAGCTGCAAATCCATTTTACTAAGGTTAAACTGTTATTTACTAAGGTTAAACTGTTATTATTATTAGAATCATGGTTAGCTCTTAAAAATAGGTGCATAACAACAAATCCCAAATGTTGTATATCTGTGAGGTAAAATTATCCTGTTAATCACATCTGGCTGGATTTGTAATTTTGTTACTTCTCAAACAATTGGCAAAGGGCACTGCAAATTAAGTTGTTGAAAGCCATTATAATGGATGAAATAAAAGCCAGTGGGTAAGAAAGAACATATTTCCTAAAAGGGAACATATTGCTTATTTCTTACTTTTAAAAAATAGGATATAAAAATATTGTAAGTGGATTATGGGATGTTGTTACTGGAATGTGCCTCTTTCACGTAGCGCCACTATTTGCCATCATTAGTATATCCCTACTGTTGCCAACCTCCCACCCCACTTCTTCCCCACTGTGCTCCACCCTGCCTGACTCTCTACAATGATGATTCGTTCTTTGATTCGTCTTCGGGCTGCAGTGGTAGCTTTCACATGCCCCAACTGGAGAGTCTGCCCTGTGGCCACAATGGCTACTCATTGAAAGAGTTGTTTTCCCGAAGCAGACAAATGACTTCTCTAGGACAAGTACAATGCTTTTTCCATTTGCATAATCTGAGAATTTAACACTGTTAATAACGTGTGCCAAAACAATTGATCAATAAAAGGAAGAGGAAAATGAATAGACGAAGGCTGTCACAGCTTCACTACAAGAAAGAATCACTAGAGGGATCTAAATTTGTAAAATAAAGCAATGAACAAACAACAGGTTGGACAGAAAGGAAACTGGGCTAGATGTTTTGATTAGGATGTGGACGTTAAAATGTATTCTAAGTTAATTTTCTGATAAGGCAGGTAGTGATATATGACATAATTTATATTTTTTTAAAAACCAAATGCTTTTTTAGCTTAAAGGCAAACATTCAGAATGGTTACACTAAAATGTGTGTTACTACCAATAATTGTATTATTAACACGACGCTAGAATCAGAACTCTCTACCTACTGGTCTTCGGAAATGTCATTGGCCTCTCTCCCTCTCTTCACCTCCCATCCTGCCATTTCTCCCTAGGGCCCTACTAAGTATAAGTTTCCCAAATTCTTTTTTGTGACTTTTAGTGGTCTGAAAGTAAGTAATCTGATTGGTGATGAAAATTCAGAACAACATAGCCCAAATACCCTGGGAATCAGAGTTCTGCCAAGCACTTATGAACTAAGAAAAATATACTCTCTTGCACATGTGGAATGTTGTGGAGGAAACCCTGCAGCTCACTGGGTGTTAGAACAACAGTGCAAGAGTGTCCAGTGGTGACACGCATAAAGACATGACCTCCCTGGGAGCTCCAGTGATTTAGAAATGAAATCTTAGACTGCTCTGTGAAAGTTGAAGATGCTGTTTTTTTAGCAAAGCATGGAAATTGTATAGGTTTAAGGTAAAGACAGCAAACTCACCGATAACACTGCCATGGTTAAGTGTTCCTACTGAAAACTTCTATCAACACTCGGGCTCTAAAGAGTTCATTCTGGAAGCCAAGAACAGTGAAATGCCAACTAAGAACCCAACTTCTCCAAACATTCATTAAATGGATTTTATTTTTCTTGTTGATGGTTGCTTGGATCGAGGAGTGCTTTAGCAAAGAGCAAACCCTGCTCTAAAGAAAATGTGTTGACAAATAACAACAGAACAAGTTCACATTTTTAAATGCATTATGCAAAGAGAAAAACAAACAAACACATATCTACAATGGCCTACAGTGCGTATGCATTCATTCTCATCTCTAATATCTTCAACCTCTACATTTTCCATTCGGTACAATGAGAACTGATTTTTAGAATCGTGACTGGGTACAGTAAGTTTCTTACCATTACAGATACATTCCATTGTGCAACCCTTCAGAATGCTAAAAGTAGAGAGAGGAACTAAAACATTTTAAAGATAAATTTAAATTATAAGACAGAAAGTAGAGGACTTTTCATTAACAGTGAGCTAATCAGGAAAATCAATTAACCAAAATTCCTCATTGCCAGAACACTCCATATAAATTTGTAAATTTCGATTTTTACTTAACTTGGATTGTTTGTAGCCTGTCGATGATGTTTCCTGAAGTGTTCAAGTCTATCAGTCATCACTGATAGAATTCACTCATTGACACCTACTCTGTCTGGCAGGGGTGAGGTATGTGTGGGGAACAGAACTTCTAAAATCATGATCCTGACCATGAGGAGGGCTTTCTAGGCTATGGGCTAAGGGGATTTATTTTGATTAACTTCAGGTGTCTCTATGGTAAGCCTTAGAAAACATAGAATAAAATTCAGGACTTAATATGTGGCATGGAGGCTGACACTAAGCATTAGAAAATCTGATCTTCACTAGATTGCTTTTAAAGGGTATTCCATAGGATATCTATCACTAATATTGTAATATTTTAACATTCTAATTTAATAAAAATTAGAACTTCCCATTTTCTTCTAGCTACAACTTTCTCACTTTATAATTCTTTTTGAGCTTATAAAAAAGATAAAACTGATCTAAGTGCCAATTGAATATTTTGAAATGTTGAATATTTAATTTGATCAAACATACTTGCCCACTCTTCACAAGCATTCTTTCTTTGCTTTTTAGATTACACATATATGCATAAAGGTCAGATTGTCAACCCCCAATACTGTGTTTTATATTGTTGGTAGTGGTAAATATTTTCTTGTAATCTCTTTTAAATATTTTGCTCTGGAAGTAATAAACTGAAGAATATCAATCCATTTGCCTGGAATTAAAATGAAGCTATACTCCCTTATTGAGGAAGTACAAGCTTTGGATTCTGTTTACAAATGGCATATATGGACTACTCTCCCCAACATCTAATAAAATTTTCAAAGACAGAATAATTTTAATAAACCACGTCTCAAAACATTTGGGTAAAATTATAATCCTATAAAGAGTAAATACATTTTTTAATGTATAGTCAATATTTACCTAGTGAAGTTATATACAGTACAATAGAATTTTAATGTAGGAAGAAATGTCAGTGATCATTTATTCTAGTTTCCTATTCCAATTAACATATTTTTTAAAAAAAACTCCTTCTAGAATATTGAGGAACAAAGGATTTTTAGCACATTTTCAGTAATTTTATTTTCATGATTAAGAAAAATATTATTTCATAATGTGATTACTTTAGAAAAATTGGAGAAAAAATACAAATAACTATTTCCAAAGTATTTGTTATTAAATATATTACAAAATAGAGTTATGTATTTCCTTTCTACATTTATTTTTCTTTACGTATATATTTTTATTTTATAAATTGGGATCCTATAGATAATTTTGTTTTCTGATTTTCTTTTATTAAATTTAGAGTGGGAAACTTCCAAGTCACTAAATATTTTTTGAAAAGTAATTTAATGGCTACATAGTTTTATGATAATTAATATTACTAATGCCATGTTAAAGAGGTTTAAATTGGAATTTTTTCTATTAAGGTTAAAGCAATAAATTAGAAAGGTGTTAGTAGTAAAAAAAAAAATATTATAGAACATATGAATTTGCTTTAGAACTTTTCCATTCATGATTTTAGGACACTGACATTTCAGTCTTCTGAGAGAAGATTTTCTTGAAGACTGCTTCTTTGAATGATGCTCATAAATAGCCTTTTTAATACACAGTCTAAATCTCTCCCTGGTACCTTTCCCTTTACAACAAACATACCAAAATATTATCTTCAGTTAAACATTAATAATTAATTTAATATACTTAATATGTCATAATACTTAATAAGTAGATAATTCTAGCTTTAGAAATAGCCTTTGGAGAGAAATGCAGAAAGGAAAACAAGCAAACAAACATTATGCTTACTGAGATTTATTAAAGTGTTGAAGTTTACCCTGAAATTTGGATTTGTATGTGTGGCTTTGGGGTTTCAACTCAGCAAAGCAGATGATCTGATAATAGTAACTAACATAATTAGCGTATGTGAAAATGAGATCATAAAGCACAATTTCTAAGATCTTTTAGAAATAACTTGTGAGTGATTGGAAGTTCAAAGCCATTCTTGAGCCTGGAGATACTAAACAGTTTATTAAACAGATATTAAAGTATTTCTAAAATTTTAAGAAATTAAGATATTTTTCTATAAATCTGGTCTGGTATTAAGGCTGATATTATCCATGTTACCTCTTGGCGTATTGAGGTCAATTCTCAGTTATCTATCCAACATGACACAGTGAATCAAACTCATTATCCTTCCTATTCTGAACTCCTTCATTGATAACAGGGATAGTTTATAAAAGAGCCATAGTCACCCTTAGCACCTTAGAGAAAAGGATATAATCAAAATCAGTGAAAACCTCACATACTCAAAAGTATCATTTTAGCTAGCTTTTTCAACATCTTCCTATACACCATCCTCTAGCAGTTCTGCTAAAACATTGATTGATGTGTTTTATCTTCTTCATTCTCCATTGCCACCCTCTAGCAGAGATTCTAGGGAGGGAAGAAATGCCCTAGAGACAGGTTGTTTGAGGGAAATGGAAAAGTCAAGGACTTGAATTATATACACAGACTGGATAATCAATCTCGGAAGTATTGAAAGTTGACTGTACAGGAGAAGTACACTAGGTAAACTGTAAAGGGTAACTGTTTGTAATTTGGAGAATTAAAAATATTGAAGAGAATAGGCACAGTATTTGGTGGTACATGTAATGAACCTTGGAACCATGAAGTTGTTTATTTATTTATTTTTAATGAAATGGAGATTCAAAAATTACCAAGTTAGGGTACCTTCAATGAATTGTCTCGGAAGTTTAAATTTCCAAATATGTGTAGATTAAAAGCAAAGAAGATTGTGTTATATGCATACAGGTCTTCTAGGTACATACTAAAGGATAAATTGAAGCGAGGGTTGAGAACTCAGTCTATGCACAACGCCACAAGTAAATTATCCTCCAAGCATACAGCTTGCCTGTTGGTGCTGATCATTGCTACAGTTGAATTCATAGTGAAATGATCCACACTGACCATTAAAAAAGCCATTTCCAGACATTGCAGTTTCAATGCGGCAGTTTACAAAATTATCTTTTTAGCTTCCTCAAAACCCATCTGAATTTCCTAGTTTGAATCTTCATTGCTTTTGTCTTCTGCAAAGACAATATTGTCAACTTTAGAGAGGGGTGAGCAACCAAAAATTGTTATGAAAATTCTATTGAAAATCAAGTTTAAATGACAAGACTTGCCTCTTTGTAATAAATACATGCACTTCAAAATGCTTTAGTAGGAAAAAAGAATGGCCTTTTTTATTTTTTTTTTCAAAGAAGTGAAGATACAATACAGATAGATTTTAAAGAGGGTTCTTATTCCACATCCATTAAACAGATATTTATTGTTCCAGGAACTGGATGCTCATTTGCAATTCTCAAAATATGTAGTGGAATAGAACAAGAAGAACAAAATTGCCCATTTTCGTAAATACCTACTTTATGCACATTACACTAGGCACTTTGCAAAGAAAAGGGTAAAGGAAGGAATGAGGATAAATACATCAGACCTCTGGTTATAGCCTTTGAGCAGATCTAATCTAACTGGAGACTTGAATATGCATGTGAGCATAGGCAAAACAGATTAAGTAGATTAATAAGGAGTACTAATATATTATAATGATATGTTAGTACTCTGCTTCTTATTAGTCTCCTACTTAATCTACTCTGTTTAAAGTAACAGTGTAGTATAGTGGAAAGAATGTTACTTTGTGTTCCATTCCTGGCTCTATTGCAAACATTTGGGCTGACTATGGGCCAATCACTTAAAAACAAGAATAATACTTACCATTGATTTGATTGCTTGGGTGCTTAACATACATTGTTTCATTCAGTCCTCATATCTACCCTATGATGTCTGTATCACTCTCACAATACAAGTGACTATAAGTCTAGTTTGTCAGAAATAGCCCTGCTTTATCCCCACTGTCCCAGCATACTTATCATCAGTGTCCCCCTTTCCCCTTCAAGAGTGTCCCTGTTTGGATGATATATTAAATTGCCCCCATGTAATGAGAAATTTGATAGTCACAATCGAACAAGTAGTGGAGCCAGATTTGATCCAAGGCTGTTGATAGCCAAAGCCCATATACATAACTCTCTGTGTTCCCTCTGGTTAAATAGTTCCACTCGTTCTTTGTGTATAAATAAAATTAAGCCATTAAAGTAAATGATCTCCAGGATTCCTTCCATCGCCAAACTCTAAAATGCTAACTACAAAGAGACAAAATATGTGGGCTCATTATACTGGGATTCAGACTTTACACCAGGGTTAGCAAACAGAATTGAGAAACAGTGAAGGAAAGAAGGGGAAAGAGAATGGAAGATTTAACACATTGCCTGGTTCATAATATAAGTGTAGTTCTGAATGATTAAAAAGCTAGCCTCTCTTACTAATTGTGCATGGCAAACAGATGACCCTTGACATAAATTAAGGGGAGCTGTATCTTTTCATATCTTTCTATTAAGAGCATGGAATGATGTGTTATCTTGGTCCTTGTATTTTTAAAGTACTTGCATTATTGTTTTAGGTAGTTCTTTCACTTAGTTAAGTCCAATTCTAGTTTATAATATTATGAGATCTTCATTGAAATTCTTTATTTCACAGAATACGATATTGCCTACAAAGAATTGTTTGGCATTCTCCCCAGATAATTATATTTTCCTGGGAAAAGTTGATGCATTCCTGACAGCTTTGACTTCTCATATTCCCTTCTTTATTCTCATCTTATTGGATGCTTGCCATCAATACTAAATTGTCTTAATCCCAATTTTTCCACCTATTGCTGCTTTTGCAGTTGGCACTGATTCTTATGCCCCTTGAAAGGTACTTGTGTGGCAAAAGATTGAAAAAAAATTGGCAGTTGCTGTCAGGGTTAATGTAGAAAAATAAATCTCTTATATTGCCAGTTTGGATTTACGTTTCATTTTTAATGGCCCCAACAGATGTTGGAGGAATCCTCTACCTCCTGCACTCTTCCATTTTTACAGCTGGTACTGCTTGACTGGTTCTTGACTTTGGGGGAGCAGTTCCTGGGTGTTTACACAGTGATTTACAGACACCCTCTCACTACAGACTCTGACCGACCTCTAGCTTTCTTTCACCATTTTCCCTGAAACTGACTGATATCACCATTACTCAGTTTCTCACCAGGTTTTCCCATCTCAGAGTTTCCTAGCAATTGCTTCTTTCCCCATTGTGCCACATTTTGAAATGTTTGAACTGTTAGGTAAAAGGCATAAAGAGGAAAAAGTACAAATAAGAGGAGACTTTTCAACTTAACAAATGAGGCATTCCATCTTTTTTGGTACCCTCTTTGGTATCTTTTCCTCATTTTTTACAGAAGTGCTTCTGACAGTTTGCATTTGGGTAGTTCACTCCTTTAGGACTTTCCCCTTTCCTTTTCTTTTCTTTTTCTATAATTTTCTTTTCTGAAATATTAGCCTCAGTGGCACTAGTTTCACCAACTGTATTCATTTGCTAGGGCTGCCATTACAACGTACCACAAACTGATGGATTAAAACAACAGCAACTGAATGTCTCACAGTTCTGGAGGCTAGAAGTCTGAAATCATGGTGTCATCAGGACCATGGTCACTGTGAAACCTGAAGGAATCCTTCTTTGCCTCTGGTGGATTGCTAGCAATCTTTGACATTTCTTGACTCGTAGTGGCATAACTCTAATCTCTGCCTTCATTGTCACCTGACATTCTCCCTGTGTTTCTTTACATAGTCTTCCCTCTATGTGTTTGTCTCTGTGTCTAAATTTCTCCTTTTTATAAGGACACCAGTCATATTGGATCAGGACCCACCCTCATGACCTCATTTTAACTTGATTATCTCTGTAAAGACCCTATTTTCAAATAAGGTCATGTTCTGAGGTACTGGGGTTACGACGTCAACATATCTTATTGGGGGGACCTGATTCAACTCACAACACCAACTAAGAACAGAATTCTCCCCCACGCTTGCTTCCAAAGGAAATGTTGACAGCTTTTAGCAATTGGTAGGATCCTGCAAGGCTGAAAGTGCCATTCAGGGCTACTCTCTTGTCTATGACTTCTTTGCACTGTTCCCTTGCTCTTTTGGTTTGAGGGTTTCTATGGAAAAGGCAGAATCAGATACAAAACACTGATGAGAAAGTATTGCATAACCTTTCCATTCTTTTAATAATCTTTATAAGTAGCCCTTTTATGTAGTATATAAAGTTTGTTTGGTAATCATCCTGACTTGAGAAAAGAAAAGCTAAGCTACACAGCATTGTGGGAAAGAAAATTATCAAGTATCAGTAACACCAGCCATGGTTTTATTTTCCTTCACAAATTTTATTACTTAGATATGTATCAAGATTGCTGAGGATTCCAAAGAAGCTTATCAACCCACAGTTTTAGTGCCTTGTTCCAGTAATCAATGAAACCATTTTAAATACTTTTGAATTATGCTAGGGAGAGAAAAAGGAGAGAACACATTTAAAATATATAAAGCCATTTCAAACCCAAACTACTGGAGTATTTGCCTAAAAATGCTTCGAAGTTTTCTTCTGATGATAAATAATTTGTGACTGTCATTGTGGCCTCTATTAACTTTTTAATTTTCTTCTGGAAAATTGAAGAAAATAAAATATTTTACTCAAGCAGGTATCTTGGCTCATTTAAATAACAGTAATGTGGCAATGCTTTTCTTTGAATGTATCTTTAATTAAAATTATGGATAGCTATCAATGAATAAAGTATTCTTGAGGTTAGTAATAAAATTAAAATATTTAATGTCAAAAAAGAATTGTATTTGCAAATCCCCTATTGCTAATAATACAGCTATAAACCTATAGCAGATCCAAACCTGCTCTCTTGGAAGTGCTTTTTAAAAAGTAATTATGACAAACATGGAAAGTATAGAAAATAATTTGTCACATATTCCATATTCAGCCAAATTCTTGCAGTTCTCAAGCAATTCTCCACTGTGTTCATTTGATTAAAAAAAAAAAAGTTGATTCAGGAAACTGTAGAGAAAAAAAATAGTTAAGCCAGTTGTTCAGACAAAACCAGTAATTATGTGTCTAAATTATTTTGCCTCCTAATTCATTTGCTTTGACATCACACAGACCTAGTCTTATTCACATATGGTAGCTGGTACAAGACCACCGGGGTATTATGCAGTGAGTTACTAAACAAGTTACATTGAGCAAATCTGATGAAATCAGGATTCTAGGGGCAGGACTTACGAGACTGTGTCTTGGAGTGAATGATGAAATTTTTACAGCAGCATTAAAGAAAGGGAAAGGTATTGATTGGAGAGGAAACTAAAATTGACAGCCACCTGCATGCTCTTCTGGGGCCACCCTGTAAAGTCCTTGTCATCCTCATGAGGCAGAGAAAAGTCATCATTAGGCTTCCTGGGGTAATTCAACCTTGCAGATGACTATGCTTTCACTTGGAAATAGTTTCACAGTATGTAAGTGAAAAATACAAATTTTATTTTAGAATTTTATTTTAAAATTTTCAGAACATTTAAACACACGGGTTTTGATTTATTTTTTCTGTTCGTTGATTTTTCATGGAGTTGATGGAGATAAAAAGATCAGCTTGGCAGCTTGCTGGCATGGAGCTGGAGTGTTTAGGGTTTGTTTTGCCTCTTTGCAAGATTGGTCCACAAGAACTTTAAAAGGAGAAAAAGACGATGCAAATTAAGTACGTTAGAAACGTATGTCCCATCTGTTTTTATTTCATTTTTAGAATAAGGTTTTCATACCTTCTTTTATTTTTATATTCTATGATACCACACTATAATGTTGGCCACCTCAGAGACAAACTAAATTAGCTATCCTGACCATATGGAAAGGAAAAGCTTTACCAGCTAAAGAAACAAATTTAACTCAGGCAAAAAGGCCTATGTGTTTTAGAGTTTTAAAAAAAAATACTGTTAAGTGCATAGTAGGGGAATGTAACCCACCTGCATAAGTAAAATTTGAGAAAAAGTTTGGGTATTCCAAAATAGCTTTCTCTTTTCCTGGCGTCATTCAGGAATCACCCATATTTGAAGCATATTTCTGTTTATTTGTATCTGGATTTATTTGTAAGTAAACGTAATCAAAGGCATGAAGGCCCCTTGAAAGGCCATCCACTCCTTCTTTCTGCCTCCGAGTTTAATTAAATCTAACCTGCCTAAGTATACCTTATCCCACTATGAAGAAAAGCTTCGAAACTCTCCAGAAAACAAAACTTTTCCCCTACTGTCTATTCTTTGGAAAATTGAAGAAGGCGTGCCTTTATAGAAAAAGATTTTATTTCATGTGTAAAACATTTGATAGAAGCCCTAGGCTACCATTTTACTTACCTGGAGAGAAGCTTCTCATAAATTCACTATGTTAAATTGATGGCTGCTTCAGAAATCTCTCAATTTTAGGTTTTTATATAGACCACAGTGAAGGAATGGAACTCACAGAGGTCAAGCATGTGTTTTCTAACCACACAGAGCAGAGGAGTGTCAGCCTGATCCAGGAAGACTTCATATTGACATGTGCAGTTATTTACAGTGATTGAGAACATCAGGTTTTATGCACAACCCATGAAGACAAGATAAATAGATTGGTAGAGAAGCTTCGTCTAAAAGAGCGTCAACTGAAGTGTTTGCTGTCACCTGGCTGTAACTCTAGGCACGACCAAGCTAGGGCCACTCGACTTCTAGAGAACTGAAGTTAAAATTCACTTTATTTCATCAAAATAATAGCTAAACTTATAAGTGAAGGCATATGTTTTGAGAGTTTTTCTGTAGACATTGGAATGGCTTTTTTTCTGGACATTCCTACCAGCAGGCATTTCACCAAATGCACACTGATTACTAAAATTACCTGAATGTATTCAAGATGTGTCTCAGTATTTTTTCAGTACTAAAGGGGGGGGGAAATTACAGTAATAGTTCCCTTTCTCAAATCATGGGGCAGTCAGTGTAACCATTAGCTAGCCTGCAAGATAACTTTCCAACTCAGACACTAAACTAGTACAAGATTTCTGAAGTGCCCTGTAGTTGTCCTAAAGTTATTAATTTGCACCAGACGAAATGGACTAATCAAGCAAAAGTAATTTTGGTTTAGAAAATGTGAAGTCTGCATATTGATCTAGCTATTTTGGGTTTTCCAATTAATACTTGTATTAATGTTGATATCAGAAGAGACAGATAAGCAACAGAAAAATGGCCATCTCAGGCCCAGCATTGGTCTTTGACAGTGGAACATAGTGTTAATGCTCTGAGCTACATAAATAAATAAATACTTCCTCTCTTTTGTTTCCTGGGACTTCTTAATGTTCATACTCAACTAGTATTGTCTAGTTTATGGCAAAGCATAAAAAAAAATAAATGGTTTCCTTGAAACATCCATGATGTAATTCACATTATCAATGAAGAGAGGAAATTCAGATGAATTCCGCTTGAGGTATATTACAACCTGAAACCACTCAGCCCCCAACATAGTGTTGATAGTTCATCTGAGTATTGTCAGGTGGGATATTACTAAGCAGACAAAAAATGGCCATGGGTTTTTCCAAAGAAGAGGATTGTTAAAAATCTATATAGGCTGAATGTGTTAGATGTATCACTCTGATCTAGAAAAATGACTTATGGGGCTTCCCTGGTGGCGCAGTGGTTGAGAGTCCGCCTGCCGATGCAGGGAACATGGGTTCGTGCCCCGGTCTGGGAAGATCCCACATGCCACGGAGCGGCTGGGCCCGTGAGCCATGGCCGCTGAGCCTGCGCGTGCGGAGCCTGTGCTCCGCAACGGGAGAGGCCACAACAGTGAGAGGCCTGCGTACCGAAAAAAAAAAAAAAAAAATGACTTATGTATCAAAAAAGTTTTTCTTTGTTTTAACTTAGAGCTTGTTTTGCAGTTAAGGAATGAAGTTTATGCAAAGCCCACTGAAAGGAAAAAAAAAGAAAGTACAACTTTTCCTGGATTAAAAGGAGGGGGGAAAAATCAATGCTTACTGAAGACAATTGTTCAAGAAGTTCTCTTATAAATACACAGTAAAACTGGTCTTCAGGTAACATGAAAGGAAAATATGTGGAAGGAATAGACAGGGTCCTTTGTATATTTATTTTTTTCCATGTGTCCAAAAAGACTATCAGAAAAAAAATTCTGGAAAGATGTTTTGTGTAGGCATTTATTTTTGTTCAAAATGGCCAAGTTGGCTTTTAATTTTGCATAGAGAGTATCTGTTTCAGAGCACAAGTCCATACAAAACAGCCTATTTTGCCATAGTAATGTTTCATTGAAAATAGTTTAAAAACGTTAATCAATAGGAAAAAACATGATGAAAAGGAGTAACATAGGAACTATACATTTTTATAATAGTGGAATTTTGCCAGTTTAACTAAGGGAATTTAGGAATATCAATTAATGTTGAATGAATGTGATTTTTACGTAAATGTTCTTCACACACACTAACAGTGGGCAACAGTTTTGAGCAATTAAACAGAATTCAAGAGTCCCAACTCTGAGTTTTCTTTCCCATTTTTCACTAGATCTTATTTTTGGTGAGTGAATACTTAAAAGAGACTAATGATTACATGGCAATAATATTGATAATGTAATATTACCTTACATTATTGATAATTATACCAATTACTGACACCCACTATGAGCCAGGTCTTATTCTCTGCTCTTTATACATTTATTAATCCACAGAATTCATAAAATAACTTGACATTTTATTATCATTGACATTTTACAGATGAAGACGCTGACACACAGAACTTGCCTGAGCTCATAAAGCTGGTACACTGCTAATCACCATGTGTGAACCATGCACTGTGCTGGGCCATGGGGATAAAAAAGAATAAAATGCAGTACTGAATCTTTCCAAAATAGGGGAAACAAGCAAACAAACAAAAAACCCTACTAATTCTTATTATAAAAAGTGGGAAAAAATTGTTGAGTTCTTAACTGCCACGCCATTCCCTTGCCTCTACCCTTACCATGGGGTGTGAGAATATACATACACAAATACACACACAATGATAAATACACATTCGTAAGATATTTTAAACAGTCTCACTTAAGTGCCTCAATGATTAGCTAACATTTTTCCTGTTCTTTCTGAAATGTACTGATGTCAACACCATGCTAAATGCTCACAGGTAATATTCCACTTTTGGTATGCCTGTAGTATTTTGTGCCTAACAGTTGAGTAGGGTGCTTTTGGAGAATACTTTTCATTTTTTTCCACAACGATTTACATCAGTTTTATGTATAGAAATACATAACTTAATTCAATATTATGTGAACTGATGACATAAAAATGTTCAAAGAAAGGAAGCTATTGTTTGTATGAAACCAAAGATGAATGCTTTGGAAAGACTTGATAAGTGAATTGTTAAAAGAAATTGTTCCAAATCAGATATAGACAAGACAACTGCAAAAAGTTGACAAAAATTCCGGAAAGATTCTGAACTTAGCTTATTTTGCATGTATCACTGAATTTGCGCTCTACATCAAAGAAACAAAAAATTGACATTCTATGTGTATTACAGACAGGTTTATGGAAGAGAGCATGAAACCCAAACTTTGACACTCAAATGAAGAAAAACTTTGACCCTATCTAAAATATATATTTGTTTTAAATTTAATTAATTGGTTTAGGTAGGTATAGTATATAATTCTATAATAGTTCCTCACTTAACTTTTTAAATTACTCATTAAGTATTGGGCCAGATTGCTTCAGATAAGAATATTTCTATGATTACTAGATCTAAATTCTTTACTTTTTCTGTTAATTTGTAATTTAATGTATGTTGTATTCAATGTAGAGTAAGAACAATCAGATTTTTCACAAAAGCCTCTGCCATTTAGACAACTTTTTTAAAGGTTTAATTTGATTATGTTATAATGAAATTATGGCATCTGTATGGATACTATTAAACCTCTAGTTTATTTTATGACATGCCAAATGAAGAATTTACCTTTCTAAAAAAAAATTTGGTAAACTAGTAGTTTAGAGGGCTTCAGCCTAGGTAGTCCTATAAAAGTATCTAAGTAGACTGAGATATTTTCCCTTATGCCTCACTAGTTTCAGTTTTAAAAAGAACATCTTGAAATATGTATTTTCCTGCTTTTTTAAAAAACTAAGGCATTACTTATTTTTGCAAACTGTGTTCAGTATGTTTTTGAAACACAAACAAGATTTTGTATCTGGTGCATTTACTAATAAGCCCAGGTCTGCACCAGATGGGCAGGTGAAAATGTAATTATGAGGTGTGTGGAGATAGTTCCATTTCTAGGATACATGACTCTCCAGATTATTTGTGCGTCTGTTATGTTTATCAATTCACTTTACGATTATCCTTAGGTGTGCTTAAAGAGGCAGTCTTACACCACGAAAGGTCTCTAGAAGAGGAAACGTTCCTTCTTTTAACACAATTACAATAAATGATTCTCCTTGTTTCATAACAATCAAATAAATAGAAAGATGTCAGCATTTTTCCCTGGCAGGTTTAGAAGTTTGTTGCTGAAATATTGGATAGTGCACGTGGAACATGACTAAAGTGAGCTTGCTCTTTAGTAGATAGATGCAAATTGAGTCATAGGGTATACTTTGCTGCATCATGGCTTTGGGAATAACACATAGGGCAGACAAAGCCAAACCCCATCCAGGTGGTTGAACTCCCCACATATTCATTTGGACTGAAACTTTCAAATGTCAGGTGCCTGGAGAGCTCATTTAATGAAAGGGTTATCTCTGCCAACCAGTCAGTAGTTGATTTTTTTTTCACCAGAAGTTGTGAAATATTATTTATGTATGTAGTAGACAGGTGCTTCCTGCTGTTGTTGTTTACTTGTGGGTTTGGGCAAATTTCGTCTTTTCCAAAAAGCAAGTTTTCCATAAAAGCAACTTTGCAACAGCCTTGCTCCTTTTGTTTGGTACCCCAGGCAAAGAGCTTTTCATGGCACTGAAATTATTCTCATTTAAAAACGGGAGCTCAGATGAACCAGTTCTTTATTGAAAATACACAAAAAAAAAAAAAAAAAAAAAAGGGCAGTAAGGTATCCTTGGTTAACTTTTTAGTTATTTAAAAGTAGCTTGTTGAAGATTGAATATTTCTATGTTTCACTAGAGCCTTTAAATATAAAAGAGATATGAGACTATATCTGACACCATCAGGCATATTATATTAAAATTTATGAACAACTTCATCAAAAACCACTTTCCCTCTCCTGCATAGAGACAGATTTGTTCTGACATAAACGTTACATGGCTGGTTGCAGCCTCAGATTAATGCGAAGACCCTGGCGATTCCTTTTAGACGTTATTTTATGAAATAATACCTGTCAGCTGCTGCCTGATCCTAGAAAAGGGGGCAGGTTTTCCAGGTCATCTTGCCATCTGTCAGCTAAAGCTCATCTGTCCCTCCACATTACCACCTGATCTGTGCTAACAGGCCTCACAGGGAGGCCTGCTTCATTGGCCCAGTGGGAACCTGGGAAAGAGACTGTGTGAGGACATCACCTGTGATGCTGAGATTTAATTATCGCTGAAGTGATGAAGATGTGCAGGCAGATTGCAATGCTTTTGAATAAATTCATGGAGCGGGATGTGCTGTGCCCCTCTCCCTGCTTCCCCCTCCCTTCACTTCCCCCACTTTACCCCCGACCCTCAGCCTGGTGTGCTCACAGGTTCCAGCAGAAGCTTTCAGATTCACCCTTAGATATTTGCAAGTACACCCTTGAAACACACACACACACACTCTAGCACAGGCACATGGGCACAAACACGCAAACACAACTAAATATGACCGCTGAAGTATCAACCTGAAATGAAAGAACAACCATGTCGTTGGGAGAAAATTTGCCTCAGCTTTTTACAGCAAACCTGATTATTTTCTGCCAAAGTTCCTTGTTATCAAATTTTAAAGCCGTATTGATTGTTGCTGACTTGAAAATCAGATTTCATTGTGGTGCCGGGCTTTTACCTACGGTTTTACTCAGTCTGTGGTAACACCAGCACAGAGTTACCTGGGGTCTCCTGTGGAGACTTAATGTGAGGGTTCACAGTGGAGGGGGGAGTGTGGTAGAATATAAAGGGTAAAGAAGGCCATACAAAGCCCCCCGACACCCTGGGACGGTGGACTCCCTCATGATTTCTGAATCAATACCCTGCACAAAAGTTATTACAGGTCCAGGCCTTTTTGCCTTCAAAGCTGCTTAGGCCATATGTGGCATTAATTCCCTCCTGTACAAAAATGTAGTTGATAATCACCTGGCTGAGGAAAGGATTTAGGGCTAGAACAGAAGATTTCCTCACAGATTACGGAATAAAACCTAGTTTCTTGGGATAAATCGGGATAATTGTAGTGAAATACGTTACCCCCGTGGATTCATGCCCATGTGATACCTTTGTTAGACATCACCAAAGAGAAACATTTATGCCATTATGTGCAGTAAGATCTGATTTCCACCCTGTTCTAAGACATGCTATGCTGCACAATACACATATTTATTTTCTTGGTTTGGGGAGCCTGCCTTCAGTCCAGAGGCCAGTTATTAAGCAAGCACTTAACTCAATTGACTCCTAATTATAAAGTTACAAAAGAAAATGATATGCTACTACTAGGCCTCTTTCTTGTCACCTTGTGAGCACAGTCATGGCCCTGAACTGCACTTGACCACATGGCTGTCAGAGGCTACAGAATTTCCTTCCCAACATACACCTCTCCCTGAGAAGGAAGATTTGGAACAGCCAAAGAAGACCCAAGGGTTTTTTCCAGCACAACAGCAGACTGAAATTGTATATTATCCTTTTCTTTTTTAAGGGAAATCGTGAGCAAACATTGCCTTAATTCACATTTCAAAAATAATTACTACAGATTCAAGACATTTATCATGTTGTCATTGGAACCTGGGAAAGGTTATTCTCGTGGTACTTCAGGTCACAAACAGGAACGTATTATTAGAAACTAACACACAGGCTATCCAAGAGATTCCTGGGGGAAAAATAGAGGTCCATCGGCTTCGAAAAAAGGTGGCAGGAATGAATTAGGTAACAGGGGCCCAGAGAAACTTACCAGGCTCTGAGTGGGTCAGTTTCCAAAGTAACTCCTATCCGTTACATTATGTAGCTCTAGTGAGAACATGCTGGGAAAGTACCAAGAGTCACTATTATATTTTTCCAAATACTACTTTTATTCTCTGAAATGGTATGGCTTTTTATGAAGCTGCCATTTTGCAATAACTCCAAAGAAAATGTAAACATGAATAAACATATAATATAAATATAGAAATTTTAAAACAGAAATATTATTCTCCCAAGTCTTTTGACAGTTGGCCCACATCTTTAACCTTTTTCTATTTTCAAAAATATATTGAAATCATGTTTTCTGGAAGAATTATTGTATATTTTGTCCACAGATGTAGTATTGATCAATTTAAAAACGTTAAACATTCTATTCAGTGTTAAATTCCGCCTAGATTATGTGAACATGCATTTAGAAATGCGACTTCAAGTAATGAGTATATCCCCACAATATGTACCCTTTAGCGCACAGTAACACTGGCACATACACTCCACTTATAAAAGACAAATGAGATTGGGTTTGGATCGCTTTGGATGAGTGTGGTTGTTTCAGCAGCTTGAAGTGATGCTATGAAATCAGCAAGTGAGGTAGATGGATGAGGTTTGAAAGAAGCATAAATAGAAAGTAACGAACATGCTGAGAGGTTTTTGTTGTTTTGGCTTTTGGGGCATTTAGGAAAAATTCTGTACAACATATATGGCTCCTTGATATGATTTTGACCTCTGGATGTCTGATTAGCTTTCAACAAAAGTCATTGTCATTTGAGTATTGTTCAGTAATCAGTAAGAAAATGTCATATTCTTAAGCTAACTCAATGTAGATGCATATCCCAAGATAAAAATCTTGACAAAAAAATGTTCTTAAAGGCCCATAGTCAAGCTTAAAAATATAGGGAATTTGTCAATATATTCATCATATATGTATGAAAATATATAAGATGAATAAGAAAAAAAATGATTTTTCTCCACATACATCTTAGCTTTTTTCTCCTTTTTTTACAAAACAAATTACAATGTGTACTTACTTCCAGAAAGATTATTTAAAATATCTTTCATTGTGAAGGTCTCTGTTTCTGTTTTCAGTTTTGGATTTGTTAATTAAAAAACCGATTGAACCTAGATATCCCAAAAGATCTAGACAGCCAAAGTTAGCCTTCTTTATGCTTTGCCTAGATTATAAGATTTAGAATTATGTAAATTTTATAATCTAGGAACTGATATTTTCGATGTGGCAATAGGTGCACCAAGAGCTAGGACTTGTATCACCAATACTAATTTATCCATTAGGCAGACATCATTATTAATATTACTAAGAATAATGCACCCTATCCATAACTTATCTTCTGAAAAAGACACTTCAGATAATTTATGAGAAAACTGGCATTATTACTTAATTGGTACTTAAGAAATGCAAAGTGAAATTAGGGGGTAGACCATTAAAAGAGGTGTCTTTCACAGGACTGTTTTTCCAGTTGAAATGTAATTGAAACAGAAAGAAATACTTAAATTGTTGTTACTGTAAAGCCAGTCTGTCTCTAAGGAAGGCAATCCATTGAATATGTCCATGGAACAAGCATTACTTCTCAGTACCCTTTGTCAGCATTGACCTTCTTATGTGCCAGAGGACGGGACACTCCAGGATCACGTCCAGCTTGCTTCTGTGGTTTAGGACACAGCAAAAATTTACAAGAATTTTTCTAAAAACTCCACCCTTTTCTAAAATAGGGGTTTAATTGTTGATGAATATGCACAGTGATCACTAAATAAGCACACAGAACATACTATGACAACTTAATTAGAGCTTTTCAAATAGACTTCTTTGCTCATCCAATATGACAAACACTTAACAACTTCCCTACAACTTTAAGCTACAACCTCATTATCATTCTGTATAAACTAATAGACTCTTAGGCATCAACATAGCCATAAATATACTAGTTTGTGAAGAATATGGAAATGTCCAGGGTGACTCAAGAGCTAGTGACGGCCAAGACTAGAACACAAGTGATTCTCTTCCTTGTTGGCAAGTTAGAAAAAATAATTAAAACTGTAAAACACAAATCCTACACTAAACTTGTGAGCACATGGAAATGTAATGAAAACCATGGTCAGAATGCCTGCTCACAGTGCAAGGGTACTTCTCCAGGGGCCCAGACTAAACATTATAGATATGTTACACACTCTGTGCAACTTTAGCTTCACTTTTAATAGTGAGAGTGATAAATGGAATGTCTTCCAATCTCCCATATCCCAACTGATAACCTTTGATGACTGGTGCTGTCTTCTACCTACTGAAAACAGTAGAAATGAAAATATGAAAGGAAACTCCCAGAAAATGGCATGTTTCAGGAGTAGGCATCTTTTCATCTTAGTTAAGGACTTCTGAAGTACAAAGAATCATCCAATATACTTCAATAGGACTATTGTTTACCACTTTGAGATGACTGTTATTATACTTAGAACTAAAGAGATGAGTAAAGTCTCAGAACATGGTAAAATGTATTTTCTAACAAAAAGAAATGAGGCAACTTAATGATCAGCAGAAGTTTTTCCTTGCTACACATAGGCAGAACACTCTATGACATAAATCATAAAGCAAGATCCTTCCTGACCCACCTCCTAGAGTAATGGAAATAAAAACAAAAATAAACAAATGGGACCTAATGAAACTTCAAAGCTTCTGCACAGCAAAGGAAACCATAAACAAGACCAAAAGACAACCCTCAGAATGGGAGAAAATATTTGCAAATGAAGCAACTGACAAAGGATTAATCTCCAAAATTTACAAGCAGCTCATGCAGCTCAATAACAAAAAAACAAACAACCCAATCCAAAAATGGGCAGAAGACCTAAATAGACATTTCTCCAAAGAAGATATACAGACTGCCAACAAACACATGAAAGAATGCTCAACATCATTAATCATCAGAGAAATGCAAATCAAAACTACAATAAGATATCATCTCACACCAGTCAGAATGGCCATCATCAAAAAATCTAGAAACAATAAATGCTGGAGAGGGTGTGAAGAAAAGGGAACACTCTTGCACTGCTGGTGAGAATGTGAATTGGTTCAGCCACTATGGAGAACAGTATGGAGGTTCCTTAAAAAACTACAAATAGAACTACCATATGACCCAGCAATCCCACTACTGGGCATATACCCTGAGAAAACCATAATTCCAAAAGAGTCATGTACCAAAATGTTCATTGCAGCTCTATTTACAATAGCCCGGAGATGGAAACAACCTAAGTGCCCATCATCGGATGAATGGATAAAGAAGATGTGGCACATATATACAATGGAATATTACTCAGCCATAAAAAGAAACGAAATTGAGCTATTTGTAATGAGGTGGATAGACCTAGAGTCTGTCATACAGAGTGAAGTAAGTCAGAAAGAAAAAGACAAATACCGTATGCTAACACATATATATGGAATTTAAGAAGAAAAAAAAATGTCATGAAGAACCTAGGGGTAAGACAGGAATAAAGACACAGACCTACTGGAGAACGGACTTGAGGATATGGGGAGGGGGAAGGGTGAACTGTGACAGGGCGAGAGAGAGTCATGGACATATACACACTAACAAACGTAAGGTAGATAGCTAGTGGGAAGCAGCCGCATGGCACAGGGATATCGGCTCGGTGCTTTGTGACCGCCTGGAGGGGTGGGATAGGGAGGGTGGGAAGGAGGGAGACGTAAGAGGGAAGAGATATGGGAACATATGTATATGTATAACTGATTCACTTTGTTATAAAGCAGAAACTAACACACCATTGTAAAGCAATTATACCCCAATAAAGATGTTAAAAAAAAAAAGATTATAAGACTCCATTCTGTATTGTATCTTCAAGGAAAAATTAGTGTGAAAATGGTCAAAAATTACCATTCATGGAGGATAGGGCAAAGAAGGAAGGGAGGAATTGAGGGAAAGAGAGAAAGATTATTATACCTTGCCTGAAAGACACTGTATATCTGGATCACCTACCACCACAGTGTAACAAGATAACCACACATGAATAGTAAAAGCTCAAAGCACCTGGAGTATATAATGTGAAGAATACAATAATTTTTAAAGTGCCTAGTTGTTAACATTAAATGAGCTTGAAATTTATTGAGGAACAGTCATTATTGTACAAGAATATCAAAGAGAGATTAAATCAGACTACAGAAAGGAAAGGCCAATAAAGAGATGGCATTTCAGCTGGACCTTCAAGAGTTTAGTAAATATTCAATAGGCAAGGAGTTTCAGGGGAATGCAAGTGAGAATGAGGGACCACTCAGTCAATAATTTTTGAGCCACTCTTACAATCTAACATTGACCTAGAACAAAGAATTCACTAGTGAACAAAACATAGTCTGTATCCTCATGATGTTTATAGTCTAAGTGGAAAGATATAAAGCAAATATTTAAATATTCACACACATGCAGAGTGCAGTTCAAGAAAAGTACAAAGTACAACGAGAGCACACCAGTAGTTATCTCCAGAAAATCTCCTTCCTATATAAAAAGTAAAAGACATTATTAGTGTTAAAGACTATTTTTAGCTGTATCTAGTCTAACATGTCAAGAAAGACTCTCCTGGGGAAGAGATCTTTAAATTAGGAGCAGGAGAATGAGTGAGCATACACAGGTGAAAAGAGAGGCTAAGAGAATTACACACACAAGGAGTATCTTGTTGAAAGATGCTATGATAAGAGAGAGCATGGCATGTTTGAAGAACCAAAACGTTCTGGAAAGAATGCAATGAGAAAGATAGAGCATGGAAAGGCATAAAGCCATGGGGTAGGCAGAAACAGGTAATGCAAGTCCCTTTTTTTTTTTTTTTGGCAGTTTTTTGTAATGATTTTATTACTTTTGTTCAGTCTTGCTAGTTTTTAGTCTCTTGTATAAATATCACAAAATTGATAGTGAATTATTTTCTTTTCCAAATGATGTCACTTCTCAAAGAGTATGGAAATTCTTCTAAGGACAGTAAATTAATGCCAGTGTTTTGAACTATGTCAATATCTAGAAGCACATGCTTTCAAATGACACCAAGAGACTGGGGGGAAAGGGGTCTAGTGTTCCAGTACTCCAGTGGCTTGTTAGAGACTCCTATTCCTGCATTTATAAAACTCATTTATAAAACTTGTATGCAAGTTTAGCATACAACTATGCTAAACATGTTTCACTTTTATCTGAGAGCAATGAGATGCCACTGGTGGTTTTAGGAAGCAGAAACAAGGTAAGTTTGTCCTGGAGTACAAGGCACATAGTGGGGCATGGAGGAGGATGAGTGCTAATCAGAATCTGAACCAGAACACAGAAATTCCAGGGAACGCTAGCACTTCATTCCTATTGTATTCATTGATGGTGTAAAACTATTTGTCTTCACCATTTCACCAGAGATGCTGTCAGCTTCTGTGTACATTTTGCTCCCCTAAAATTTCATCGTAAATCAAAGATGCTTTACTGAAGGTCTCATTCAAAAGGAGGTGAAATAATGCTGCATATTAATATTCTGATTTGCTGAGTCTGTTTTATTCAGCTGTGTTTAAGGGCAACAGAAATAACCCAAACATTTATATTGTCATTGCCACTGTGCTTCCATAAAATTCTTCCATTTTAACAGATTAAAAAACATTATCAGAAATATCACCAGATGTTCATGAACCAAATCATAGGCTCTTCTCTGTGCCATGACTGCATTTTCAGTAATATACCAAGGAATGTAGACTGATGGCTAACGTGAATCAGGAACGCAGCATCACCTGCTATGGGTTTTCACAAGCAGTGAGGCCCCCATTCAAGTGGTCCCTAGTGACTAGAGTAACATATAATTTAATGATGCTATGACAGACCATGTAAAGGATCTGATTCAATCAAAGGAGCCTATTGTTTCTTAGAGTGAGCTCCATGTAAATATTCTAAAGAAAAAGTGATTCAAATTATTTTCTTTTTAATCAAAGATGGTGTTTTCAGCTTTCTGAATGATTTCATGAGCCTTTCCTAAGGAAATAAAAATATCCTAGAGCACAACCCATCTGTTGAGATTAGTTGTCACTCTGCTAGATGTACATCAAAGCCTAAATGGTTACAGCACATTCAGTCAAGAAGATGAAGCATTCCAATACCCAATATCCCAAGAACACCCTGAACTGCAGTACCAATTGTGATTATAGTAGTTTCTCTCTTGGATATAGTTCTTTGAAGTTTGTAATGAATATTTATATGAATTATCTCATGATTTCTCACATTTAACAATAGACACAGGGAGATGTAGTATGACTTCATGACATACCCAAAGTTAGAGATGGAGGAGGTGGGAGAATTACTGAAATATTCTTGACATTTCCTTAGATTGAGTTCTTGTCATCCATGTTATTTTCTCACTTTCCAATGCTGCAAAGAGTAAAAAGCCAAGGAAACTACTTTTTGCTAGCTCAAGTACAACCTGTAGATGGAGGAAAGTAGATACAGTCTCTTGGCAAGAGACTATGGCTAGGGGTCAAAGACAAAAGCCCTAAACATAGTATGGACAATTATTCCATCACAGTGAATGAAGTATATTCACTGATTTATCAGTACATTACTGATTTATGCAGAAAATAATAATAACTAATGATAAATAAGAATGATGATAAATATGATCAATAACAATAAATA
Source organism: Leucopleurus acutus (assembly GCF_964270905.1). Classification (NCBI taxonomy): domain Eukaryota; kingdom Metazoa; phylum Chordata; class Mammalia; order Artiodactyla; family Delphinidae; genus Leucopleurus; species Leucopleurus acutus. Next base: position 32,425,221 of record NC_139149.1, read on the forward strand.
AGAGTGATGTATATTTTCAACTTTAGTTTTATATAATGAATGTGTGAATAGTGTTTAGGTTTCTGGTCATTTTTCATGGGTGGTACATTTTTAATATAGTTTTTAATTGCTTACTAAAAATTGCTGAATTCCACAGGTTCTCAACAGAAGATAAAGTTGGCATACTAGAGATACTTCTATGAAAGTAACTAATATCTTAAATATATAGGAATCATAACTTTACTGATAATTAGCTAAAAATAAAGAAAAAATACAGTATAATCCTAGAACATTTTACTCATGGACTTTTCATTTTTTGCTTATTTTTTTTTCATGGATAGTAAGTTGTAACAAAATTAAGAATGCTACAAATTCTAACACTTTAAGTAAAATTGGGGTCTACAATGCATTATACCTGGTGTGGTGCTGGATGCCACTATGGTCATGAATTTCCACTAATTTGAAATTTCCCTAACATGTAAGTCTATCTCACCATGCTTCATCTTCATTTGGAATGTTTAGAGTATTCCTCTGAAATTATTTGGAAAGTGTACAGATAGATTCATACCTTCAATAAATTGCTTATAAAAATCTCAAAAAAGAAAAAAAAGGAAAGCAATAAATTATTTTTCTGAGTGGCTCAATGAAAGTTAAAAGCTGAGTGTAGACCATCATCATCAACTCCTTTCAACCTTGAAATGTCTGCTTTCTGCCTTGAGTGGTAATTTCTCAAATAATCTGCCTTTAAAAAGGTTCAAATTGTATGGGAAGTCTCACATGTATGAGTCATCTTTATTACATCCTTCCATATTGGAGACATAAGAGCAAGAATAAGATTTCATACTTCTCAGCCTGAGCAGTTAGACTCCAGCAAGAGATGCTGGTTAGGTTGATACTGTTTTATAATTTACACAAAGCTAATGTTCCCTTCAGTGATGGGTTAAAAATCATTCACCAAAACTCTAAGAGAAGTGGACTTTCCTGGAATTTTACTGCCTCTACCGTTGCTTAGACTAAGCAGCCTAGCTGGGGTTTAGGAAGCTTTCAGTTCTGAGCTTTTGTAGTTGCTAACTCGGCTTGTCGTAAATGCATCCAACCTGCAGCGTTGTTGATTTTCTCCAGAAAATACTGAGGCACACTCGGTTTATAGGCACAGATGACTGGGTTAAGGGCTTCCTCCAAGCATAATGCCATATATGATTGAATGTAAACGACCAACTCTGATCATCACCCACACAGTGGAATGGAAATAGAGTTGCTGAATGATCCTGAATTTTCTGGTTCATAAACAAATAGAAAATAACAAGCCTAATATATTGAGTTTTATGTGCAGTTTGGCCACGAGACAAACTTTTTTCCCCTTGCAATGTTTAATGAGAAGCATCCCTCTCGTTGCTCTTCCAATTTAGATTTAAACTTCCCTATCTCAGATAATCAATTGCTTATAATACATGGAAAAATCCTTAATTTTTTTGAAATGGTTTCTGGCATCTAATTACACAGAATTTTTGACCTGGCTAGACAGATAATGTTAACACAGCTTCAGTACTAAACAAGTCTGAACATGTGTGCTCTTGACTTTTATTAAACTCCTACTGAAGAAACAGATTAATTGGAGGCTGATTCACTGGTGAACAGGCGTTAAAGACAGAAGGACCTTCTCACATTTTGTTCTGTTATCCAGGCTTATGCCATCTCAGGTTGGCAAGGAGATCCCAACTGTAGTGTTTTGAAATATAACTGAAAGAAATTGTAGAATACCAGGTGCAAAAAAAAATAAATAAAAATGCAAACCACTTATAAAATGTTGATCTGATTTCTTCCTTTTTCTCTTGCCAAATGGCCACCTGACACTTTATGGACTCAGGTACTGCCCAGACAGCATTTCATATGAGAATATTATGTGGAAATTGATTATGGAGGCTAGCAGCTATCATAATTATTCCTTACACCATTATTACTTTTTTCTTCCTTTTAGAAAAATTTTTTGGAAGAACATGGGTACGATCTGTGAGGAAACCATTTCAGATAGCCTCAAAGAACATTGAGGTGAAAGAAACTGCCCTTCTTGGCAGCTTTGCTTCTATGTATAAAAGCTGGAATTTTATCCCCTGATGTTTCCTTTGCTGTTTAATGGTTTATATCCTGTAAGATAAGGCATAAATAAATAAATAAATAAAGACACTAGGAACTAAGTTGCTGGTGAACTGGAGAAAGGCCCTGTAATGTATTTGCAGATGTAATGTATTACAGTTTACAGGGCTTTCCCATGTATTATCTCATTCATAATATCTCTGTGAAATACGTGTCACCAGATTTTTACAGCTGGGAAAATCGCCTCTTAAAAAAGTTAAGAGACTTCCTAAAGTAACTCATGGAGTAAGTTGGGCAATAATGACTCCAGCCCAAACCTTTTGACCCCAGGTCTGCTTGGGGCTTTCTTAGGAATGTGCCCCCTGGAAAGTCCCTGAATACTTCTGGGTCTAAATCTTTTCCTCTGTCAAAAAAGGACATTGGTGGAAAGATGATCTTTAAGTCTCCTTCCAGTTTCAAAATGTGATCTTGAGATTTGATTATAAAACTCTAGAATCATAGAAATAAGCAACAAATTTCAAGAAATAGTCAACACATATCTGGTACAACTTGACTCTAGGAAGGTGTGACCTGTGCAGACCCTCAAGGTCACCTGGAGCACACCCTCAGGTCTAGTTCACACCACCTGGAGGTTCTGTTAACTGTTTCTTTTTGACAAAGTTCCATTAGCATCATCAGTTTCCTCTGTGTAAATACTTCTGTGCAAGCCAGGAACATAAATGTGGGGATGAGTGTAAGGGTTTCAGTGTTAGATGTTTAAAGTCCCAACTGTTAGAAATTAAACATTACTATGGAAATTTGGAAAGATTACATTTCATCACATTTCAGGGAGTTTAAGGTTCAGCAAAAGGAAAGAAGTAGTCAATTGGTTGAAAGTGAAGGATGCGAAGTTAAGATAGTGGCTCTCCATAAGGAGCTTGCACCTCACATTCTATTTGTAAATACATTTTTATTTACATTTATTTCACGGAGGCCAAAGCAATGATTAGTTATTTACTTGTTTGTTTATCTATACCCTGTGTCCTTTCCACCAAAGTTTTGAGACAGCCCATAACACTACTTTTAAATATTTGATTAAATGCCCTAAAACTCCTGAATATTAGCTATCACATTAAAAAATTCAAGTGCCATGCACATCATTATATTAATTCACTTCAAGCTAAGGTGGACATCCATGCAGTTGAAATGAAACCACAGTAGATACAGGAATAATAAAATACAAAGTGAAGCACTTACTTTCAGTGAATATTTAAAAAATATTATGATGGACTATACTTTTTATTTTTAATGTATGGACTGATTGTTCAGCTCTTATTTAGGCTCTGTCCTGGATAACAAATAGTTAACATGAAATACAGTAGAACTATGGGACGTTTTCTAGTCTCAATTACTAATAGAGGAGTGTAGTAGAATTTTCTATGTGTGTTGTGCAACAGCTGATTGGAGACTTTCTGATTTTTTACTACATTTCAATTTCAATGTAGAATGAAAGTCCAAGAACTGAGTGAACTTTTTCATATCTAAACATGCAAGCCTGGTAAAACCATTCCGCTTGCTAAAATATGTTATAAATATCGAGATTAGTTTCTTCTAAAATTACCAGTGCCAGGTGCATTCCATTTCTTATGTCATATAATATTCTGTTACCAGTGTTCACAGTTTAAAAGAAGGTTTAAAGAATGTGTAGACAAAAGAAAAATGAGTAAAGACATTTAAATGTGACAACTGTATCTACACAACCTACATGGTAAGTGCTGAAGAGTAGGATTATTTTTTTAGTGTTGTCTTTGTTTTGCTTAGGTGGAATAACATGATGGGGATATGTATGTACAGTTCTGAATTAGCTATTGTCTCCATCATAAATAAGTATAACAGTTTGAATATATAAATCAGTTGCAAAACCAATGTTACTATATTTTGTTTGTTGTACTTCCCATGCATAAAATCTCAGCACTCAAGATGTCCCCATAAAATCCTTCACTAAACCTTTGTTTTAAAGTATTTGAAAGGACATCATTCCATGTGGGAATATTACGTACAGCCACTGATTCAACAGTAACTGAGAACTTATGTACAAAACATTCTTTACATATTGACAAATATTTCTAAAAAATGAATTGGTATTTTTTGTTGTTGAGTGTTTCATGAATGACCTTTACCTCTGTAGACATATGCAGTTTTCAGTTTTTTGGGTGAGACTTTCAAAATATTTTTTTAGAGTGTTCAATGTTAGCAGTGACATTTTTACAGTGATTTCAGAGCCTTGTAGTTTAGAATATTCTATTTGCTTTATTTCTAATTACTTATACCACCCTCGTTTTAAATACTGTGCAGATGTAATTGACAGTGATGATACACAATATGTATTAAATGAGCTTTTCTCTATCAGTGATGTGTGTCATGCAAGATTCCATTGCAATATTTACAGTTAAACTAAACTTTTTAGAAGGAGCAAAATTGCATTTGTTTTGCAGATTTGCTCATCATTAAATGTGAAACATTTCACATTTGTCTTTTTGAGTAATTGGCTTTTTAAAATGATAAGGTGCTCTGAACACTTGTTATGTGGATAGGTCTGACGTTGTATCCCAGAAATCCATATGCCATACAGACAGAACAGAAGAAAGATATTCACAAGCATGTCACAGATTGGACTAAAGCAAGCCAAAAACCCAAGTGCCATGGCATTAACAATAGCACCAGATTTACTGTCACGATCACAATCTGTGCTGCATCACAGACAGAAGGAGAACTTTTGATAGGTAACACCTCAGTGTTTTTTTTTGTTTTTTTGGCAAATTATCATTTATCATTATATTTTTGCCTGCTGTATAATATTATTATAACGATATAAAAAATACAGGATAAGTTTACTAGTCCCCAACAAAAAGACAAACTTATTTGCCAGGCTAGGTAGGATTAGAGGCAGGGCAGGGGGAAGAAGGGAGAGAGAAAGAGGCAGATATTCTGTTGTTTTATTACAGACAAAACTGAAGTTGGAAAAATAGAAAACAGCTAAGGTACTAGTGAGAATTTTAGCTTCTTCAAATTCGCTTATTAATGACAGGGAAAACAAAAGAATTACTCCTCTTGAGAACTTGAAAACTCTGATGTTTCCAAAATATGTGGTTCCCCAGGATAAAAACTCACAGCTAATTTTATTTTCCAAATTGAAAGGGGGTTGGGTGGGGATATTTTGAGATGTGAAATTGTCCAATCCTTTCTGTTCTGTGCATATTTCCCCATGATGCAGATATGAAGCGACCACAATTCACAGGATGCCCCAATAGGTACTAAAAAAATGATTTACAAAATCACAGCTTGCAGCACAATCTCATATTGGGCTGATTGAAGGAAAAACTCTAGAAACACTGCACAGAGCTTCCTAGCATCAAATAGAGACACATCGGTCAATTGCTTTTCTTAATTGAGGGACACTTTGGGACCTCACTGAAAAGAATGTTTCCACCTTTTAGCTGTCTACTTGGCTAGAAGACATTCTGGAGAACGGCCTCAATGAGAGTTTTGTTTTCTCACAGAAGAATGTATCCTAAAGTTATCTAGTTTTGTTAATATAATTAAAAATATTAAAGCTAGCTTCTCAAAGATATAAAAGGAATCTTAAGGAAAACTTGAAAGGATTAATTAGCAAAATGCTAAGCTATTCACGTATAGCTATGTAGACACAAAAGGATATTAATCTGTAAATTAATTTGAAATTGAGTTGGCTGAAATTGAGAAATGTCTTTAAAGTATATACGATTTATTTTAAAGTAAATAAACATGTTTCCATCCTTTTCAAGCCATGATTTTCACAAAAATTAGAATAAATTTTTGTATTTCTTAGCCTTGAGACCAGTGAGCATTTGGTTTCTAGTCTTGTGTCAGTTTGGAGACCTGGGCACAGTATTTTCTCTCAACATTCCACTTGCCAATGTCAGTCTTCCTTAAAGCCTTGAGGATTATTTACTGTTGTCCACATCCAGTTCACATGCCTCACTTTCGCAGGACTTAATATATGTCTTCTAATTTTCAAACTCTGTCAACTCAATTTTTACCTTATTAATCATTACCCCAGAGATAGACTAAGTATTGTGAGGGTTACAAAGAAGCACAAAATAGTTACTACTTTCAAAAAAGATATGTTGTTACTAGGGAGGAAACAAGAAGAAAACCACCCAAGATAAAATACAACAAACTGCTTAAATTGCTTCTAAAAATGTATAATACATAATAGTGGTGAAGTTATGCTCAGAAATCAAAGAAATCTATGAATGAGATACCTAGAGAGACCAGAGAAGGAAAACTTCAGTTTTACGAGCTATTAGGGGAAGAGACAGAGAAAGAGATGCAATTTTTATCAAGATTTATAAAACAAATTGTTCTACAAATCACTCATTTGCTTTTATTGTTGCATTTCTACTATAAGTATATAAAGACAATATGAATGAGACAAACTTTTCTCCAGAGACATAGAACAACTATTCATACAAGGTATATGAGAGCAACACAGGAAACATCCTGAGAGTGATACTGGTATATGAAGGTTGTAAGAAAAGGAAAAGAGAGTGGGAGCCTTATTACTCAAAGCTTATTCAGGTGACAGTATATTGAATATTTTCCAATTTAAGTAGAGAATTCTTGTAATGTTAATTCTTTAAGGTTTTGGAGTTGGTGAGATATATGATATAAAGAGGGTATTGAAAGGAAGGGGTCCAGAGGTGGCATGTCAGGAGCAAATAGAGTGTGGAATAGACTGACAATTCTGAACATTCAAGGATGAAGGAGACATTATAAATGATCGTCTACTGGGGACAAAGGAGATGCAAGAAATAAAAGTAATACAGTTGTAGAACAAGAATTGATGAAGTGGATGATGGTGTGCACTGGTAGAATTGTGAACATCTGGAAGGTAAAACATTTTAAGAAAAAAATTTTTATTGAAGAAGCAAAATTTGATAGAGGTCCTATGACATATGTAGAATGAGTGAATGTGTTAACAAAAAGATATGGAAATCAAATTATAGACTAAAAATTTTGATGGTGTCACTTAAGTTAATCCCATAGAAAAATTTATATTATTTTCAGGAACATGTTTGTCTCCTAAAGCATGGTATACTTGTAATTTTCAAAAAAGTATCTGCTACTGCATATATGGTTTCCATTAGTTTTGCATTAGTTTATTAATATTTCATTTAAATTATCTTTGTTCAGTGTAAATAATATGTAAACTCTAAAGTCATGATTTATGTATTCAAAAGTCAGCAAACATGTATGAGTTCCTACCATGTGGGCACAAGCTAGGGATAGTTCTTAGCCTCTAGCACAAAGCAACCAAATTAGATGTTACCCTTTGGGCAACAGGGTTAATGAAAATTGGTGAAATGAATTAAGTTTATAAAATTTGAAAAGGTAAATTAGGGGACTCATGGTTATGGTCTTAAAATAAATTAAAAATTTATTACTACTTGGGTTGTGTTAAGAACTTATGCCTTATGTTCTCACATCTTAAGTTTTTAGTTCTTTAGTTCTCTCAAGTTCTTAAGAGACCAGTTCTGTCTCTTAGAGACCACACGAAGTTTCTCTAAGATTACCTGAGATGAAACTCATGTTACAAAATGTACAACTTCTACTTCAAAACAATGCATAGTTTAGATTTTTCTCTCATTGCAATGACTACAAAGTATGAAGATAATTTCTGGGAAGCCAAGGTAAATTTTAGAAAAACAGAAATATTTCTAGTTAAATAATTTGATATACAAACATGTCCTTTCAATGAATTTTATAACAATTTAACGTGTGATGGGAGAACACATTTTAGGAAGTGTGTTTAGTAAGTTTGATGGTATAAGGTAGATTTCCCTATAACAAAACAAATAAATGAGTGCCCATGAGCAAGTTCTCTTTGATTTTTGTTTGTTTTGCGTTGTGGTCTTCATCAAATTTTGTTTATCATTTTGTGTTTTTTATTTCTGCCGTTATGGGAGTTAGTTACTCTTGCAATTATCCTTATAAATGTAATACTTGCTTCATTAACTTAAACAGCATTGACCCCCGTTATGAAAAATGAGAAATGTGTGCACTTATACTTCTTCCCACTTTGTCATAGTCAATAGATTTTTAGTTATATTTTTATATTTTCAGGTTTACAATATTTATATTTTTCTGTCATCCTAATTTTCAGAGAGTTTTAGCTTAATTAAGGATTGTATCTCATTTTATACAACAACTTCCTCAAAAATAGTTTTTTAGCTTTTGATATTTGGTTGCTTTTGGTTGTTTGGAACCAAATATATTATGAAACTCATATTGCCCAAGGAAGTCTTCTGGTGCCTTTGTATGTGAACAGAAACTTGACTGGGTACAAAGTACTTGATTAACACTTTCATTTTACCAAGACCTTTAGGCTTTCTCCACTATTTTCTGTATATAAACATTGATATGGAGAAGTCTGAAGCAATCCTGTTTTTGCTCTAATAAGTGACTTCATGTTTCTGAAGGTCTATAGGACTTTTTTCTTTATCCATAAAGTCTGATAATTTAGCAAAGATATCTCTTAGTATTTAAATTCTATAGCAAAATTCTCTAGAACACAGTCATCTTATCCACATAAATTCAGATTTCTCTCTATGTTACTGAGATTTTTGTTTGTCACATATTTGGACATTTCGTTTTATTAAAATGTTCTTTTTTTGGGGTTCACCAATGATGAGGATATGACATCTCCTATGTTGTGTTCTCATATTTAGTCTTCTACAAATGAATGTACCTCAATTAATAAATTTTCTGATTATTTAGTATTTTTATCATATCCTCACAGGTTTTATAATATAAGGTTCATATTTAAAATTTTGTTATTCTAGTTTTAATGTTCTTTTTAATCCAAATATTTTCAGGAGAGTATTTTCTATTTGCTTATATGTTATTACGGAGAGTATTTTCTATTTGTTTATATGTTATTACTTTCAAGGAAAGATATTCTTTCCAGCTATTCTGTTTGCTTTTAATTTCTAATTATACGACATCATGGTTTAGAGGTATGGCTATTAAAGTTTAAAAATAGAACTACCATATGGTTCAGCAGTCCCACTTCTGTGTATATTTATGAAAGTAATGAAATCACTATTTGCAGAGATATCTGCACTCACATGTTCATTGCAGCATTATTCACAATAGGCAAGACAGGGAAACTAACTCTCCATCAGTGGATGAATGGTTAAAGAAAATGTGATATATCTATATAGATATAATGGAATATTATTCAGCCAGAAAAATATTCATGTCATTTGTGACAATGTGTATGAACCTTGAGGGAATTTTGGTAAATGAAATAAGTAAGACAGAGAAAGAGAAATACAGTACAATCTTACTCATATGCACAATCTAAAAAAGTCAAACTTGTAGGCTCAGAGAGTAGACTGGTGGTTTCCAGAGCTCAAGGGTGGGGGAAATAGATGTTAGTCAAAGGGTGCAAACTTTTAGTTAGATGATAAATAAGCTCTGGGGATGTAATGTACAGCATGGTGACTATAGTTAACAGTACTGTACTGATACTGGAAAAAGTTGTTGAGATAGTAAATCTTAAATATTCTCACCAGACACAAAAAATGATAACTATGTGGAATGATGGATATGTTAACTCACCTTGTGGTAATCTTTCCATATATATATATATATATATATATATATATATATATATATATACACATCAAAACATCATGTTGTACACCGTAAACTTACACAACGTTATTTGTCAATTCTGCTCAATGTTATGTGGCAGCCTGGATGGGAGGGGAGTCTGGGGGAGAATGGATACATGTATATGTATGGCTCAGTCGCTTTGCTGTGCACCTGAAACTATCACAACATTGTTAATCAGCTATAGTCCAATATAACATAAAAAGTTAAAGAAAAATCTCAATAAAGGTAGGTGAAAAAAAAATCTGGAAAAGAGGCCAGGAGTACACATTTAAAAAAAAAGAAAGAAAGAAAAGAAAGTGCCACATGTGCCACACACTTTTTGGTAATATTAATATGAACTTGCATTCTTATTTCCAACCTCATTGTTCCCTTAGTTTTGTATCTTGTAAATCGTCTATTGATATATTTCTGTTTTAAAAACTCAAACTAATAACCTCCATCCATTAATAGGAAAAGATAACCCATTCATATTTTTTTCAGGTTAGTAAGGTATTTGATATTTCTGTGAGTTTTATGTTATTATTTTTGGTGTTGGCTTTTGAGGGTTTGTTCGTTTTACCTGCAGGTTATTTCTTTTTCTTCAATTCGTTTTATCTCTAGGAAATTAAATTACTCTTTTTTGTTTATTTTTATCCATTTGGTGGAGTCAAGACCCTTAACATGCTTTTTCTCTCCCTACTGGAAAAGAACAAAAACCAAAAAAACAAAACCCTGGTATATTCTTCATATAGATATTGTTTTTTGTTGCTTTGATGAGAATATGCCAGGAAAGCAGAATTAATGCTTGTATTCAATCTACCATCTTTATTAAATCTCTCAAATATTCTGTCCAATAACTTTGATCTCATCGTTCTTTTTTCATTCATGTGTTTTCCGTCAGTATATCATTATACCTGTTCTACTTTTTGCTACTTTACTGTGGTTTAATTTCTCTAATAATTCTCACTGTAACACTCAATTCTTTTTATAAACCCTAAAAATTCTTACTTTATATTTTTGCTTACTCATCTTTTCTTTGACCATGTATGTTTATTCTTGTGTTATTCTTTCAATAGGTGCACGGTCCCATATCTTTTCCCTGAAGGTGTAGAATATTATGTGTGACATTTTCTCCTATTTCCTGGAATAGTTTTTCTTCTGATGTGGGTTTTTACTATGACTTCTGTTTATTTTTTATCTTTTTCCCCCCACTGTTTTCTGAGGAGGTGAGAACAAGAGTTGCAGTGTCTGTGCACTAGTTCCATATGGCATGCTCTCTGCTTATTAATCTTCTTAGTATGGAAATTATTGCATTTAAACCCAAAGTATTTAATCTGAAGAAAGCTGCACATTTCTTCCTGGGCAATCTCTCTCTTTCTCTTTCTCTTTCATTTTTAATCCACATGCTGACTTTTTGCACTTTCTTCTTTCTGTGTTCCTATTTCTTCCTTATGGAGAACTCTGGACAAGACTGGTAAAGTCTCTTCCACCTTTAGGCTACATGTATCAGTTTGTGGCTGTTTTTGAGAACGTATTATTATGTTTTAGGAATTATTTAATTCCATCTAAAAGATGAGATTGGGTAAAGGATTGTCCAATACCTAATTTGCTAGAACACTTCTCCCCTCAATTATGCTAATAGTCCTCAAATCTTTTTTGCCAAAGATAATTTTGAATACAGTAAAAACTCTGCAGACAATACATAGGCTTTTTAAATACATCAATATAACGTGTGTATTTAAGTGTCTCCATCGTGTAGATTGCTGGAAAGAAAAAGAAATGGCCTCTTTAAATACAAACGGTATTTGCACTATTTGAATAGAATTTGTATACAGGTATAAAAAAATCATATGTTAATTTTTATACGTTTGAAAACAGAAGACTTGATTACTGTAATAATGAAATAATGTTTCAGCCCTACAGAAAAAACATTTTTCATGCTGTTTGGGGAGGAAGAGTGGTGGCTTGAATCAATCATCGTTGTGAGATTTTTGTTTTAGTTGGGACTGGATAAAGGAGGAAGATACGTTTTTTCCTTTAAATCTTGGTTTGAAGTATGTATTACATAAATATAAGATATTCTGATAATGACATTGTTTGATTATGAGGATTTGATACAAAAGACACTTGTCTCTGACACTTTCATTTTTTCAGAATAAAATATTACTTGCTTATAAAATCCATTCAGGTGCCACCAACTTCTAGAAATTGCTTACTGTAAAACGACTTCAGCTTCAGAGAATAGCTAACCTATGTAAAGCATGTTCTTTGAAGGTACAAGTCTAACACGTTGACACATATATCACACCCCCACACCTACCAATAGAAAAACAACAACAACAACAACCTCATTAAATTTAATGAGGCAAATGGTGCTACTTTTGATGGGACACTAATGAGAGAATCTTTTTTTCTTAACCAAATAGAGTCTTATTAATTTATGTCAGAAACAGAAGTGGAGACACAGTCATATTAGAAGTGTTAATTCCACAAGGGAATATCTCCAGTGGTCCTTTAACTGGGCTTAACCACTTATTCAATCAAACTTACTGAGCTTCATTTTAATGTTCCATGATTTAAGATCATTGCTGTATCACAGTATGTTTCTCAAAGACAAGAAATACATTTGTTCACCTGTATATCCCCTATTACAGAGAATGGTACTTCAGACATTACAAAGGCACCCTTTCTTCTTTTCTAGATCAAGAAATTCACTTTATTTTACTTTTATGGTTTTCACATGTAGAAAATAAATGAAACTGAGATACTGATTTTTTCAAATCCAACCAAAAATCATCCTGAAACTACTATTGCCATGCATATTTTTAGAAAGTAGTGTATAAAGTCTGAAAATCCATAGAATTTTAATTTAAATGCATTATAGAAACTTGCCATTTAAATTAAAAGTCATGGTGAATTCTCTTAAAATGGAATATTCTTTGTAACATGAAAATTTTCTACTTTATTATTTGTTTTGGTAATTCTGAAGACACATTTGCTATTTCATCAATTACAGAATGGACACATGCACATAGACAAAAATTCATCTTTGGGACTAATGTAAAAATGTATTCATTGATCAATAGCAGTCTACATGATTGTCTATTATAATATGTCCTCTTCTATGTCAGCATTTTCTAATGTTCTGAATAGGTTACTAGTATTCTATCCTGGAGAGGGAAAACATGTGAAATGTGTGATTGAAGATTCAGTCTTCTTTGTGCCTAGTTATGGTGTGTGTGTGTGTATATATATATATATATATATATGCCAAACATTAGGATGGGTACTGCTCTACAGCAGTTAACAAACAGAAAAATGTTCCACTCTCGTGGAGTTAGCATTCTAGTTTGATGAGGCTAGAAATAGGCAAAACATTAAGATAAAACAAAATATATAGTATATTGATGTTGCTATGGCAACTAGAAAATTAAGGCAGAGAGAATAATTTAGAAATTTAAATAGCATGGCCAGAGAATGCCATAGTAAAGTGATTATGTGAGTCAAGTCTGAAGGAAGTAAGGGTTAATTAAGGTTAGGGTTAGGTTCTGTTGATGACTGATTTATATGATCATGATAGCTTCAGTCACAGTGATAATGAAAATGAGAATATAGTAGGAAAGGCTATATTAATTGAAAACCTTTTAAAATGTATATTTTAAAGACCATGGCATAATTCATATTTTAAGAACCACAGCCTTTAATTCTGTATTTATTAACATTAAAAGATAAGTATCTAGGACAATTATTAACTAGCTGTGTGAAGATGATAAATTAATCAATTTATTTTCTACCAAAAACAAACAAAAAAAACCACCAAGACTTCACATCACTGTATATGGACATTGTCTCCCTATTATAGTTATCACATTGATTACTTTATCTGTTTATCTCCTATTATCCTATGAATTTATTGAATATAAAGATACAGATTTATTGAATATGTTGAACTTACTGAATTCATCTTTTCTTTGCACAAAGGCAGAGCAATGCATGGCACTCACTCATTATAATTGTTGAATACATTGATCGATCAAACAAATATTTATTGAGATACTATTTTAAAAACTGGAGATACACTGGTGACTAAGAAGAAAAATTTTCTGGAATCGTGGAGTTTACATGTTAGTAAAAAGTAGTCAATAATCGAGTAAGTAAAAATATATAGTATGCCAATTAAAATATATCATGAGAAAAATAAAGTGGGAAAAGGGGATAGAGGGTGATAGAGAGTAGTAATAGGGTGTACTGTTTTGGGAAGGGTGATTAAGGAAGACTTCTGTGAGGTAGTGATATCGTAGCAGAACCAGGAGTGAAGGGCAGCATCTGAATAAAGAGCATTCTGGGAAGAGGGAATGAAAAGTCCAAAGGCTCAGTAGCAACAGCTAGAAAGCTAATGCAGCTGAATCAGAGTAGGAGGTGAAATGAGGGAGGAGAGAGGGTCAACACGATAGATGATGCTCAGATCACATAAACCTAGGAGACTGTGACAGAGTTTCAGCTTCAGTCATTAGGGTATTTTAAGCAGAGAAGTGATATGATCCTATTAGCAGTTTTTTGTTAATTACTCTGTCAGCTGTGTAATGAAATTGAGTGTAGAGGGTTAAGACCGGAAGCAAGGAGGCCGCTTAGGAGGCTCTTGTCATATAGATAAGAGGTAGCTCCTGTTTTGGTCTAGAGTGACCAGAGGTGATTAGAGATGAAATAGAAATGGGTTAAATATGATAGTACAAAGGGAAATTCTTTGAAAACAACTTGTTGGACTTTTCAACACATGGTTTTAAGTAACTGTAATGATATTAAAAAGTGACAGTATTTGAATTTTATCACTGACATGTTTGGTAAAAATTCCAGATACTGAAACAAAATATTAACTGGAATTTACTTCAAGGAATGGCTAATGTGGATGAATACTATCTTTTCATAAGTCTTTTATGGGCTTATGGGAATTCATTTTACCTAATAATATTAACTGGTGATTTATTACTGCTCCTTTAAATTCACATTGCTTTTTTTTCTGGGTGCTTCTGAGAATTTTCTCTTTCTCTTTAGATTGCAGCTGTATAATTATGATATAGTAAGGGTGATTTTCTTTACATTTATCCTGCTCAGGGTTTGTAGTGATTCTTGGATCTGTGGCTTGATGTATTTAAGCAGCTTTGGAAAATTCTCAGTCATTAGCTTTATTTATGTGTTCGTTTATTTATTTAAGTATAGTTTACTTGCAATAGTATATTAGTCTCAGGTGTACAACATAGTGATTCAATATTTGTATAGGTTATACTCCATTTAAAGTTATTATAACATATTGGCTATATTCCCTATGCTGTATAATATATCCTTGTATCTTATTTATTTTATACATAGTATTTTATACCCCTTTATCTCTTACTCCTATATTGCCCCTCTCCCTTCCCTCTTCCCAGTGGTAACCACTACTTGGTTCTCCATAACTGTGGGTCTGTTTCTGTTTTGTTATATTCATTTGTTTGTTTTATCTTTTATATTCCACATATGTGATAACATACAGTATTTGTCCTTCTCTGTCTGACTTATTTCACTAAGCATAATACCCTCCAGGTCCATCCATGTTGTTGCAAATGGCAAAATTTTATTCTTTTGACTCATTGCCTTTAAATATAGCTTCTTCCTATTCAATTTCTCCTCTCTTTTTGGATTCCAAGTATATATCTGTAGGACCTTATGTCTTTTTTTATGATCTTTTCAGTATTTTCCATTATTTTGCTTTCTGTGCTTCAGTGTGCATATTTTATTCTGACTTAATATCAGTTCATTTTTCTCTGTATATTTTATCTGCTGGTAATCTATCTTAATTTCTTATTTTTATATCTTAATATATCTTAATTATGTTTTCAGTTCTAAAATTCATATCATTCTATTGATCATTTCCAGGTCTCTGCTAAGACTTTTAGTTTGTAAATTATTTTTGAATATATTATATAATGTCATAGAACTGGATTATCTAAATTTATTGTAGGTCTATTTTCATCACTTTTTCTATTTGTTGTAAATCGTTTATCTATAGCAAACCTGCTTTTTAAATCAGGCACAGGACATTGTTCTGAAAAATTGTAGAGATAATTTAAGCATCTAGATGATGCCATTTTCTTTCACAGGGAACTTATTTTTTATTTATGGCAGGAGCTTTAGGCTAGGAGATCACCTTAATCCAAGCGGGGATTAAATTAACTCAATATTGGCTTTCTACATTTGTGAAGGCTGGTAGATTCCAAGTTCATTTTAATGCTTAAGGCACAATCCTTCAGGGTCCCGATTGAAAGCCTCAGGTCCTTTCCATCCTGGTAGAACTTAAACTCTGCTTTTGTTTCTCAAGCTCTGTGAGACTACCATAAACTCTGATGAGCTTCTCAACCTATCACCCATAGCTTTAATTGGAGAATGTCTGAGGGGAAGAAGCAAGACCAAATTCTGAGCTCACTCCTCTGGGCTTCTATTCTTTTCAAGATCTTAGTTTATAAGTTTTCTGTGCCTTGTTGGCTCTTCTATGTCTTCAAAGAGAAGTGTTATTTGTGTGTGTGTGTCTGGTTCTCTGGTAAATGTTGATCTGAAGCCAGTCAGCCTTTGTCTGAAACTTGTTTAATGAAAAAAAAATAATGGTAGAATACAAAGCAGTTTTTTTAGGGGAATATTTATTATCCTAATGCATATATTTAGAAATAAAAGTAAATAATAAAACAAAATTTAAAAAGATTAAAGTTATAAAAAATCAAAATAACCCCAAAGAAAATGTAATTTAGAACTTAATTAAGATTAAAAACAAAAAGTAATGATGGAATAAACCACGAATAAAACATACTTTATCAATAAAACTAAAAGCTGATCCCTTAAAAAGACACAACAATAAATTTGAACAATAAAAGACAATTATAAGCAAAAAAGAGAAAAGACATTATGTTAGAAATAAGAAAATGACTACAAATGAGAAGTGATTTACAAGAAAATTTCCATAAAACTTGGTTAATACTCTGAAAACCTGGATGAAATGGATTATTTTTTAGGAAAATTTAAACCTACAAGCTTAACTCAAGAAATGGAAAAGCTGAATAGAAAAATTATCCTAGAAAAATTTTTAGAAGTAATAAAATATCTACATCTGAAAAGGCATCAAGAACAAACACTTTTTATAGATGCATTTCACCAGAACTTCACAGATCAAGCAATCCCCATGTTACATAAACTTTTTCACATAGAAATATGGAAAGCTTCCCAATTTATGAGACTGGCATAACCTGAAAATAAAATCAAACAGGCAGAGCTCCAAAAAAGAAACTAACTGAAGGACAATCATAATGATGAATAAGATGCTAAGACCTCTAAATATAATATCTATAGATAATATTAGCAAACAAATCTTAGTAATCAAATGAAATACTTATCCCAAGAGTGGATATCTCCAACATGAGGAATTCTGTTTTTGTACATTCTTACTGTAACTTACTAAAAAGAAAAAACTATTTAATATCTCCAATATTAAAAAAATCCTTTTGAAAAAATTCAGTACCTGCCTAAAAAAATGGTGTGCCAGCAATAGAAATAAATTTCTTTGGCCAAAAAAAAAGGCTGACATATATGAACATATAAAATTAAAACCTCTGTGGGAAGAAAGATACTATGAGTAAAGTAAAAAAATAATATGACAGATAAAAAATATTTTTGCAAGGACAAATATAGAGAGAACACCTCTAAATGAATAAGAAAAAGAAACATGCCAACAGACAGCTGAGAAGAAAAATTGTAAAAAAAAAAAAAAAGCAATTAATTAAAAATTTTTAATAAGCTTATGGAAAAAAATGTTTAACTTCACCGAGCATCAGAGAATTGCAGCCTTCAATGGGATACCATTTTCACTCATCAGATTGATAAATATTTAAAAGATTGATAATGTTTAGTTTTGAAAGAATGTTGGGAAAAGCATTCTTATTCACTGTTGGTGTAATTGCAATTTTAGAGAAGAAATGGGCAGAATTTATTAAAATTAAATGTGTAGGGCTTCCCTGGTGGCGCAGTGGTTGAGAGTCCGCCTGCCGATGCAGGGGACGTGGGTTCGTGCCCCGGTCCGGGAGGATCCCACGTGCCACGGAGCGGCTGGGCCCGTGAGCTGTGGCTGCTGGGCCTGTGCGTCCGGAGCCTGTGCTCCGCAACGGGAGAGGCCACAACAGTGAGAGGCCCGCGTACCGCAAAAAAAAAAAAAAAAAAAAATTACATGTCTATTACTTTTGATCCTGCTCTTCCACTTTTAAGAATCTATCAAACATTTGCACGTACATAATTGGTATATGTACAAGGGGTTGGTTGTAACCTTGGCTTTTTGTAATAGAGAATAATTTTATTAAATATCCCTTTATAGGAAGGTATTAAATAAATTCAGGTACACTGGGAAAGGTGTATGGGAAAACTAGGCAGTGGTTAGAAAGAATGGTATGCTAATGTGGGAATCACTCTTTATCTGTTCCTGTCAGGAAAAGAAATGGCAGGAATGGCTAGAGTGAGAGAAGAATTTGGCTCAAAAGGGAACATTTCAATGTTGTTTAGGGGAGTAGCAAAGCAGACTGAGAAGGAGTCAAAGAATTAGAAGAAAGCCAGGAAAAGAGATTATTCATGATAGAGGGTTAACTTGCTTATAGCTTCTGAGATATCAAATATGAGGGAGATAAAAAAACTATGAGGGAGATAATTGTAATGGGGTCAAAAATCACTTTCTATAAAGCAAATATTCTTTAAAAGAATATTACACTCAATAATTTAATTCTTAGTTCATTTTGATCCAGATCCCCCATTTCCTTGGGGGGGGGGGTTGTGGGTGGTTAATTAAAACAAAACAACAAAAACAAAAGTACTTACAAAAGTACTTACAATTTCAGTCAACTTAGTCTTCTGAGATATAACGTCTTCCTTAGTTTGCCCTCCCAGGTCTCCTTCCCAAGATGGTATCTGGGTAAAATGAGAAGCTTACTGGCCTCACGGCAAATGGCAAATAAGAGAACGGTCTCTAGATTCATTGTTTTTCATATATTCATTCAATAAATACTTACTGAGTATCTATTATGTGCCAAGCTTTATTCGAGATCCTGGGGACACTGCAGTGAATAAAGAGGCAAAAATCCCTGCCCTCGTGGAGTTTACATCCTAAGGAGAGGCCTTTCTGGTCTCCACTTTGTGGTTGGTCTAGTCTGTGCCCTGCTGTTCTCTGTCCTCTGCTCTTCCGTTACACCTGCCTGGTTTTTGTTCTTAACTGTTTATTTGCTTTGTTTTGTGGCTGGCGTTAAGCTGCCCCACCCCCAAATTTTGTGATTTTTACTGTTTGCTTCAACTCTGAGATCGCTTCTTTCTTCAGCCTCTTTGTCCTGGCCTCAGGATGGAGATTTTAGCACATGTGTCTGCCCTCAGGGGCACAGGGACACAAGGGGTCTCCTCAAAGCTGTGTATAAACTGTGAGGATGAGGTGTTGCTCCTGGGCCTGGTCACGAACACTGCTCCTGCCCTGCAGCCTTGCCTGCCACTTCTCCCCCAAGCCCCAGCCACCACACACTTGAAACCTAGCCCCAGACAAGGGTTTTCCCTCCACATATCTTCCCCGCTCTAACCCATCTATAGACAGCAGTCCAAACCCACTCATTCCCTTCTCAGGAGCCCCGAAGTCAAATTCACCCTAATTGTGATTCTGCAAAGTCTCCATAGTTGAGGCGTTCTTTTATTGTTTGCTTGTTTGAAACTGCTGTTGTGGTGACACTGCCTTTGAAAAATTTAGGATAAGTGGTAGTGGAAGAGTGTGGTACCTGAGTAAGCAAAAGAAATAGAGACTGGGACTCCAGAGTCTTCAGTCAGGTGTCTTTATAACTTCTTATACAGGAATTGATTCCTGCAGCCCACAGGGTTATGATCATTAATTCTGTCATATTCTTCGGTTGCAGTTTAGAAATTATCAGTCCACAATCCTCCTACAGGGGACACATGGTTTTGAGGGCATTAGCTCACTGTGGCCCCCTTTGCCTGGCAAAGCAATAAAGCTATTCTTTTCTACTTCACACCTCCCTCCCCCCGCCAAAAAAATCCTCATACATGTGGATTGTGGAGGTACTCCACACATGTTTATGCATATATGTAAATAGATATGCAAAGTTTCCCCTTTTTCCTCCCCATTTATTTGAAGTGAACTTGTCCTCTTTCACAAAATAGGCTAGGAACATTTAGGGGAGGGGAGATAAGGTAGTGGTTGCAAAGATATCTTGTTCTTTACTTGTTTGTACATATCATGGGTAATTGTATTAATAGTTAAGACTCTTTGCCAGGCACTTTGTCATGGGATTTTCATGGATTACACTTAATTGCCACCACAGTCCTATGAGGTAGCTCCTCTTTTTATCCCCATTTTAAAGGTGAGACTGAAGCACCGTGTGGTGAAGTGACATGGGCAGGACTCAAGCCTGTGTGAGGCAAGCCTAGATCTGCCCAGAGTGGTATCTGTAAAGCTCACGTGTTTGAACTTGAGCTATACTGTCTCACGCTATCTTTCATGTCCCGCACATTTGTACTCGAAATTATAGGCTCTCATTTTGTTAGATATTATGAAGATGTGAAAGAAATTAAAGCCATACTCCAAGTTTTTGAAAATGGAATATGATATATCCAAATGATGAAATATTACACAATTACCAAAAGGTTGCATCTGAAGAATTTACAGTAACTTGGGAAATCGATTTTTGGAAAATGGTAAAGATGTGGGTCTAAAATTAGATGAATGTTTTTGCAGCTGCTGATGTGGAGGGGTTTTAACTGCCTTGATCAAGAAAAGGAAACTCAGTCCAATAGAAATAGTACATTTTGGGTATCAGTAGTTCTATTTTTTATTATCATAAAATGAGCATGTCTTTGGATTAGATTACTCTAGTAGCACCTGTTAGCTTAGAGTCATTTATAGGGACAATGCCCTGTAGGAAATGCTTACACAAGCCAGATGATAAGAACAGGGAAATGAATGTTCTGGGCTTCTTGGGGTCATTACCACAAAGATCGCTGACCTTGTGCTAAACACTGCTGTAGAAAAAGCACTCCCCATCTATTTATTCTGAGCCTCTTCTTTCTTTGGAGTCATAGTTATGTTTGCCCTCAAGTTTCTCTCTATTCTTCTATCAAAATTCTTTTCAAATACCGAGAACTGAGTGTGTTTATATGAGTAAAACAAAAAATCTGTTAAGAGATACAAACAAAATCTTAAGATAGACATACTTTGTTTCTGAGGAGGAAGTCTTACCATTTGCAAATTTTTCATTTTGCAAATTAATATACAACCCTATCAAAATCCCAATGGGAGATTCTGGGAGAAGAAAAAAATTTTTTTAATTTGTTTAAAAGGTTTAGAGTCAAGATGGTTCCAAGAAAATCATAAAAGGAATAACAGAGGGGAAACATGCCATGTGAAGTACAGGAAAAAATCTAAAATAAGAATAATTAGAGGTTGAAATAGCATGAATCCAGAGAGAAGTCACACAACTGTGTAGACAGCCCACAAAAAGACCGTGGCATCTATACAATAACAGGAGAATCGCAAACCAATAGGGAGAGGAAAGATTAATCAATAAATGGTGCTAGATAACACATTATTTGGAATAAAGTTTTAATAATAGATTCTCATATACCCATAAAACAAATCTAAGAGGAATTAAGTATACACAAGTTTAACAAAATCATAAAAAATAGTGGAAAATATATGAGTCAAAAATCTGACATCTGGATGAGTAAGGGATTTCTAAGAATTAAAATATTAATTAGAAAAATCACCAAGGAACAATATACAACTTTAATAATGTAAAATTAAAACTTACACTTTTATATATAAATAAATTAATTAGAAGTACCATTCAAAATAAATTAGGGAGAGTATTTGTAGCAATTATGGCCAAGCTTTAACAAACTTTAATTCAAGTTCTCTTTCAAATAAATCTTAAAAGTCCTATAATTGAAAAATGTAAAAGGATACTAGCAACAAATTTTTAATAAATGACTACTGATAAGAGAAATGCAAACTTAACAAAAAATATATTTTTGTATTTACAAAATTTGCTAACCATACAATAATAAGATAAAGTATGAATTGAAATGGTCCCACTTCTAAATTTTAGTGAGATAATACAACTTAGAATAATGTTTCTAGAAAGTAATTAGGAATGTATTTCAGCAGCCTTCCAAAATTATATTATTTGATGTAGCAAATCTCTCTCTAGGAGTCTCTTCTAAGAAAAACAAACCAGAAATTTGAAAAAAAAAAACATGTTTATGCAACATGGCCTCATTTGTCATGACAAAAAATGGAAACAACTAAATTATGGAAAAACAGGAAAACTTAAATATATTATGATAAATCTCTATGACAGAATGCTATGAAGTCATTAAACCGATGCTCTCAAAGAATGTCATAGAAAAACCCTTATAATATAATGTTAAAAAATTAAGATATAATACTGTATATTTAATTCAACCTATTATATATACATATTTTTATATATATATATGCATTCAAAAATCTGAAAAGAAATACATTAAGTATTAAGAGGGCTGTCTTTGAGTAGTGTGATTAGAGGTGAGTTTTAATTTTCATTTTACTTATTTCTGATTTTGCTTGTTTTTAAAGTGTTTATATGCTGTATTTATAATCAGAAATCATTTGTTTTAATATATTTTCTCAGGAAAAGTAATATACTGATATCTGAACAATTATATAAAAAGATAATCTCTCCATTTAATTGTTTAAAAAGCTTCATCTAAAGTAATAACCTGATCATTAATATTCCAATCCTGATACAGCAGGTTTAGGGAATTTGTCATCCAAAGAGGCTTCTTCTTAACACTCCTGGAATCACACTACATGGCAATTGACAATACTGCCAATATAAGTTTTAAGGTCAGGTCAGCATATGGATACTGAAGTCTCATGTATGGGAAATGCAGTTCATCAACTTATAAGGAGATTGCCAAACTTTCTCAAACGTAGTGGCAGTTTTAAAATATAGTCATGATAATTAATTACATAGAAGAAAGTTTGCTCAGTTTTTGAGCTTGAGAATTTTGGAAAAGAATGTCATGGGGAGAGAATGGAACACAGAAAAAGGAAAAGTGTGGTCTCAGAGCAGCAACCACTTGGAGTTACAGTCTTGTTAGAGATGGCGTAGAACAATCAGTATACCTGGGGGAAGATTTACTGGCTATCTGAGATATACCAGCTCCATTTTGTCAGCCTTCTGCTGTCGTATTGTCTGGCTTACATTACAAGAACACTCGGAGCCTAAGTCTCTGGTAATTTTGGTGCATAAAGGATGAGTACGTTTCACTACCTTTAGTTATCATAGTGGCAAGTGTTCTCTGAAAACCTTGATGTAGTCCGAGCCTCTGCCGAAATTTACCAAAAAGTCTTTGGAGTTTGCTTTCGAATCTTACCATCGTGGGCCCTTTGAGAGCACTGACTTTCTGTGATTTTCCTCAAGATAGCATATCAGGTATCTGCCTGACATCATGGGAGCATAAGGGCATCTGTTGATGGCAAGGAGAAGACCATGGAGTCATATTATCTGATAATGTTTATTCCACATCTGTGATTTGTGTCCTACAAGGCTCTTGGGGCTTAAACCACATGTGCTGTATTTGCATTAATGGGAACTTGAGAAGGAGAGTCCATAACACTATTAAAATGTTTAGCTTTCACTCTCCCATCACACAGACACATGCTAATAACTACTCCCAGACCTTGTATCATGGTGCTGCAGGATGAACGTGGAGTGCGCTCATTGTTTCGATACAAGGGCCTTAAAAACAAATAGCTACCATATCTGCCTCTGATAGCTTGCCAGGCTTTTAACTTCTTTGGTTTTTCCCTCTTCAGATCATGGTGAGGTATCTCAAATGTATTCCAAACAGCGCATTACCGTCAAGTCTTCGTTTCTTCTTTTATGAAGAAACTAGTGCTTTAAGGTATATTTAGAAAAGACAGGGTTTAAGCCAAATTCCAAAGAGCCACATCCTAATTCTACTTTCAAAAGGCAGGAAATGATTTATCAGAGCAGAATCCCCCCTGCAGGGTTATTGATCAACCAGGCCTAATTGTCAAAAATGTGACAAATATTCTGGAGTCTTTCTGTAGGGTTAAATATCCAACTGTTAAATTATATTTGGAAACATTTTGAAGCATCTTATAAACCAGAAGAAAGAGAGAGAAAGCCAAGAAGCAGGACTTGAAGACTGGATTCTTCATTACTCCCTAAGCCAGTGTTTTTCAAATAGCATTCAAGACCCTTTAGTGGATCACGAAATCAATTTAGTGAGTTGGGACTATATTTTTTAATGAAATCAATTAAAGAAAGAATAGGGCAGAATAAAAATATCAGACTACATTACCTATAGTAAGGGTAACTATTATTTTATGAAACTTCTGTTTCAATTATATAAGCTGTGCATATATTCACAAACATATACACAAACATATGTACACAGTATATATATTGAATATTATATACAGAAAATGGATGGCTAGATAGATAGGTAGAATTGTGTGTGTGCATCTAAGAAAGAGAAAAAGAGAGAGAGTGAGTGAAGGAAGAGGTACCAGTTGCCAATGTAAAATATATATCTTACCATGGATCATGGCCAGAAAAGTTTGAAAGCCATGACCAGACTATACTTCCTGGGCAGTGGCTTCTTTTAACTTTGGAATAAATTCTCCCCCTCAATGCCTCCCTCATCAGCTTTCAGATAAATTCACAAGCTACTTATAAATGTAAATCTCAAACATTTTTAGAAAACTTTGTGGATGAAACTCAGTAAGATGTAGATCTAATGCCATGAGCCATTATCAAGAGTAGCAAATTACGAGCCAGATAGATAGTGGTTCCAATGATGGGAAAGTGTTCTTAATGTCCCACTCCTCAGGATCCTAGAAAATGATAAACCTCACAATAGTTCATAGTGAGCCACAGAAATTGAGGGAGGAACTCACTGTATTGATGATACTTACTTATAATATCATTCAGGGATAGGGACTGTTTCTTAGGTTTAGGAGTAATCTGGTTGATGGCAATAGAACCATCTTGATGAAGCCAGCAAAAAACTATAGTTGAGACAGGTGCTAGGGAAAAGTTTGAGAGGATAATATTGGAAGGAAGTGTGTCTGCTGGACATAATACAGAACCAAAAACTAAGATAACAGAATACAGTCCAAGCTGTTAGAGTCAGAGTGTGAGTTCCAACTTGAAATAAAAAGAATATTTAAAAGGCCAATTGAATAATCAATGAATACCCGGAAATGGCTCATTTTGGGGTACTCATATGACCACCTGCCTTGAATGCTAGTAAGGATTATTGTTTGATTACACGTCTAGTAATTTAGGTGGATGAGACAGATGGAAGGTGGAGTTAAGGAAGGGGGTGGGCAGTGAGGATCAAGGAGATGCTCAGCAGAGCCCCAGTTTCTGAAAGGGATACTAGCCAAAAGCACTCCTGCCACCTGAGAGGATCTGGTGCACAATGTAAGCCATCAGAATAGGGAATCAGAAGCCAAGAAACAAGGGTAAAGCTACAGAACTGAGTTTCAGCAAAGACAGGATATTGAGAACTGGGTGCATTCTAAACTGTCAGGGTCTGAGATCATGTCAAGCCACCTAGGAGTGAGCTCAAGGTCTGAATCCAATGCCAAGCATCTCAAAAGCCTAGCGTCTAAAATCACAGGCAGAGAAACAGACTACTTGAGCTCTTTGGAAAGGAGGGACAAAAGACTGAAAACCAACAAGAGCCTTGGAAAGTCCAGGAGACAATGGAAGAGGCACTGTACACCTTTCAGAAGAGCTACATTGTCACAAACGTAGAAGGCAGTGCCATGCTAATAGGGAAGTTGCAATACAGATCCAGCTTTAAGATGCCCCCACTCCTCTGACACTATGGTATGGCTCTACTGATATATCTGCTCAGGAATCTAGTGCTGTTTTCCTCTTGCCTAACATATCAAATCAAACTTACGTTTTCTAAATTTTAAGGCCTTTTGTTATCTGAATATCACAACTCTACAGTAGTAACCTAACTCAGCTGAGCCATCATTCATTCCATAACCCTTCTGAGGGCCCATGGTGCTCAGCTGTGTGCTTGGGACACATGGTCTTTGTCATCAGTGAGTTTAAAGTGTAGCAAGGGTGGAACAAGAAATTAGATGCTTACAGTAGTGAGATGAACTCAATGGTGGAGTAAATACAGGCTACTGAAGGGACACTTCCGTTTTCACCTCCATAGGTTAGAAGAGCCTTTCCTAAATAGGTGATGTCTGAGTAGTTTCCTGAATAAAGAGGAGGAGTTTGCAAAAATCCAAGAGACAATCAATGACTCAGTCAATCAAATAATAACAACCACAATAGTTTCAAGGACTTACTATGTGACAGATACTATGCTAAATTATTTTCCTGAATTATATTTTATATACCCTGCACACTGGTCCTATGAGGTAAGTATTATTATTTTCCTCAGCTTATAGGTGAGGATATGGAAACACAAAGATTCTACTATAAGTAACTTGCTCAAAGTTATGCAGTTAACATATAGGGGACTTGAAGAGAAAGGTTAGAGACAGAAAGAGAAATCATGAAGTGCTTGGTAATCCATATTAAAGAATTTGGGTTTTATCTTGAGGACAATATGGATCCAGTCAGTGACTCTTAAATGACAGGTGACCAGCATGGGTTTGGATGGATCATCTGTCTATAGTCTGGAGTGGCAGGCGCCAACACAGAGTAACTTCCAAACCATGTGTGGAACTCGGTAAACAAAGAGATTCCTAATCCCTACTCCAAGGATCTGATCCTTAGGTCCCTGTGAGCATGAGAATCAATACTTCTTATAAAGACCTTGAAGGACAATTCTGATATCAGCCAAATTAGGAATTCGCTAATGAGTAGATATAGAGATTGGATTGTCGCAACACAAATCAGCAGTAGGGAAATCAGACAGGGAATAACAGTGGCTTGAATTAAAATAGATATCAAGAAAGATGTCTGAAATAGAGATAGTAATTAAGGATTCATTAGTTTATAATTCTGATTTAAACAAATAACAAAGTGGGTAATGTCATTCAGGAGTATGTCCCTAATTGAGAAGAATCATGGCTTATGAGAGAATGCTGATAAAACACCTCCATTTAAAGGATGAGTGAAGGGAGAATAGCCCACAAAGAGGACTTAGAAATAGACTCTTAATGTCCTCTAGAGATGCCATCTTCTATCCTGCCTCTAAGCCATTATACATTCTGCTCCTGTCACCTGTGTTACTCTCTTCCCCCTCCTTTTCTTTTACTAAATCTCATCTGTCCTTGTAAGGACCTTCTCCAACATTCTTCCCTGAAATGCAAGTTTACCCTTAGAGAAACTTTGGTTTGTTCCTTAAAAGTTACTACATATGTCCCATCTTGGATCATGATTAATTATTGCTTTCTAGTTGTTTTTCCGTGTCACCCTAGATTATAAGCTTGTTAAGAGCAAGGGTCACTGTTAACTTTTTTTTGGAATACTTCATCATTCCTAGAATTGAACGCTAATAGGTGTTCACTAGGCATCTAATGATCAGTGGTTGCTGAATGGCTCTCCAGTGTTGTATGTGATGAATAGTGATCTATATGTCCCAATATACACAAAGTACATGGACCTGTTGTCCTGGTGCAATTACTAGTAGTGCTTCTTTTGCCTTCAAAATTGTCACAGTTTAGGCAATAAATTATATGGTCACTCTACTGATAATGCAATCAATATATTTTTTTAAGAATCTAGCATTTTAAAATGGTGCTATTTCTAACACAAATATAGTTTTGTTTTGGAAATTAAGGAGTGTTAAAGTTTTTCTGCACACATGTAGCGTAAGTAATGTGTCATTCCAGATGTCAGATGTCCCCATTACTGGCCTGTTTTTCAGTTGACAGATGTCATTGTCTATTATATAAAGTCATGAGTGGTTTATTTTTTAAAAAGTGACATCAAATGATATATCTACTATTGTATTATATACACATTATGCCACTAAATTATAGTTTTAGAAATGTCAGATACTTCTACATGTTTGTTTAAAGAGAACCCTTTTGAATAAACAGTGATTTTCTCCCAAAAGCAGAATTATCACTTTTGCTCATTTTCAGGGAAAGTTTCATCATTTTCAACTTATTTAAACATATAATTCATGGGGAAAGAGAAATTTCTTCTCATTCATGAACTTCCTAATTACACATATGCTTAGTCTGTTATCCTTAGTGAATAATGATGCTGTTTTATAAAGGCCAAAATCTAGATTGTCAAGCTCTTGGTTAAATACAATTTCAAAATTTTCAGAAACCAAAAGTAAGGTTTTGCTATAGTATTAACTTTACTTCTTGGATTAGGAAGTTTCGATTCCAGACAATAAAAATTCACTAGTTGATCCCCAAATCCTCACTGAGTATTTGTTATTCTGCCCAGACCATGTAGTGTGATGTCAGAGAAGGAAATAGATACCCTTCGTTCTTGTGATCTACACATTCTCCCAGAGTAATTCTCAGTTCCCTCATTTCCCAGGTTGAAGTGGCATTAATTCTGTGAGACTAGTTCATCTGTGCCTGGGTAATCGGTGTTTACTAGAACAGCACAGAGGCGCTCTGTTTATGTCTGACAAAGTAGTTATAAATCACATTTCTTCAGATCATAAATACACATTTATCTTTAGAATATTTCACCAACTGAGTCATTTTGATGTAAATATTGCACCTCTTAAATATAATGATGATAATCGAGGCTGTGAATCTACAGATTTGTGCAAGTGCTCCCTTTTTGATAACTGAAAATATTTAAATCGCAGAAGTTTTAACATCCTATGAGAAGTGGCAGACAGAGTGGGACCTACCAAAGTTGCAACTATTTTCTCTGAGTTATGAATAAGGCAGTCTCACTGGCTTCTGCAAGGAAATCACAGTACGTTTTCTAAGTTGGTAGGCTTTTGTTGTGCTGGGAGCAGCGGCCCGGAAATGACTGACTCAGAGGGAGTCCGCAGCTCCTTCCCTTCTTTTAGTTCTGGCATCACACAGAAAGGGCTCTATGGCAAAGCGTTATAAACAAAACAAAGTGAGCAATAGTCTGCAAATTTTCTCATTCAGTCAAAAGACCTGTGGGAACCATCCAGCTTTCTCAGACTGGTAAAGAGTCCATCTTTAGAGAGGTCCCCAAGATGATGGAGAATCAACATTGTGATGGCATTGCCATCTCTCTCTTGTTGGCATCCTTGTCTGGAAACTGTCTCAGTTGGCTGTAATTTTACTTGAAGATTAAAGCACAGATTTTTATATGTATCTTCTGTTCTCTGAATGTAAAAAATATAAAATACACCTACATTCATTTCTCACTGGCAGTCTTGTAGTTTAGCAGATTTCTCTTTTTCATTGAAACCTGGAGTTGAATTATCTTGAGCCGGAAGGCATTCAAGGTGCTGTTTTTTGCTCAGCTGTATTTTTCTATAAGCACCTAATTGTTTCAAAAAGTGATGCACAGTATGCAAAAACCTGAATCTACTGAAAAATAAGTCTGTACAGCACTCACGTTAACAGGTGTTCTCATTAATGTAAGTAGACATGGAACAATTCTTGAATGTTTTATAAATACTCATAATCATGGCCAAATATGTTACAATAGCATAAAGATACATCAACATCTTTCATCCTTGTTGTGCAATGTCAGCACTTATTAACAGAAGACATGTGTGAGTAATAAACTAGGGGCAACAATACCTATTTCTACTTAAGTCACTGTATCTTAAATTAACTAATACTTCTAAATAAAAAGTTTGCTTGTTTATTAATGTTGATAATGCTTTACTGAACATAATGGCTGCAACATTGTTGGACCAGCAATGAGCACTTTTGCATCACTGAGGTTCTCTAAAGGCTTGACCCATTAACCTTAGGATTAACTCTCGAAAATCTTCAACTGTATCCAGTTTTGAGTATTGTCAACGCTCAATTAGAAAGTTCCACACATAGGGCGAGATTCTTGGATGATCTAGTATAGATTACCCCTGCAAAACACATGCTTTGGAATATAATCAAGAACATTCTATTCTAGCAATATGCGTTGAAATACAGACCCACTCTTGGTGCTTCCTGAGTCCCTCCACGTTTAGTCCTATTGTCTGAAGTCTAGGGCTTATTGACTGATGGGAAAACATAGTTTCAGATTGTTGTTCCCAGTCTTCAAAATGGATTGCCTACTCTACTCTGATAAAAAGTGTTATCAGGGGGCTTCCCTGGTGGCGCAGTGGTTGAGAGTCCGCCTGCTGATGCAGGGGACGTGGGTTCGTGCCCCGGTTTGGGAAGATCCCACATGCCGCGGAGCAGCTGGGCCCGTGAGCCATGGCCGCTGAGCCTGCGCGTCCGGAGCCCGTGCTCCGTGACCGGAGGGGCCACAGCAGTGAGAGGCCCGCGTACCGCCAAAAAAAAAGTGTTATTAGTAGCTATCCAAATAAACTACTTACGTTGCCTGACAGTACACAATGGTATTTTAACTTTCAAAATTCTATTACAATGGAGGATGAGTTAAATACTGTATGCTATGGCATATCAAACAATAGGATGTAATGCATTCACTGAAACGTATAAGGTAGATATAGCTTACCTATATATTACTTACTTAGTGCCCCTTAGGTGTGGGTTGTGCAGCCATATACTGGATAGACAATTGCCCTTGGCTTCAGAGTAATTATAGTGTAGTGGGGGGAATAGAGAAATCAATAGGGAACTGCAATGGAGAGCAGTATGGCCTATGATGAAATAGAAGCAGGATATCACAGAAGCACTTAGGAGGAACATCTATTTCAGAGAACGCTTTCCTGAAAAGCTGACATCTAAATTGATTTGAATAATATCATAGAGGAAGGCACAAGGTTCTGCACAAGGGAAACAACCTACTCTGAGGGAAGAAATAAGAATTAGTATGGGACAGCTGGACAAAAAAAAAAAGAAAAAAAATCGATATGGCTGGATTGTAGAGGTGCAGAGGAAAATGTGGAACAGGGGGGCTGCAGAGCAGGTAGGTGGCAGAGCACACAGGGTCTGGCAGCCTGAATTAAAAGTTTTATTTGCACTGCAGTGTACAGCTGTGGGGAATCTCAGAATGATATCAAGCAGAGGAATGGGATGATCAGATCCAAATTTCAGAAGGATCACTATGGCTACAATATGGAGCATGGATTGGAAGGGAAAACGTAGATGAGATGGTGGGGAGACAAAAAGATATTGTCATTAAATCCATGTGGAAGATGATGGTAGTATACATAGTTAAATACATTAAAATTCCATAACAGTATACATGACTTTTCATTAAAATATAAACACATATAATGTTTATCCATGAATCAAAAAAATTGAACAATAGCAATTTGGTGTACCTTGGGAAAAGGGAAATTTTGTGTTTGTTATACTTTTATATTTGGTAAGAAACTTTAAATTGGGCATTTCTTAAGTAAACACAGAAATAGTGACAACCATTCCAATTTGAAAATAGTGGGGACAGCAGATTCCCAAATGTCATGTGACTAAATGAGTAATTTTGCACAGTGAACATAGCTCAAGCTAGAAGCCGATCTGTGGTTGGCAGGGATTGAGTGGTGGGTACCAGCGAACACGAGCCCTGGGATGATGAGTTTACCTAGAGGCAGTTGCTCCCCCCAAGTTTAAAAATTAACATTAACAGCAATAAAACTCTAAGCTGATATCTTTATACACCAACTGCTTCGATTAGTCACTTTTTCAGTCGTTTTTCATATGAGCACCACAGGCAAAAGTTTTGGTGTAGCTGACTGCAAACGTGTAGAAACTGCTAAGCTATCTACTAATTACTTGGATAGTATTCTTTGATGAATATTGAGAAGACTGTTTCTCAGTAGTTAAAGTATTTTACTACAGGTAAAAGAATGAACACGAGTTTTGTTTGTCTTTTTTCTTTGTTTGGGTTTGGGTATTTCATTCATAAACAGAAAGGTAGAGTGGGCAAGTGATTCAGGGTGTGAATGTTCACTACGGGACCAGTTTTATTACGCAGAACAAATCTGTGTTGTAGGAATGCAGGGACCAAATTATTTGAGTGTCAAAGGTACAGCTCAATTTCAGTTAAAAAACACTGTTTCTTGAAAGTTTGACCTTAAACCTTGGATTTCAGAACACACTTAAAATCTGTCGTGTATATTGCCCAACATGTGTTTACGTTCCATTAAATAAGAAATTGCTTACATGAGCAGGTTATTTTGATATGATGACACCACTGAGGGTTCCAGTAAATGTACATGCAAATCAATCAACCCCAAACACATTGAAAACATATCCAATAAACCTCTCGAAACTAATGAACTCACGTTTGTTAACACAAAGGGAGTTGTGGATACGCAGGATCCTTTGGTGGCCAGGCTCATTTAGTAGCGTGTGGATTTTAGAACATTTCTCAGAGTCAGAAGAAACAGGGTAATTATAACATAAGGTTCAACATCTTTAGATATGTAGAACATTTTCCGTTGCTTAAAACAAATATTCCCTAAGAAAGTATAAAACATTTTTCTGACTTGCAAAGTTTTTGCAGTCTATCATTTAAATTACTTAAATAAAGGGAGCTTTACTGGTCCCCAAAGCTGAGAATATAACACCCTCCATGCATATTAGCTTGATCTTCTTGACAGACCAGAAAAGTGTTTGTGTGTGCCAATTAAAACGAAAATGGATCCCTAGTGGCTTGTTCCTCACCCGACTTCTGAAGACTGCTATCATTGTTTGCTAGGATAAGGCTGCTATCCAAAGTAAACAAACTTTTCAAAACTTTCATGACAGATGGGGGTTACAAATGCATTTTAATAAGAAAGTTGCCAAAGCAACTTTTTTTTTCTAATCAGCATATATTTACTTAACATCTAGCAACATTGGGAACACAAGGCAGATACTTTCTCACAAAATGTTTTAACAAGTAACATTTTTGGAAAGACAAATTGAAGACCTTTTACTTCTAACTGATATTTTACCCTCAGTTTTATGTTAACTTTGCTCGACATGTTAAGAAAAATGTTAGGAGTTACTCAAACCAGATTGTAATTTGAGACAGACATGCAGCTTGATAATGTAATTTCTTTGGTGGTCATAAACACCTTTGAGACCCAGTAATTTAACTATTAGTATAACCATGACAACGTCCATATCAAATGTGGAGTGTGATGCAAGATGAAAAAAAAATGTTAATCTGAGGGTTTTTTTCAAAGCATTATTGCTTCAATTTTAGGTCTTGACATCTCACTATGATGTGGCCAAGATATGTATTTCTTATGCTATTAGAATTAAATAAAGATACAACCAAAATTAATAAAAAAATTATTTTCACTTCAAATGAATTTGCTATACTTTGACATAACTTTTTATATCTACTTAATTTAATTTAAACATAATGGTTTCATCAAGAAGTCCAAAGTGTCTCCAAATATAGTAGCAATTAAATTCCATTCCTCTTAAATGGGTAATCTGCTTACTTGTAGAATCACTGTAGACACACGATTTAACATTTTTCAAGGCTCTTTGGATATCTGGCATATATTATTACACATTTCCTATATACAGTTTCAACTTTATTAAGATGGAATAAACCCTCCTTAGGCTCATCATCAAAGTTTGATCCTAAGCAAAATGTGAAAGATACTTAGTTCAAACATAGGATTGTTTTAGTTCTTTCTAGAATCTCAAAGAGTTTTTTGGGTGCTCCAATTCTGTTTTAGATATATGTTTTTTTTTCGTAGCAGGATAGTAGCTGTTTTTGAGGGAAAAAAAAAGAAAGAAAGAAAACATCTGAGAAACAATATTGGTTGATCTTTGAAAATTGTGCTATCTTTAGCATAACAGTAAAGAAACAAGCAACTTTTGTCTAAGATCTATATTCCAAATTTCACAACTGAAACCAAATCATCATGGTCCTTTTCCCATATGCAGAGTCCTTGACTGGTATACAACTGTTTGCTAAGAACTAGTGAACTAGAAATCAAGATCTTTGTAATCTCTTAATTCTGTCATTTAAAGTGATGCCAGTTTGATAGAATGGCATTCTCATTTTCCTCATTTGCTTCATTTTCTTCATTTGCAAAATTACTTTATGATAGTGGAAGAAAGCTGCATTTGAAGAATGTTTAATATGTGCTTTGAGATCATTAAAGCTGTAATCACTTTGCATACCAAGTGGTAGTATTCATATCCTTAATATACTAAAGTTCTGATAAAGTCAACCTTTAAAGAATAACGTATCATGACCAATAGTTTATATATAATTCCATGATACAAATGTGTCTGCAGTAATTACTCCCTCCTCTGAAATCTTGACATGAGCATTGTCTGTGCCACTCACATTGGGACTTTGTATAAGCCATTTTCTATTGTTATTTAGCCTTATACTCATATGTCCTGTTTATCCAAACAGGTTGTGAGCTCTTGAGGGTGAGAGTTGTGTATTCTTAGCTTCTAACAATGCGCCTTGCACTTAATAGATGTTTAATCAGTCCTTATTGATGATTAGGGAGATGTTCGGTGAGAAATACATCTTCTCATTCTCCTGAACTAAAATTATGTGTGGGGTTTATTCTGCAGTAGGTAAGTTGTTACTATCAAAGAGGGGAACACATGTCACTTGTTAACTCTAGCACCTTTGATAGTCTCCCAACATTCATTTGAGGTCAACTGGAATGGAAGTAGCCGACAATATTTAACCATCAAATATGTTTTACTGATGAGGCATCTATAATGTAAAGTTGTTCATTGATCATTATCACATACATTTGGTTATTATTTATAAAAGACTGAAAAATAACTAAAATAATATGTCTATAATGTTTCCTCTATGGAGCTATGAATAGTTTTAATTTGTTTTTTCATTATCTTTAGTTTTTCTAAATTCTCCACAGTAAATTTAATGTCTTACAATCAGGAAAAAAAAAAGTGATGTTCTGAAAATTTTTTGTTTCTATTCTGGTAAACCAAAGTATGGAAAATGTTAATAATATAAATACCATCCTACATATTAATTTCTCATTTAAATGAACATCCAACAGGGGAAAGACTAACCGCCAGAATGCATTTTGACAAGAGCAGTACTTAATTGACAATATTGAAAAGGGCAATACTTAAACATAAACCCTACTCATTAAAAGTCCTTTAAGCAGCCTTAAATTAGCATAACTATACTCCATTTGTTAATTAAAGGTTAGAAAATAAATTTCTTCTCTCCTTGTCTCTAATCAGTGAAGTTTGGAGTTGGGATGTACCTGCTTTCATCTTCAGAGGAGCCCTAACAAGGACACAGACTAAGTTATGTCCCTAGCCCAGGGAAACTATTGCAGAATTAACACCAGAGTCTTGAGGAATGTGTCTGTTCTGCGTGTTGCCCAGTGGATATGCGTATATAATTTCTTAGGCATACACTTATTACCAGCAAGAATTCAGGTGGTCATTATTTAGCGAGAAAAAGTTTCAGGCAAATTTCCTGACAGGTATTTAAATATATCTATTCTTGACAACACCAGAAAATTTCATTGAGACGACTTTGGTGCCAGGATATATCCCTTCAAAATACAACTTAGTGGAGATAAGGGATTTCAAGAGGCATTTGTCTAAAGTAGGCTTTGAAGCAAAGTGTAGACCAACAGCTCTTGCCTAAACCCATCTTTTCTGTAAGTTCTTCCTTCATCTACCGTATTCCAGCATCTGTCAGTTAGACAAAGCATGATACAGAAAGAATACATTAGCCTGGCTTAATATCAAATCTTTTATGTCTGTTATCAGTTCTATATCACTCTATAGTGTCATCAGGAGATAATCAAACATTTAGTCAAAGCTAACATTTACTGATATCTTTTTTTTTAAGAGTGTTGAAAATTTGATTGTTCAAAGTGCAAGTATGATTCAGCAAACCATTTATCAGAAAACCTAAAGAGGTAATGTTAAAAAAGTGGATTGAGAAACCTGAATTAAATGTGTTTTACCAGCCAAAGACTTTGAAACTGCTTTCCTGTGAGTGATTGGAATGGAGCAGAACAGTCAATTACTGACTGTAATTAAGAAGTGGATGCATTTAAACTGTAGAGAGCAGTAGCAGACTTCTCCAGACTGCCTAGTAACTTGAAAGATTAGTGGGAATACCAAGGAAAGGATGTAAACTGTATCTTTCTGGTAGTATGTTTTGAATGAATTGCATTCACATAGTTCTCTGATCCAGCTTCTCAAAATGAATTCATAAATCACTGGTTATGTACAATTAATGCAGTAATATATTTGGACAAAGAAACTTTTAAAGTACATTTTGCTCTTGGTTGTGTTAGGAGTAAAGATCCCCTTTGCATTGCGTAGCATGCCCCAAAACTGCAAATGCACTGCTGAAGTACTTACATTTTATCACTGTTTGAATTTACTAGACTGAAAACTGAACCATACTGGCTCTTTCCTAAACCCTCAGAATATGTTTGTTTCTGGTACTTTGAAAATGTTCCTTTTTATAATTTTAATAATGGTTTATTTATAGTGACAGAGAAATAGGTTGTACACTGCATTTGGGCTAATTGATTTTTCTTTGTGTATGTTAACAAATTGTAACATTATATAATACATTCTTAATCAAAATATTTACCTTCAGATTAGGATGAAGGTAGAGGTCAAGGACATTACTAGTTTTCTTGCGTTAGTTAGAAGTGACCTTATATTTTTAGATGACTATTTCTGTGGCAGCACTTTATAAAGTAAATATTTGGAACTTTATGTAAGTAAAGACCATTGTAAGTGTGTTCAGATAATTAAGCAAACATCAGCTTAACTGTCTTTTACTAGATACATAAAACAGAGGACTATTTGGAGGCTATTTTGAGCCATCCCGAATCTTGCACGCAATTTTACTTTAAAAAAAAGAGTGATAGGGCTTCCCTGGTGGCGCAGTGGTTGAGAGTCCGCCTGCCAATGCAGGGGACACGGGTTCGTGCCCCGGTCCGGGAAGATCCCACATGCCACGGAGCGGCTGGACCAGTGAGCCATGGCAGCTTAGCCTGCACGTCTGGAGCCTGTGCTCTGCAACGGGAGAGGCCACAACAGTGAGAGGCCCACGTACTGAAAAAAAAAAAAAAAAAAGAGTGATAGGCCCTGGTAATCTGTCAAACGCTAGTGTGGATAATTAAATTCCTCTTATTTTCTAATCTTTCACTTCTCATAATTTGAATGTACTTTGAATAGTTCCTTTTCTTACAATTGTAAAAAGTTGGAATCCAACTCACTCAAGAATGGTTGCATTGCAGCACTGAGTAATGTTGCATCTCTAAATAGTTTTTTCTAAAAATCAATGCAAATGAATATATATGTATGTGTGTAATCAAAGATTGCTTTAAAACTCCAGGATTATTGTCATTAAATGTTGCCATAAGAATCACTGAAACCTTCAGAGTGAGCTGTTTGGGGTAATAATTGTCACTTTAATGATAGAATTACAGAGACATTTTGTAGCATGATTTGTGATTTTCTGAACTTGTGCCACATTTCAGCATTTACCTCCTATTTAGAGGAAGTAAGGCTGAGAAGAGGTGACTAGCTCCTGACTGAGTATTTTGAAATGTCAGTCCTCTAAACCTCTGAAGCTTTGCTTGATGTGTGACAGTAGTTGGGAAATGTTCATCTTCCTGTTGAAACAAAAAGTCAACAATACAAAGGGAAAATCTTCACAGTTCAGATTGATAGCTTAATACGAAGAGCGTGTCCACACCCACTCTAATCAAATTCTTGTCTAAGTAGTCCTTTATGTGTGAAATCAAGAGCATTGCTCTGTTTTCTATAGGGCCACATTCTTCTCTCACAATTCCAGGGAGAAAAAGATTCCCTGCAATGAAAAACGTATAGTTGCATGCTAAATATTGCCAACTACTTAACAGCCCTAAGAGTCTGGAACAGGAACGTTCATTTGATAAGTACTCTCCATGAGAGGTTCAAATATGTAAATGAACTTTTATTCTAATGTACTCCCTTTGTGGGGAAATTGGTCCTTTATTGCTTTCCTATAGGTCTTTATGATAGGAAAGTAGAAATAGCCAAATGTTATTCGTTAGAATGACCTTTCAGAAAAGTCTGCATTAGTCTCTTTGGTAAATAATCTGTTTTAGTGCCCTCCATAAAATGAAATCAAATATAGAGATACTATTTGATTTGAAAGAGACAAACAGGAAAGAGCCAAAAGTGCAGAATGAATTCTGACACACCCGAGTGCATTTTTCTGAGGTTCTGACTTAAGTGGATACTGTCTGCATTATTCTGAACTTCCTGGCTTGCTTTCTCCATGAGTTGGAGTAATTCAGCTTTAGGCCTACTCTGAGTTAATTGTTCTATTATTAAAACAATAATATATTTGTTATGACATGAAAAAATCGTTTATAGAGAGCAGTTCAAAATGATCCTAGTCTCCCAGTTTCCAGAAAGACAATTACTGGAATACAAGAAAATATCTGAGTGTATTAAAGTGTGTTTTTTAAAAAAGTATATATTTTTTAATGTAAGAGATCTATTTTATTTTATATGGTTTGCTTACCTCTCAATTTTTTTTTTTTTTTTTTAGATCACAACAGTATCAGGAACTGAGTTCCTTCTGCAGTCAGATATTGACTTCATCATATTGGATTGGTTCAGCGCTATCAAAAATGCAATTGACAGATTGGTATGTATTTGTTTTGGCTGTTACCTTTATTAATTAGAATGTAGTCATTTAAATCTATTGCTTAGGCATAAGCACACATGCATTTAAGTAGATCCTATGAATTGAGAGTTAGTAAGTTATTTTAAGTTTAAATAGTCCACGAAAACCATTTTCAGTAGAGAGGATTTGTGGAACTAAATGTCATTTGATTTCTCTCTTTCAAAAACACAGTGCATTCATTTTTTTTCCTGAAATAACACAAACATTCATTCACTGAAGGCTGTAAAAAGCACACAAGAACTTAATAACTACTGAATTTTCACATTTTCAGTTTATGCAATCTATAATACATATTCTTGAAAATAAATATCAATGTATTTAAGCCCATACTCACTGTTATAATACCAGTAAACAATAACCCTTTGTATTGATTTTCATTGTTCTTCCAGCTAAGCTAGATTGTTCTTCTCATGAAAATTATGTATCTAGAACTTCATGAAATTACCCTAAATTCACACATTTAGAGTATGTTCTTAAAAGAGTCAAATTA
The DNA here is from genome assembly GCF_964270905.1 of Leucopleurus acutus. NCBI lineage: Eukaryota > Metazoa > Chordata > Mammalia > Artiodactyla > Delphinidae > Leucopleurus > Leucopleurus acutus. The sequence continues at coordinate 32,464,272 of NC_139149.1, forward strand.
TTTAAAACTACTCATTTTATACTGTTTCTCGACCAAACATCTTATTTTAGGACACTAATATTTGCAAAATCTTGAGAAGAAAATATTCTTGAGCGCTTTTAATAATGTATACAAAAACTACAACATTTTTGTGTAATTTTACTGTGATTTAATCACACACTTCCATTATATAACTTTGGGATCAAAACTTTAAAAAATAAAATAACAAATTGACTTTTCCCCATCATCAATATAGTTCCCTTATCCAGGCACACATGAGTACTCACGCACACACACACACACACACACACACACACATACACAGAGATTGCTTTTGTCATTAAGAGTGGACTCTGGAGTCAAACTTCCTGCATTTGAAAGTTTGAATCCAGGTTCTATCATTTACTAGCTGTGTGGCCTTAGGCAAATTACTTATCTCTTTTGGCTTCAGTCTCCTTGTCTGGAAAATAAGGATAATAATAATAATACCTACCTCATAGGATTACTGTGATGATTGAGTTAATGCATGGAGTGCTTGGGGTATGCACAGCATTTAGTAAGTTTTATATATATATATGTATGTATATGTGTGTGTGTGTGTGTGTGTATATATATATCTCATTATTAAATTTGAAAATTGAGCTTAGCTTAGGGGCCCTATTCCAAAATAATTATCTTATTTCAAACTTCTCTTTAACAGCAAAATAGATCACAGAACTATTCAGTGCATTTTTTCTTCCTTGTAAAATTATCCCATCTAATTGTCATTTCCAGCCAAAGGATCCAAGTAGTCCTTCAAGAAACCTGGAATTATTTAAAATTCAGAGATCCTCCAGTACTGAACTACTAAGTCACTATGATAGTGATATAAAAGAACAGAAACCAGAGAACAGGAAATCTTTAAGTAAGTATTTTCTTTTGACTTGCTCATTTTAACTCTGTTTAAATGCAGTGCTTATGAAATATAAATGCATTGAAATGAGATTTGAGCCAAACTCATACTACTCATGGAAGATTCGTAGCCATTTTCTGGCCAGGGATTCATGCACTGGAGGGCAGTCTGGGCGCTTTGCATGCGTCATTGTTGGTAATGCCTTTTGAAAAAATAATTGTTCCAAGGTCATGGTCTCTGCTTACAGCAAACCTCTGAATCTCTGAGTAATAACCATGGCGTTCAGATTGGTGATTGATTTTGAGAGTGGGAAATGTCAAGTGTCTCCAAACCTTGGTAAGCTGACTATTTGATTTCCATACGTTAAAAGATATATGAGTGACCAGCATAGTTGGCTCAACATAAACCAACAGACTATGCAACTTTCTACACTTTTAGACCACCAGAAAGATTTAGAAATGTGGAATGTGGATTAGATGTCCTCCAAGGTCACATCTATTTCTAATATTCTGAAAGAAATGAATTTGAAATGAAAAGGACCAGTCTGTCCACTTATATAGTGACCTTGAGCATATCTCTTAACCTTCTTCACTCTGATTATTCCTCAATAAAGGAAGTTATGAAAAAGTGTCGTGCATATCTCACAGAGTTGACATGAGTCTCAGCTTCCTAAAAGAACAAGTAGATATCTCTGGAATTAGAGAAAAACAATTTCCCAAAGTCTTGTAAATTATAATACCTTTCTTGCATCATCTGTCTACCTACACTGAATCTTCTGAATCACCATTTTTTCTGCAATTTCCCTCTGACCGAAGATCAGTGTAGTTATATCCTAGCTTTTTGAACTTAAGGAGAACTCAGTAAGTAGAGAAAGGCTGATTATGGAATATCTCCTTATCTACATATGTATATGAGTAAATATGCTAGATGACCATATGTGTAGATACACATATTTGTGTGCATTAGAGAGTATTATACATATTTATACATAAATGTACATGTACATTCACCCACATGACAAGAAAGAGGGAAACTATTTATATGTGATACTATATCTTCCAAATCTAAATTATTAGGAACCCAGATCTAGAAACAGCATGACAACTTTGAGTAAGAGCACCCTTTCAAAACTGTCATTATTCAAAGAACCATACCATAGTTTCAACAACTGTTAGGTACATTATTTAGGTAGCAGTTGTGTTAACTTAGAGCTTAAAATTATCAATGTTAGTGTCTTGGACTGTATGGTGCTTTCCAAATTATTTGTGGAAGATAAACAATGCCATTTTTAAAAGTTTTCCATATGATGGTACAGTTTGAAGTTATCTCATTTGAAGATTTCTCTTGAATTCCTGGTCATTGTCCCTCTTGACTTCATATGGGATCAGACATAAGATTTTAGAATTAGAATTCAACTGTGAGTACATAATTAATGTTAACTACATAAACATTTGTAGTGGATATAAAAGGATGCATGAGGCAATGAGCAGTAGCTCTGGAATCTCAGATATAATTGCTGGTTTGGAGGAGACCTTGGCACATTTCTGAAGCCTAAAGCTCAGGAGAAAATAAAGGTTTATAAAAGTGTGTGTGAGAAACATTGAGGTAAATGGATTTTGTATTCAGCAATAGTCACTTGAAATGTTTTCAGACCATACTGGGGAAAAAAATTCCTACAGGTAGAACACCAGCCGCTTCTCTTTAGAATTTATTTTTAACTGGGAGAGACAGTTATTTGTCTATTTTGGGCTTAAATTCAATCCTGTCTAAAGACAAGGAAAGAGACGTATGATTCATTCTATTCATTTCAAAATGTATTTAACTGTATAATGACCTCATATTCACCTTTTTCTTTGCAGTTAAAAAGTAATGATAGCTAACAAATACTGAGTACTTACTATTCAGGCATTGTTCTAAGTGCTTGTCTTATATTGATTTACTTAATCCTTCTACTAACCCAATGACATAGGTACCATTATTAACCCTATTTTATAGATGAGGAAACTGAGGCACAGAAAATTAAAGCAACTTGTACAAAAAACAAGTTATGGAGACAAGTTTCAAACCCAAGCAAACCGATATTAGAGTCTGTGCTTTTAACCATCACACTATAGTGAAATGAACAAATAAAAGGTAAACTTAGTTTATATCAACCTTGGCCTTGGGTGGAAATATTACATTAAAGATGAGATCCATATAAATCAATAAACTTAAATAGGGACCGAAAAACATATTAGCAAAAGAATTAAAACCAGATGTTGCCTTTGGACTTTGATTTCACTGTTAAACTAAAAGGGTCATTTAATCTTTACTGCTAGCCCTAATTTTAGAAAATGCTTCGTTACTGTATTTTGGTGGATATTTATAGTTGTAAGCCTTTTTTAGGACTAGTATATTTTTTGCAACGTAGGATGCAGTTAATATCCATCTAATACTTTGAATGAAGTTCATTCGGTATTTACATATTCATTTTCATTTGAAAGGCATAATGATTGACCCACCCACACAATATCAAATTAGCTATGCATTTAAAATAGTGATTGGCATATTTTATATTTGATGCTTTTTAAAATATTTTTTCAAGTAGGAAATACGCTCTGTGAAACCCCTCTGATCTCAGTCCCAGATTTGAGCACCCAAACTTAGGTTTTTAAAGCATGCATTCGGTTTTATGTCACCCTCTTGAGATTAAATAATTATGTGGAGTTAGAGAGTCACAGTGTCTCCTTCCTTATTAGCAGTCTAAGAACAAACTTTATTGTCAGTTTGCTGCCTTTGGCTTCCTGTGCCCTTGATGTTCCCACGAGTTTTGTCGCCAAGATTGTAGACAGATAAAGCCAGAATTACTTTTTTTAAAGGCATGTGAACATCATTAGCAGCTAACAGGTGGTCATTTCATTGTCCAGTTTCTCTGTATAACATGGGAAAAAAAATATGTACTTTCAGTGAGTGAATCAGAAAGTTAAGTGCTTAAATATACTTTCCTTTTTAAAATATGATTCTAACCTGCCAACACTATTAAGTACTAATCAGATATTTTAAGATATCAGTTGAGTCTAACAGACAAGAAGCCAGAAAATTCAATGTAAGGGCCAAATCACTGTGGGAAATTCAGGACACCAGCATGGGATGAGAGTGGGAGAGCAGCTCTCCAGGGAGGGCTGTTATGGAAAGTGGAGAGTCAGTCAAAGAAAATGCTAACATATTTTTCCGAGGAAAGAGAAGCGTCTTCCACTGATGGCAAAGAGGAAAAGCTCAAATATAAATCCAAGAAACCTTGGAGAGCTTTCTGAACTTTTCTGAGCTTTACTTTCTAGATCTATAAAAATGGATCTAATACTGTCCTTGCAGGAGCAAGTGAGAATGTGAAATTAGATATGTAAATACTTAGCTCACAGCAGGCACTCAATAAGTAGGAGCTCTTATTATTACCCTCTATGTCCCCAAGCAGATGGCAGCAAACTAGGGCATGAGCCAAGGGTGGTGTCTGATAGAAGACTGGAGCAAGGCATATATACTTGACATCTTCTCTCTGAGTGTAGAGGAAATAGGGGAAAGGAGCCAGAACTGGATATGGGAGTTATGGCTGCAAAAATCTGAATATGAGCAGCTGGTCTTTTCCCTGGCGACTCCCTAGGTGAAAATGGCAGCCAGGGCATTCTTGGGAGCAGCACACCAGGAACTAGCACAAGGGAGCCAAGAAATACTCTTGATTCATTTATGCCCAGAAGAGCAGTTCATTAAGAAACTCCAGTTGATGGAAAGGATTCAGCATCTAGCCATTTCACCATTGCTTTAGCCATACCTCTAGTTTATTCCCTCATTCATGTATTTATTATTTTTCATTAATAGATATATCTGAAGCCACACCACTAAAATTCCTGGCTCCACACATCTGTACTTTAAACTTTTAAAAATTATTTTTGTATTTAGATTATGCTGTAGGAGTAGTATATCTCATGCTAATCAATTGCTAAGCTGTAAATCCATGTATGGAAATCTTGAATAAGTTTATACAAAATTGATACTTAGCATTATAAATAAGCACCCCAAAATGAACATAAGTTAGAAGAATAAAATCAAAAGTAATAGAACCGAAAGGAAATGGGTTTCCTATTAACTGTCTTTTGATGAAAGCATCATAAAAACCAAATGTATTCTGGGTGAAATCCTAAAAGTATTTTAGATATGGATTTCCTAATTCCACAGCTCCTTAGTGATGTATGTAACAAGAACGTATGTACAAGGCTACAGGAATAAAGATAAGAATGGAAAAATTGGATTGAGATATTTATACAGTGCAGAAAATGAAAATGCTTGTGAAACTTTAGTGATATTTTTGTTTAAAAATTTGCCTGCAAAGCAATAATGGTCATGCCAAGTGAAAACAAGTGTGATAGAGAAGGCAGTTCATTTTTGTGCTAATCTAAATAATTATAATACTGGCCATCCACAACTGTATGTAGACTAACTTCTCAAAATCCAATTGTAAACTGGTGGCTTAGACCTCAACACATTTTCGTAAGGAAACCATGTACTAGCCACAAAAGCACACTTGAATCTTATGCAATCATTTTGAATGTTGTTTCTAGGGAACAGTTCATTCTGAGTTTGTTGCACCTCTGTCCTAGGAGCTCTGCCTTCCCAGTAGCATTGCTTTCCATCTGGTTTCCCTTTTTCTCCTCCCCCCACCCTTACACCAACTCCACCAGTGCAATCAGGATTCTCAGAATGGCTTTGGCCAGGAGATTCCTGGACCCTGAAAATCCCCAGTGATGGCAAGGAGGGAATGCAAGGCCTCCAAGCCAGAAGAAATAGTCAGAAAAGGAGAGAATGAAGGACTGCAGAGGAAGTTTTTGCAGCATGGGTGGGGAAGTGAGTCCTCAGCAAGGTCAGATGTTCTTTGTAAGACATGTATGTAATGAGAGATTAGTCTGGCATTGTCCCAAATGTTAACATTTGTTGAATCTAGGTGGTATCTATAGGAGTGATCATGATGCTGTTGTTTTCTGTATGTTTGAAAGTTTCACAATTGAAAACTGGAGTATATACACACATATACACACACACACACAATTAGGCATTACTCATGTTCACAATTCAATAAAAGAATATATACATTTTCTAATTGTAATTTGAAAATTTTAAGAGAAAAGTCAAATTTTCTGAGTATGAGTTACATTAAGACCTCTTTAAATGTAAAACATTGATAAATCACTGTTTTCCTACTTTTTCTCCAAAAGCCAATATATTTTTTCTTGTGACTATTGTGACCTTTCTGGTAACTATATAATTAACAAAATTTATTAAAATGTTCATTATTATCCGAAATGGAAAAGTCATACTAGTTTCCTGGATAAATATGTAATTAGCAATTGTTCAAAACATATTGTGAGGCCTGTTCTGGAGAGTCATATAAATACATATGTTAAAGTTTCTTCTTATTAAGAATTTTGTATAAAACAGCCTAATCTTGCCAATGCATGAAAATAGTAAGATGAATAAGCCATCTGCCAAGAAAATGAAAACAATATTAAAATTGCACAAAGAAATTATATCTAGCTCTGAAGAAACAGAAAAGCTCTTACCTGGACACACACGAAAAAAATCATAATAGTTGTGTAGAATATTATGGGTAAACGTGTTGTCAGAAAGATCCAGATTCAGATAAGGTGGTCAATTATCTGATTCTTTTTTTTCCCACTAAAATCAATATTGGTACCCTGGCACCAGTTTCATTCAATATCCACCTGAGAAAAATAAACTATTGAACTGAAGTGTGAAAATAAAAATAAATTTGTTTTACTATAGTTATGTTGACTTAAAAAAAACCGCACAATGTGAGAGTTTTATTTGGGACAAAATGAGGACTGCAGCCCGGGAGACAGCATCCCAGATAGCTCTGAGAAACTGCTCCACAGAGGCAGGGGGCAAGGTCAGTATATATGTGATTTTGGTGAAGGGGAATACATGCAATCAAGCACATATTTTTTACAGACAGTTTCTGCTAGTCCCGTGCAGGTTACTGCTAGTCACAAGGAGCAGAGGTCGCCATGAAGGATTTTAGCACTTTTCCAGATATGAAGAGATACAAGAATTGGGGTCATAAAATTGGCTCCTGAAAATATCTAACTATCTGAAGACCTGTTCTGCCAGTTTTTCTCAGAGCACAGAGTGCCTCATTTCTGCTCTCCACCTGAACTCCTTTCAGGGGGTGTTGAAAGTCAGCAGCTGCAGCAACACATGATTTAATCCTTGTAGAGGTAGATGGCAAGTGCCAATAGAAAATGCCAGTTCGTAGTTGACATTTAAGACACAATATCTAAGGAACAGTGAGTGTCAGCTCTCTTCTTGATTGTTTCCCACAGGTTAAGGGAGTTCTTTATTTCAAAATATTCCAGTTTGGTGAAGAAAAAAATGAAAAGTTTTAAAAGAAAATTTACATTGCCAAAGCTGGAAGAGTTAAACATTATGAGAAAAACAAACAAACAAACAGTAAAGATTAAATGCACACTTGATAATCAGACATCTGAATTACTTTGTCAAAACAGTATTATTTAATTAAAAAAAACAAAAACCAGTATTATTCACGAAGGTTCCAGGGCTTCACTGAGGCACTGTGTGACCACAGCAATTGTTCTGACATGTGTTTCCAAGACAGTTAGCAGCAATTCAAGTTTCCTGGGACCCATAGATTACAGTCTCTTCAAAACATTCAGTTCTCCGTGAATCATTGGATAAGAGGACTTAGTTATAAGCTGAGCAAAGGATGTTCTGATTAATCTCTTCCTTCCCATCTAAGGGGTTGATCTCGCTCTCTGACCTTTCAGTGTCCATTGTCATGTATCTTGTAGCATCAGCTACTCTGAAAGTCTATCTAACCCTATCAGCACTCAAGCACTAGATCACCGCATCTCCTCTTGACCCTGGCAGTAACTCCCTGACCATATTTCCCCTTAGATGAACTGCATTTAATCAATTTCTGATTTCATTAGGTCAAATGGCATCTTTCTTTCAATAATAGGCCAGATCCAGAGGGCTGTTTGCTGTAACTCTCCAGCAATACTTCCTTAGCATGAATACACTACTGTGATGGTAAACAATAGAAAAAAATGTCCTTTGATCTCCTCTGAAAGTGTCTCCTCTCTTTATTCCATGACCCTAGAATGGGCATATATTAATATTTTCTTGTAAAGTTAGGTATATGATATTTGTTTACTGGTGTCATATCAAGTTTAAAGTATCTTAGCTAAACATGATATTTAAAGCATTCTTACAGTGAATCTCTGTGCAGAAAAAAGCATTCTTTTGAATGCAAATGATCAACTCTTTCTGTGTACAGAATTTATTTGGTATACTCCTTTTTGTTTCTGGAGTGCGGGAATAATGCTATTTTTCTTCAAAATCCTAAAAAAAAAAAATTTGATTTTTAATGCATTTATTTGGGTGTCCCAAATAGGCCCAAAAGTATGCTTAGGGAAAACATTTAACTGTAAACATGTATAATCGATGAGATTTTCTTGGAAAATAAGTTTATTTCTCATTACTCATAGTAAAGCCCACATCCATGTAAGGAAAATCAGGTATTGCTTTCCTCCCAAAGTATGAGTTGTATCCAAAAGTACCAGCTCTTTCCATCGAAATGCAATAAAATGTGATCTATAACATTAGGACTCTTAGCTTCCTTCAAGAAATGGCTTATGAATGTCTGGAGAATGGTAAATCAGTCTGCCAATTCATCTTTCTCTGATTATTTAAATAGAACCTAAATACTCCTGCTACCCAATTTCAGTAATGTAAATATACCCTTTTTGTATACAAAATCAATTGGCCTAAAAAAATAGAGGTAAAATAGGAGATGCGATGGCTAAATACGAAATGTAGGACTGGGATAGTGCCGTCAGAGATGGTGACCTCCAAACTGAAGTCAAAGGTTAAGAACAATTTCTAATTAAATTACTGCGTTTGGAATGGCTCAAGTCCAAGTTCCTCAATAGAAAGCTATCACTGAGTCCCCTTCTCCAGTTTTTTTCCCACCTCTCTCTGACCCATGATTTATGTTCCAGGAAAATGACAGTTATAATCCCTGATGCACGCTACTCTGTGCTGATGTTTATATTTAAATCAGTGTCTTCTCTTTGCTAAATTAACATCCCGTTCAACTCAGCTCAAGCCACACCTCCTCCAAAAAGCTTTCCCAAACCTCTGTGGTGAGTTAGGAGATCCTTAGTACTCAGTGCATATCTCTACCATTGCAGTGGCCAAAGTGTGTAACAACAAGCTAATTATCCATGTCTGTTTGTCTGTCCACTAGACTGCCAGACTCTAAAGAGAACTCTAGTTTAGCTTTATCTGCAACTATCAGAGTGGCTTGATGATATTTGAGAGTACTCAAAATGTGCAGTGTTAAATTAGTGAATGAATGGATGAGGATATTCAAATGGCCATTATCAATGTACTTCTCATTCTGTGCTAAAAATGAAGATAAAATTGCTGAAACATTTTTATGAACAATAATGGATTATTTCTTCATCCTGACTACTTGTACTGGTTTGGTATTTTAAGGTCACTATTTGTATGTCTCTCTTAGTTTTCTCTTAGAACTGTAAATCTCAAAGCAATGGTATATTTTTGCAGGTATCATGTACTGTACCTAGCAAAGTCATGTATAAGTAAGTGTTTTATCATTCAATGAGGATAAAAGTGACTAAGATTTTGGGGAGAGAAAAGAGAAAAGCCTAATCCCTTTGCTTAAAGTTACTGTCCTCTCAGTATCTTTCTATCATGCATTCTAGCCTTCTATTTTTTTAATAGATCTTTATTGGAGTATAATTGCTTCACAATACCGTGTTAGTTTCTGTTACACAACAAAGCAAATCAACCATATGCATGCATATGTCCCCATATCCCCTCCCTCTTGAACCTCCCTTCCATCCTCCCTATCCCATCCCTCTAGGTGGTCACAAAGCACGGAGCTGATCTCCCTGTGCTATGCTGCTGCTTCCCACCAGCCAACTATTTTACATTCTGTAGTGTATATATGTCGATGCTACTCGCACTTCTCCCCAGCTTCACCCTCCCACCCCATGTCATCAAATCCATTCTCTATGTCTACGTCTTTATTCCTGCCCTGCAACTAGGTTCATCAGTACGTTGTTTTTTTCCCCAGATTCCATATATATGTGTTAGCATACGGTATTTGTCTTTCTCTTTCTGACTTACTTCACTCTGTGTGACAGACTCTAGGTCCATCTACCTCACTACTAATAACTCAATTTTGTTTCTTTTTATGGCTGAGTAATATTCCATTGTATATATGTGCCACATCTCCTTCATCCATTCATCTGTTGATGGACATCTAGGTTGGCACTATTTACAATAACCTTCTATTTTATTTGAGAGAATCACTCTGGTTCATAATTATTCTTGATGCTGTTCTGTGGGCTCTGACTTAGAATTTTCAAGGCTGTATTGGAGGCGAGAAAGAAGAAGACACTCTATAATGTACAAAAAAGATAGTAGTTTTGATAATTTTTAGAAGACTCTGAGAATAGTTTTCTTTAAGGTCAGCATATTTATAAAAATCCAGTAATTTTATAAAAATCCACACAAAAGTTAGAAAAGTGTTGTATGCACCTTCTTCAAAAGGTTATATGGGATTGTGTCAGAAATTTGTGTCTAACAATCGGTATTTTAAGTACAATTCTTACCGCCAAGATAAGCTAACTATAAGATTTGGACAAGTTTCTTAAGTTTCCAGAAACTGACTTTTCAGATAAATACAGTGGATAATTTTTATATAAATATAAAGCATATATACAATATTGTATGATCTAAGGAGATAATAATATATTAGATCTAAGGATAATGTATATACTAGATCTAAAATATATCTAAGAACTATGTAGATTTATATTACAATATAAATATTAGATAATGATTTCTAAATGGGTGTACTCTGAGTAAAATAATCATGACATTTGTCTACTATAAGTTCATCAAATTTTCTCTTTAGAAATATAGCAGGAATGCACTTTGCCACTGATTTGAACAGTTGGCGAAATCAGATCAAACAAATGCATAATTTATCAAAGGCTTAATTTTTTAATATCTTCATTATTCTATTGACTCATAGCATTATGTACACTTTTATCTCTGTTTTATTAAGGGATTCCGAGTGTTATGGGGAATAAACCCTTGGTTTTCCATTCCTGAGTGTGAGCCTGATGTTATGGCAATCTCTAGAGATTAAATGTCATGAAGTATCAGTTGCCTTTTCATTCTTGCATAAAAGAGCAAAATGATGCAATGGTAGAGTTTTGACAGAAAGTTATGTAATTTCACTTAAAAACAAGGAAAGATATTGTTTAATTTTAATGTTTTATATATGTGTGTGTGTGTGTATATATATATATATATATATATATGTATATGTATATATATATTAGAACCAAGCCAAATGTCATAACACATCTGGTGATAAAGAGATAGCTTTTCTTTTTTTTTTTTTTTTTTTGCGATAGCTTTTTTTGACTAAAGTAAAACTATCAAACCCACATGAATACAGAGCCACTTATACAGAGTAAAGTGAGAGATGCTTAAGATCTGGTCTCACCAAAGCACACTCTATTGACAGAGACTGGTAAGCATTCCAGGATGCCTCCCTAGGCCCACTCTATCTGAATGAAGGGGGTTGATATGTGGCAGGGGCAACCCTAGCTGACCAAGGTTTCTGTCATCTGCTGAAGCCAGGATCTCCCTGTTCCATTAGCTTGCAAGTGCCTGAGGGTATAAATCATGACCTTCTGATGATTACTCCTCATCATCCCCGCTACCTAAGGGCGGAGTCCGAAATATATTGGTGTTCAATATTAAATGTCTGACTGAGTGAGTAAATAAATGACAGAGTGAGTGAGCTGAAAAAAAAGAAAACAATTTTGAATTTTATGTATGAGAAATGAAGGGAAAGGTTGAAATGTGAGGCACTGACCTCTTGATGGGTGTTTTAGTTTGGATTCCTTCAGAAACAGTCCCTGAGACAAAGATTTGAGTGTAGGTAATATTTTTGGGAAGTCATCCCTGGAAATACAGGTGGGAGATGGGGGTGTGGAGAGAACCAGGGAAAGGAAGGCAACAAAGGAAAATATAAGTTACCTGGAGTTTAATACTGCTATGAAATGCTGGGAATTTTTCAGATTGAGAAAACAGGAATGGCAGAGAAGAAAATGGGTACGTATTAAGATAGGAAAGAAAGAACTATTAGAGCATAACATGTTTGGAGAACACCCTAGACTGGCGAGCCTGTAATACACAAAACATTAGGGCAACAACTGGAGATCAGATTGGAAATGAGCAGGAAACATTGGCAAAGAGTCTTGCACAGAATGCTAAGAAATTTTGATTTATACTATAAGTAATGGGTGCCTAGTGACACACTTTTATGCAGGCAGGCAGGCAGGAGACATTTACAGATCTGATATTCAGAGTGATAATTTTGGCAGAAATGTGGAGAATGGCAAAGAGACAGGTAGCACAAAAAAAGTGAAAAATCAGATATAAGGAGATACATCAGGAAACTATTACAGTGGACCAAGTAACGTAATACAGACTGAAACTAGGTAATTAGAGTGGAGAAGGGAGAAAATTCCAGAGATTTCTGAGGGGATATTGACAGGTTTTCTTGATATGTATTGGGAAGATTCTTGGCAGTTCCCAAATACCCATTGCTTCTGTGGTTAGGATAAAAGAAACATCAGGATGCCTAGGAGTTCAACAGAACTGGCATCCTATGTCTCGTTCTTTTAGGATCTTGCTAGATTCTTGTACTTAAAGTATGGTCTGTGGATCAGCAGCAGCAATATCACTTGGGAGCTTATCAGGAAATACAGAATCCGGAGCCCCATCCCAACCCTACTAAACGGAATCTCTGTTTTAACAGGTGATTTATATGCATATTAAATTTTGAGAAGGACGCTCCCATATGACAAAAATAATTTCTCTAAGTACTTTTTTGGAAGTCTTGAGCCAGAGAGTGGCCTTTGAGACTTTGACAAGACCTACTTATGTAGAAGAGCTATCTGGTCTGCCTTTATGTAAAATAACCCTACACGTGGTTATTATCACGTTGGCCATGCCATGGCACTGATTTTGGATGGTGAGTACTTATTTCATCTCACCAACCCCTTTCAACCCCTAATTGCAGACTAACTGAGACAGAACCAACTTACACTTTCCTTACAGCTTTTGCCTGTGCAAACACCCAAGTCATGAACTCTGACTTATCCATGTCAAAAAGTCAACAGCTCTAGCCAAACAACAACCACAATAATGAAATTTTAGCCAAGAATAAACTACCCTCACCAAGACAAACATCCAAGAAACCAAAGCTCCAAACAATTCCTTGGAAGTGATTCACGAATTCCCTGGATGTGCTCACGTGCAAAGTCCATCTGAAAGGCTATTTACCTCTTATTTTCCATTTGGCTCTTATGGGAGCACACAGTCTCATACATAGCCTTCTTTTTGTTATTTTTCTTCTCCAAATGCAAGAATTATAGTATTTTATGGCTTAAATGTCTTTTATTTTAATGTTGTTCTTGGGTACCTGAATTCATTTCTCATTGGCCTTTCAGGTTATATGTCATAATTCTGAATGAGTCACGATATAGCTGTTTTACTTATAGAGTAAGTTTATCTGTTGTGCCTGCCAAAACAATCAAGGCCTACCAGCTTGCACGTTAGTGAAGTAGTTTAGAAAAATTGCCAGAAAAGAAGTAGGCTCACAATTTAGTGATCAAAAAGTAAAGGATAGATTCCAAATAAAGTCTGATTACTCCTTCTGGTAGTATGAAATTTCATTCACCAGGAAGAGGTAATAATAACTATCTCGGAAATAAAGCATCATTTTCTCAGATCCACCTTTATTTATTCTAGGAAATGCAAACTGAGCTGGGCAAATGATAATCTTTTCTAAGTAAGAATCTTTCTTACAAATTTGCCCCTAAATGCCCAGTCTTTTAAAAACTTGTTGGATAGTAATGAGACAGATTGAAAGAGTATCCTCAAAATTTTAGTAGTGCCTGGATACACTTCACTTAGTTTTATTACTCCAGGACGGCTTACGTAAGAATAATTAATCTTCTTTATTTTTCCTCGTCAGTACCTAGGTTTATTATTGAGGTTCCATGCCTTATTTTTAAATTGGACATAACTGATTTCACTGAAGGTTTTGACTGAGAACCCATACAATTTTTGCTTAACTCATTTTTATTGAACAAAATCTTGAATTTTAGTCAAGAAGCATTAGATATTAATCACATGCAAGTGGAATCATTAAAATTTCCTTTACCTTCCAGAATAGCAATAGCAGGTCATTACAGAATCATAAGAAGTGAGCTCACTTAATACTCTTAACAATTACATAAAAGCAGTCATTTTCATAAGTCTTAGAAGAAGCTTTTAACTGTTACTTGAAGAGCATATTGGAATATTAGAATGTATTATGTTGTGTTATTATAGATGTGACTTGTGAATTGAAAAAAAGTGTTCTCTCACTCAAGACTCTTAGAAGTTATCCTTTTCAGCTTGAATAGTTTTGTTTAACACAGTTTGTGATTATATTTTTTACATGGCAAGTAGAGACCTTTTTGCTGAAATATTCCAGTATCGTTTCTTAATTATTACAATCCTAACTTTAGAGAAAATTAGAGGAGAAACGCAATATTTCCTACTGCAGTTAAGTACAACAATTGGTGATACTTAATTTAAGGTGAGTCAGTTTAGAGGAAAAACTAAAACAAATCCCTCCTCTAAATGATTATCGCCTTTCTCCTTCCTTTTCTTGTAACCACTTCTCGTCTTTGACTTTGAAACCCAACATTTTAAACTCGGTTCTTATTTCAGTGGGCTAATCCCCTTTCATAAATCATGCTCAAGAGCTGAAATAATTTGCACATCATTTAAAGAGTATTTGCTTTGAAATATTCACCTCAAGCCCTTTGTATATCCTTTCTCTCTAAAGATTTGTAGTATTTGTTTTGTTCTCTGAGGTATAAAAGACCTGGATAAACTTTATTCCTGTTGTTTCAAGATTAGTTAACGAAAATGCATATTAATTCAGCAGGAACTGGAACAAACCTCAGTAAAGATGATCATACATATGCCTCTTGGGAATAGCAAAGTACAAAATGTCAGTCTTCAAATCTCCTCGGACTTGCTCAGAAGAGCATTGAGGGATTTAAATTTCCAGAATATGTCTACAAATGTATTTTCTTTGTTGTGGAGAACAGGAGCTATACTGATTATTTTTCCCCAGAAAATTGATTCTAATTTGTATTTAAACAAAAATTAAGCTATTTACAAAGTAGCTCTTCCAGAATACAGAGAAAAACTGCCACAGAAAAGGTAAATTTAACATCAACAAATTATAGTCCTGACATGCCACTAAATTTTTAATTTCTTTTGTTTCAGGCATCAAATCCCAAAATAAAATTTAACAGAACACAGCTTTTTTTCTAAAAACAAGTGGAATTGAAAGGACCTCATAAAATCAGAATTAAACATATTTAGGTAAAGTTCAAGGATACATTTAAACATATAAACTCAAATTTTCCAATTTGCTAGTAAACTCAGAAAAAAAAACGACCATTTCTCCAAATAATATATCTGTTTTGTATGTTAAGATGTACCCTGTTCTTTTCTTAAACTGAAAATGACCATAACCTTTGGCACTTAAGTGCTTATCCGGAAATGACTAAGTGGATTCAGGGGTAATAAATCACTCATATGGATCCAGCCACCCACAGTCTTGTTCCACTTCTCTCCTTCACAAGTGTAGTAATAGACATTTCCATAGTCCTCAGGGTGCCAAACTTTGCACCATTAGGAAAATCTGCAAGTAGCTTGATTTATCTTCCTCACTCAGTTAGCTAAGACTCAACTAAGTAAAAACCTGCAGGAATGAACTTGAGTTGTTAAACTTTTTTAATAGGGAGATGCAACAATTAGAACTTTCCTCCTTTGCCACTTCAATTTACTTTGGATGTGAAGCCCCTTGTGAAAAATATTCAGATGAGATCTCAAATTATAGGTGCATGGCTGGATGATGCTGACTCTGAGTTTTCATTATACACAGAGGATTGTCTGCTGTTTGCAATTAATCCAGACACAATTCTCTTGGTACTTTGGGAGGAACGTGGAAGAAATAGCCATTTTATAAGTTGTAAACTCCTGAATTACCCTAAATTAGAGACACTATTAATCAGACACTTAGATATAGACAGGATCTGCTTATTGTGTAGGCTCGTCTTCCCCTGATGGAGAAATCAATTAAATATTTAGGATGTGGAATACCTTCCAGGTTGGATAACACATTTCATTTAAATTATGGCCCTCCAATTCGAAGCATTAAAGGGGATCTTAACGGATGGAAGCACATTACTGTCTCTTGGATTGGACGCATTAACACTTTAAAAATGAATGTGCTTCCCCGGATTTCCTATTTGTTCCACCAGCTGCCTGTCGATGTGCCAGATAAACAGTTTAAGGATAAGTATGTAAAAGATGTATGTGCAACATTCTGTGTGCTGAGGTGCACCCTTGTAGGAGAGGTCCCCAGCTGTGACCCCTTTGGATGGTTTTTCTCAATGCCTAGCAATCTAAAATGAGAGGGCTCATATGACCATGAGAGAGTAGGAGGGAAAACCTAAAAAGAGATGCAGTTAGTCCTCTCACAGAGGTTCTGTGGATTTCTAATCTTGTATCATTTCTTCCTATCTTAATAAATAACTAAGTGACTATCACAAGAAAACATTGGGACAATATGGTAGAATTTTAAATAAACATAAGATTTCCCATTATAAAAATATTTGGTAGGAAAATCATCATTAGATGATCACTCAAGGACCATCCTTATGCCAAATTTATGAACAGTACTGTAAGAATGGAGCTTTCATGTCCCCCATGCTACAGAAGTATGGTATAGAAATAGCTATTGTTTGGGAGTGCTTACCAGGCTGTAGGCCCCGTTTTAAGCAGTGTACATGTTCTCTCTCATTTAATTCTGTCAGTAAACCTATGAGGTACAATGGTATTACCATCATCCGCATTTTACCTAGTGGGTAAGTGAGGCACTGAAATGTTAGTCAATATGCCCAAGGTTACACAGCTGAAAAATGGCAGAGTTAGAATTCAAAACCAAGCATTCTGAATCCACAGCCTGGAGCCATAACCATTGTTCCGTGAGGATTCTGGGTTTGGGAATGAGGCTGAAGGTTTCTGCTGCTTACTAGCTCTATAAACTTGTAAAACTCACTTATATTCTGTTTTACAGTCTTGAAAATGTCAATAACCATAGTACCTATGTTGTTTGGAAGCATAAATTAGATTATGTATGTGATGTTTGTAGCAGTGCTTGGCATAAAGTAAGAACTCAATAAATGTTAATACTAACATTGGTATGCATATTTAATTTTCATCCATAGTATTTTGAAGAGTCTTCCTAATTTGGTTCAGGAAAGGTTACCTTAGAGATAGATGATTGAAGTCTCTTAGATTAACATATTTTCAAAATTTCTTTGGGATTTATAGGGAAAAAAATAGCATATGGAATGACTTACAGAAGACTGAACTGTAGTCAGTCTGAACTTAGTCAGACATTGTCCTCTTTTGTTTCCATTTATAAAAGTCTTGATTCAGAATTAACATAGATATATTAGCTTACTTAGTGAAAACAAATTTACTCAATCATAAAAGAGATGATGAAGATAGGAGTCAATTTCTTTGTTTCTAGAGACAGACTCCTCTTGCCAAATCTGATAGAACACATGCTTCAGTGCATTTGCCTTACTTCAGAAGACAGCAGAAAACTCAGCTAACTGGTATAATTATATAACTTGGATGGTCCTACTGAGGGGGTTAAGCTTTGGCAATATAATACGGAATTACAAAGTGCAGTGAAGTTGCAGGACTTTAACTGAAATTACTTATCAGCATTTTGACTGGGAATAAACAGAAAAGGAACAAATTGATCCTTGCAAAGTTGGGTGGAAAGAGTGTTCCAGAAGCCTTCCTTTGTAATCACGGTCATTGAGAGGCCCTGAGGCCTCTTATTTGTTAGTAATTGATACCTAGACTTCAGGCTCAAATAGTAAAGAAACTGCTATTTTAAGGGCTTGTCAAGAAAGTCAGGAATTAGAGTTCTTTTTCCCTACCCAGTCTTTCACTAGTCTTTCACTATTGGACCAAGGTCATCGTAAGTCAGGGGTGAATCATATACAGATAATTTTACTCTTTCAAAATCTTAGGAAAAATATTGGGATAAAATCAGAATCTGATATTTAAAACCACCAGAGATGTGCTTTATTTGTCTGGAAAACAGCCTAACCAGCAACCATTCTATATTTGTTTATTTGCTTGTTCATTTGGCGGTTCTAACAGTGGAGTAAAGCTCTTCATTGACTCTTAAATTCTGCTTTTCTTCCACTGAATAGATAGAAAGGAAATGACTTTAGATGGAATGGTAATAAAGGAAAGGGACCCAGGCCCAACCAGATAGATCAGCCAATCAACTCTGAAAAGCAGTGAAGAAACAAGTTACACAGAGCAATATTCCTCTCAATGTATTTGTTACATTCCAATTATAGAGGGACATTCTTAATGTCCCTGTATTATAATATGTTCATAATATAAATGGATTAACTCAGATCAGAGAGATCTGTATCTGGGGACTGAGGGAAGACAAATAAGCTCTAAAAAGCTAGAACTGATATTTGAGGTCTAAGCAAAGTTGACAAGAACCCTTAAAAGCTAGAGTAGTGGGAACAAGCACTCAGTTCACACATTCGTGTCACAGGTGCATTTGAGAAGTTGCTTGCACTGTTTGAAGCACTGATATGAAAGAGGTGCCAGATGCTCTCAATTCTACATTGACAAAGAGTGTTTATGGTCACATTTTAAGTAGGTATTTACTATTCTCTATCAAAATGATTTAATGATGAATTTACGCATGAAATATTGTTAGAATATACCTTTTTTGATTTTCTCAACAAAATGAATACAATAATGACTGGTTAAATATGCTTTTGGCAAAGTACTTTGCTTAAGTTTACATTTATATCTCACACTGAACTTCTCAGAAATTTTGCATCCACATTAAGACCAAGCTCCTATCTATGGAGTGTTAAGTAGCACCATGAGCCATGGTCCACCAAGAGTTCATAAGGGAAGAATTTGATAAGTCAAAATGCTACAAGCTTGAGTCCTAGTGTCATTGTTCCTCCTCAGTCTTCTAGAGGCTGGAATTGTTTCCTATCTGGCCCTAGGAATGAGAATCTGTCACTTTACAGTAATAGAAACAGTGTTAAATGACCTAGAGCCCAGCTGTTAGGAAGCAAGTGCTACTTTAAGTGCAGATTAGGTTAGGAGCTCACCTGGTTGTCCAGCTGCAGTGCAGTGATGAAAAGCATTGATGCTAGACCCAGATGGCTTGGGTGTAGGTCCTGGCCCTGCCAGGACCATCTGTGTGACTTGGGTAACATTTCCTCATAGATTTGTAGTGAGGACTAAATCACTTAGTCCCTGAAAGTGCTTAGAACATTGCCCAGAATAGAGTAAGTGCCCTTGAAATGTCAGTTATCCATATTAGGGACTCCTATTAGACCAAATAAACCTAACAATTTATATAACTTGAATAACTTTAAAAACAAATGGTAAAAATATAAACCACAGAGTGGAAGATTAATTGGAGGTTGTAGAAAATTTTAGAATAATTATAAATAAAATAGTAATTTTGCATTTTCCATTGTCTTCTGTATTAAAATTAAATACATTAGGTAATGATATGAAGTAAACAAAGATATAAAGTGATATGGATAACTTTATTTCCAAAAAGTTAAAGGATTCTCCTGTTACAAGGGAAATAATTTTTGTCAATATTTACATATTAATATCAGTATTAATAAAAAATATAAACACATGTGCCACGTTTTGCTCTAATCACATAGCGTGTGTTTTCTCATTTTTCATCTTTAAAACACTCTATATAATAAGAACAATTTTATATTCATTTATAGAGGAGAAAACACAAATATTTTAGTTTTGGAGCCCAGATTTTAACTTAAGCACACATTGTATCTTTTAAGCTTTGTACAATTTTGTTTTTATTTTCTCTTACCTTTCTTTAAGTTTTACTTGCAAATATGTATAAATAATTATATTGTTAAATGATTTTTGTACGTGTGTTTTGAAGGATAAAGAGATCTTTATACAGATATAAATGCATGTGTGCATATATACAGTATATAAAAATAAAATTTAAGGGCCATATTGACAGATGGAAAAAGCATAAATGTCAAGGAAGGTTGATTTAGAAATTAATATATAATAACAAAAATTAAACTCCAGCATTTATTGATTTAACAGATGATGAGTTAAAAAGTAAAAGCAAAAGCTTAAAATGTAGTTTGATTTTTAAAATTAGTGAAATTACTCTATGAACTTGTTCAGATGTTTGTTATTTTCTAATTATATTTAAAATAACTCTAACCTTTAAGTTTCCAAATAACTTATGTCATTTATTTAATTGTTTCTGTTTAGAAATTTGCATATGTAAAAATATTTAGTATGAAAATATCATATTTAATTCTAGATAAATGTCCATAAGATTATACTGGAGGTAAAAACATTTTTCACATATTTGTATTGTTGATTACTAAATACATATTAAACTTTGTACCTGAAGTACAGACTCAACACATTATTTTAAAATATCCCACATAATATTTATTATTATCAATCATATACTAGAGCCACAAAGAAATGTTTTTTTAAATCCTAAATGTAGAGATTACAAAGAAACATGACATGAATAAGATATAATAAAATATAAGAAAAATCGAAATTGATAACAAGATATTAAGCAAAATGCCCCAAGTCACTTGTTAGCTAAAATAACATTTCCTTCAGTTGCTTTTGCCCTAAGGAAGAGCCCAATAAATATCAAGTGTAATAGTATGCAACCAAAATATTATTCTGAGGCAAATGCATAGCATGAAATGTTTTTAGCATTACAAAGAAAGTTAAACAATTCTGTAGTTAACTCAAGAAACTTTTTTTAATAACTAAATATAACTAAAGAAATTTGAAGGTGAAAGTGGTAAAGTGAAGAAAACCAGTCATTTATAAAACAAAAATTCCTTTTTTTTTTTTTTTTTTGCGGTACGCAGGCCTCTCACTGTTGTGGCCTCTCCCGTTGTGGAGCACAGGCTCCGGATGCACAGGCTCAGCGGCCATGGCTCACGGGCCCAGCCACTCTGTGGCATGCGGGATCTTCCCGGACCGGGGCACGAACCTTTGTCCCCTGCATCGGCAGGCGGATTCTCAACCACTGCACCACCAGGGAAGCCCAAAAATTACTTTTAAACTAAGAGATAGTCCTTTGAAAATAATCTTATTAAGAATAAAATAAAAATAACTGAAGACTCTAAAAGAATATAAAGCACAATTAAAATTTAAAATGTGAAGCAGATACAGAAGTTAAATTTCAAGACAATAGTATATAAAATTGTATTCTCATCAATGGAAAACCAGTGAAATATGTTATTTTAGAAAAATTAACCAAAAGAAATAAGGAGAAAGTAGAATATTCTAAAATATCTCTTCAAAATCTGCCTCAAAACTGTTACAGGTCTAAAAATTTACTGATGTCAGTTTTCTAAAGAGCTGATCATTTTCATGGCATTCTAAAGCACACAAATAATCAATGAGAAAAATCTTAAAGTACCCATATAATCAAGGAACTGCAAAATTAAGCAATAGAGAGCATACATCACCACTGCAGCCATAGCTGTCATGAACAGTGGGGGTCGTCTGCACAGAAATGAAGGCTAAATATGACCAGAGTTCCAACCTGATTTTCCACGAAGTTCCTCAGAGGAGTCAGCTCTGGAGACCTGCACACAGATTCTTGTAGCACTACCAGCAGTGTGTTCAGAAGACACTATAGGGAAAGGATTTTCCTGTTGAAGGGCTGGGAATCATAGGCCATGGGAAAGAAAGTCGGAAAGTCTCTAGTGCTCTTAACTGTTGAAAATGGACTCCTCAGATCTGGAAGATAGGAACTCTAGGTTTTGTCAGTTACGATCATCAAGATAGACATCTGTTTGATGAATAGTTAAAGAGGAAAGAAAAATTTTTCCCTCCTTCCTAATGATTTTCTCTCCTTTGGGAATGAACCATCACTCATTGCTTTGAAGTCAAGACTCAATTGCTTTGGCATCTCACAGCAACTAAATGTGGCAACACAGAACAATTTTTTTGGAATGATGGTTGCAATACTTGATCTGTGATCAGCTTGAGATGTAAATAATGATAAACTAGTCAGGATAGTCAAGGCCATGTGACCTCTTAAGTCTGGCTGTTAGGTACACCATACTTTTGTTTTTGTTTTTATGGAAGCATTTGGCTAGATCTTTTTTAGCCTCAGAGAACTAGTGCTCTGAAAATCATCCTAGCAACATAGTTTCAATGTTTGGAGGCATAGTTTTATATTTTTATATACTGAGTTAACTTTTTTTTGACTTAATTTTTAAGATTGCTAGTAGCTTGGGTTAGTCAAGAGGAGAGAGGTTTTAACAGCCTACTTCCTACCTTAAAAAGGGGTGTCAGGTTGAGACTTGAAGACTTCAAGAAAGGTCATGGTGAACACCATCTCAGAGCTACAATGATGTACAAGAAGAAGGATGATTTGAGTGGCCATAGAGGAAGATCCAAGTTGCAAAGATTTGCTTTTGCCAGCATCCAATCCAAGTCAAAGGGTCAAGACATCTGCATATTATTAAAATGCTAGAATGATGCATCTGGTTAAATGAGGAAGAGAAGAATGCTTTATTTCCCTTGTTTCTCCATGCTTCCCTGTAACATTTTGAATCATAAAGATGGAATAAATCATAGTATTTCGTATCCATCATTTAAAAACAAAAATAATATTAAACAGAAAGAAACATATTACATTTTTATAAATTTTATCAACTATTATACTTCCTTGTACATAAACAGGTAGATATAAAAGCATATGTGTGTGTGTGCAGGTATATATACAAATATTCCACCTGTATTGTACATAAGCTTTCTGTGAAGCAATTTGGAATTGAGCACGGAGAACCTTGAAAATAGTTGTAGTCTCCAAACTTAATTTCAGTTCTAGAAATCTGTTCAGAGAAAATAGTAACAATATGAAACTCCAAATTAAAATGCTTTTGAGTGTAGTGAAAATTTTGAAATAATCTAATTGCCAACAGTGGGCATTTGTTAAATAAGTCATTGTGCATTTATATGGTGATGTGTTATGCAACTATAAAAATTTGTTTTCAAAGAACAATTGCAGAATGAATGTGCATGGTATAATGTGAAGTGGGGGTAAGAAAAAACAAGCTACAGAACTTGTTTGATAAGGAGAATGAAAGCAGGGGCCTGATCTACTTGTTCAGAGATGTATCTCTAAACAAAGTAAGGGCTCATTCAATACTGTTAAGTATGTGAATGAATATATGATATAAAAGAAAAATACACCAAAATAGCAACAGCAACAGTGGTTGCTGTTTTTCTAAGTAATAAATTTGTCATTGGTTTCTTTTATTGTTGTGTTCTCTGTTCTTTCTGTATCTTCTAAGTTTTTCACAATAAATGCATATTTGCTTTCAAAATCAGAAAAAATATAAAATAGGGCATTATTGTAAAAGATGGACATTATGTACAGGAAATACACCTCACAAAGTGTCTGCTGGACTGTACTTATGAGTATTTGGCTCTTCTCAGGTCAAGTTCAAAACTCTTGCGTCTACTCACACCAATTTTCTCCCCCAGATTTCATCTACTGCCCCTACGTGTGTGTGTGTGTGTATATATATATATATATACACACACACACACACACACACATACATGTATACATATATATAAAACAATACATACTAGTTTTATTAATTTCACTTTATCCTCTGCATATGTGAAAGCACAAATGACACGTCTGGAAAAATACATATCCAGAGACTAAAAACATAATTTCTCATCAAAGAGCTGGAATGCAAAGGTTTAGAAGACAAACTACTTGAATAATGATAACTTAGAATCTTTATTTTATACTAACCAAACCTCAGATATGAAGCACAAATTGTGGTTTATTGCTTGATATGGTAATTGCATTAAGGTTATTATTCTCTTTACTATCTTTTTTTTTTTCTCTGAGTTGGATTTAAGACAAGAAATGATACAGTTTTCTAGGAAGATTCTACCTAAACTTTGATCCTTTTTAACTAACATATATGTGTGATTCCTCCTCTCCTTAAAAGAAGAAAATGAGAGAAGGAGGAGAAAGCTGAAATATTGCCATTTAGAGGAAACTTAAGAAAGGGACCAAGAGCACAGATGGCCTCAACTGAATCTCTGTATTGTGCCATGATTCAGGGAAAGGGCCCTATCCTGTTGAGTTGAACAGCTGGCAGCTCCCTGAGTACTTCTGCCACCCTGTCAGAGGGGAACAGACACACAGAACATAGGTAACATACCTGAATTTAGCCCCAGGATAGAGGCCCCTTTTGTCAGAAAAAATTTTAATTTGAAGTGAGACCATAGCTTTTTCTTCAGGCTTTAAAATGTTTAGTGAGTCTAGAAGACACAAGCCCATCTTTAAATTAAAATCCTTGAACATTTTCTTCAGATTTGACTTGGACTATTAAACTATCCTTTCACTTTTGGCACATCTGTGGGGCAGTGAATTTATGATTCGAGATCTTCATTCCTCTGAACTTGGAGGAAATCCCAGGGAGATGCATCATTTCTTCATTTGGGCTAAATGTTATAAGAAAAATGTAAGGACTAAATGACTAGTTTTACTATAATTAGAGAAAATAACTTCCCCCATCATTAAAAGAAAGCAAACTAAAATAATGGAATATATCTATATATGTAAGAGCATTAGTAAATTCATCAGGAAACTTTTTTTTTTTTTTTTTTTTTGCGGTACGCGGGCCTCTCACTGCTGTGGCCTCCTCCGTTGCGGAGCACAGGCTCCGGACGCGCAGGCTCAGCGGCCATGGCTCACGGGCCCAGCCGCTCCGCGGAGTGTGGGATCTTCCCGGACCGGGGCACGAACCCGTGTCCCCTGTATCGGCAGGCAGACTGTCAACCAGTGCGCCACCAGGGAAGCCCAGGAAACTTTTTTTAACTGTCAGAAAACCCACTCTTTTTCAGTATCCATTTTCATCAGTATGACTTATAGTACCTTTGCCTATAAAGAAAAATTTAGTTATTGTAAAAATGAAGGTACCAGTTAATTCTGCTTCTGAAATTGTCCGTAAATATGAATCCCCTTTGGGGTGTCTTCTTCAGCATAGTTCACTGAACAAATAGGCATTAATCCTAGTTCCAACAGGCCTGAAGTTTACCATTAAAAATGGACTGTTCAGTAGGTCCACATGATATGTAAAAACGGTTGCTGTAAAGTGTATTTGACTCACCATCTGCATTGTGCCAGGGGTTTTTGTTTTCTTTACTTGGATTTTTTTTTTATTAATTTGTTTTGTGGTAGAAGTTTGCCTTTCTAAAAATGACAGATTAAAGTTTAACTCTGGAAAAAAACTAAAAGACTGAAAGGAAGAAATCATGCCTAATCATTAAGCCTTCTACAAAGACATGATAGGAAAATACAAAGCCCCACTGAAGGTTAGATATATTTCACATTTCCAGAAGACACAGAGAACAGAGTTCCGTCCATTCATCCATCCATACATGCATCCATTCCATATATGAGACACTGTCCTATGCACTGGAGATATAATTTTGAACACAATAGATTAGTTAATATTCTCCAAAAATGTCCCACACATAAGAGAATGCTGGCCCTAATATCAGGGCCAAGTGCTTTGAGAATTGAGAGGTAACTCAAGACTACACCTAATCAACCTTCTACTTTTACAAAAGACAAAAGTTAGTCCAAAAGCCACTGTGTAAGTTAGGGTTCAACCAGAGACGCAGAACCACTACTAATAGGAAGGATGGACAGAGGGGAAGAGAGAGAGGAGGGAAGTTGGGTGGAAGGCAGGGGGGGGAGGGGGAGGGGAAGGGAGGGGAGAGGAGATGAGAGGGATAGATAGATAACAAGGAACAGACTTACACAGATATGGGGCCAGCTAAGTCTGCAGGCCATAGGGAAGGCAGTCAGAAAGGGAAGACCACAACCAGGCTGGAAGTCCATAGGCAGGGGCTGAAGCTACTTGTCCATGGACAGTAAGAAAAGGGAGATTAGGCAAAAACTGAAACTCCCTGGGCAGGAGTTATTTGGAGTCTATGACACCAGGGAAGACTTAAGCCCTCTTTTAAAGAGCTCAGCTGATTAGATTTTAAGAAATGTATTTAAATAACATCTTTAATTTATCGAACTGATGTTAGGACAATCAAGAAACAATTATAATTTCTTTAATTGTATTTATTTTAATGGTAATTAGTAAGTTGGATATAATTTGATACATATAAGGAATAGACCGAAATTACAATAATTTTAAAGAAAATAAAGGTCTACCCTTGAATAAACAGAACGAATTGCATTGGTGATTGAGGACATACAACAACATAACCTAAGATGAATTTCTATTAATATGGCAAACATATTATGGCAAACATAAAAAGCAAGAATAAGTAAATAAATAACCCTCTGTATATTCATGTAAATTTGGAAAGCTGTGCTTAGTCTTGCCAGAAAAGTTATTTCTATTTCTAAATGTAAGTAACAGAAACTTCTTTGACAATTTCTAGTCAAGACAACTTCTGTTACAGTGGAAATGATGTAATCAAGGCTAGTTTGGCTTCTTGTTGATGATCAAGACATCTCAAGAAGTTTGTGCTGGAGGGTGATTGCATTTCTAGAGATTTTTATTATAGACTACACCCTCATAATGTTTCTTAGTTCTTAGTTTTTTCCCTTTATCTTATGTAATTATGAAATAAAAATCCTATTGATTTTCTTTGGATTACCACATCAACTTAAAGCCTTCTATTTGATAATTTTCCTTTATCTTATAAGAAAATCCTTTTTATGTTCTATAAAGCAGTGATGTCATTTTCACAGTCAAGTATTAGAACAAGTTTTACTTTTTTAAACTTTTTAAAGCCTGTTTAAAAAAGTAGTTCCTTAGCTTAATGAAGGTGTTTTAGATTTAAAATGTTGAGATGGACAGATTTTTCTCCCATCATTCCCTCAAAATGGCTCTACTCTCCCTCCCATTGCTATTTTCTTTCCCTCTTTCTTATTTCTTCCCCACTTAACCTCCTCCTGTTTTTGTTCTTCTGTGGCTGGCCTTCCGTTAACATTTAAAAATACACTTTAATGAGCATTAACCAAAAGATTTAAGATGAACAAAGGAGGGGGCAAAGAAAGCAGGAGAGGGAGGAGGAGGAAGAAGAGATGAACAGTGGGCGTTACTATCAGTCTTAAACTAATTTCTGCAGCTGACTCTCATGTCCAGAGCTGGTCCAAAATTCTACAGTATTTACTGAGGTGTCCAAATCAGAGAAAAGGAAGGATCTTGGTAATAAGAAGTCTGCAGTCCTTGAATCATGGATTATTGCCATAGTATTTACCTTTAAATGTAATGAATATGGGCTATTAAGAGTACAGGGAATCTAGTCACTGATGGTCTTTATTTTATTGATATATGCATTTTTAGGGTATGACCTACACAGGTATTTATTTTAAAATCTTCGTTTACATTTTTTTTTACATTTTTATTTAAGCAGAAAGCTAATGCTTTATATTTTCCAGTTTAAAAGTCTAGATACTGATATATTACATATAAAAAAGCATAAAATGTTCGAAAATATAGTTACCTTTTCGACATTAATCAACTGAGAAAAAGTATAAATATGTTTTTCTTTACATCACTACTTTTTGACAGCTCCCCACATAAAAATTAACTAAACGCCACCTTTTGTTGTATTAGCAACAGTGATATTTTTAATTAGCTTCACTACCTCCATTTGTGCTTAGGTATGACACTTTCCACAAGCCCCAGTTCACATCAGCTTTCTAGTTCCTTCTTTGGAAGACAGAAAAATCCCTCACCTGCCTTTGATACTTCGTGTCTCTCTTTAGGGTCTGTTTAACAGAAACCCCATGTTTGTCAGTCAACAAACCAGTTCCTTGAGCAGTGATGACCTAATATGAAAACTGAATATTTTATTTAGTTTGTTTTTGTCACACTGGGTCTGGGTCGGGGGGAGGGTCGGGGTCTCGGCAAATATCCCCAGGATGATAAAGTTATTCCAGAATAGAAATTTTATTTTGATCAGCTATTGTATTTTCAGTCTATCATGGGTCTCTACATCCATATAGGATAAAGTATGTGGGCCAAATAATAAAGGGCGGTTTGGAAACAATTGGCTTTTATGGGCACAATCTTATTCTTTCCATATCCATTTTTTTTTAATTGTGAAAATGAAGCCAGTTTTTTTTTTTTTTCAAAACAATGCAACTTCTCAACACTCTTGGAAAAGACAGCTTGGGCTGAATCTTTTTTTTTCAATTTCAGCTTATGAGGAAAAAGAGTCGGTTGTTTAAATTGAGCATATATGTTTGTCCAGACATTCACTGTGTTTGAGTATTAGTGGAAAAGAGTATTTCATGTGATAGGCTTTGTCTCCTGGTTTAGTTCTTCAAGTTCCTGACTCCTATACTCATAAATCAAGCATATTTAGGCACAAAACAGGTAATTGAGGGGAGCCATTCGCTTGGTAATTCCATCCTCTCTTTTGTGCACACACTTGCAAATGTAAATGATTTGCATCTGTGCAGACACCCTTGAGGGGCTTGTCTATCCTCACATCATTTTTAGATATCCAAGAAGTTTCTTTGTGAAACTCTCATTCTGTGTTGCCAGATGGTTGATACAACCCTACAACACCATATTTTGAGCAAAGAGGACCAGTTTAGCAGGTAGATGAAACAACACCCATTACAATTATTGTCACATCTCCCGATTTGATAATGGCAAAATGTACTTCTCATCACATGTTCATTCCAAACACAAAAATGAGTAAAAAAAATTGATATGGTTTTCCTTTTGCATTAAGAATTGGGCACAGCTGCTGCCTTACAAACGTTAAAAGCAAAAATAAAAGATAATAACATCTTTAATTTCTCATGTTTCTCAGCATCTCTTAGAAAAACAGCTTCGTGATACATGGCTCAGTGGCCTGAAAATACCTACTCTTGCTACACTTTTAAGTGTTTTCCTTCATGTTATAATTCGAGAGAGGGAAGATTTCTAGCAAACATAAAGACTTGGGGATCTAAGGAAGAGAATCTGAAAACTTGAAATAATGCCTTGTCATGCTGTTCGCTTATTCCGGGACATTTTTGCAGTCTTTTGTTTGATCACTACTGTATACCATTCATTTACCTTGTTTGAAAAAAAAGGGTTAAACTAGTAGCTATATGCGTGGCAAATATTAAGTAAAGATGAACATTTTAAATATTTGTCATACTTTCAATTATTTGTTCTTTTGAGTAAAATTAAAATGCACTGATCAGATAAGTAATTGTAGTTGGATTTGGAGTATATAATCTTCAGGGAATTATATACACAATAAATCAATGCATTAATATAACAAAGTAAGCATTTTTTACTAGATTAAAAAAACTTAAAATAAAGCTAGGTGTCCAAAACTGTTGTTTCTCTCCATCAAAAGGATTGCTTAGAAATTTGCTTGAGACCACCTTCAGATCACAACATAGGCATAATACATAATTCAAGTTATTAACTTTTTCCATTTAGGCTTACAGATCTCCGAGACACAAGTATTTTAAAAGAAGAACAAGATTTTCATGGAAAAGTATGAATTATACAGTAGTTTTATTGAGTCTTTATTGCTAATGCACATGGGGTTCAGAACCATAATGACGATATTGGGCACTTAAGTCATTAGGCTGTCATATTACAGCAAAATTATTTGTACTATATAATCATTGTTTCCTTTTTTATATTACACATATCTAAACTTAGTTCATCTATCTTTGCCATTACAGTACTACTTTGTTGTTGTAAATACCTATTTTTTAAGGATGATTTGAGTATGTTCATTGTAGTTCAAGTTCATGTTTATTAGACCTCTGCATCCTTAAAGCTGGGAAACATGATCGAGGGAAGTTTTCAATCTGCCTCATGGTGTCTTGTTTGATTATGTATTGCTTCACAGCGTCAATTGCTATATAGTTTATATTTTAAGTACTTGTACACACTAAAAATTACAAGCGGAACGGGAGGAGCCAGTTTCTTTTTTTTTCTAGCAAGATTTCCATCATACTCATATTTAAGACACACTCTTGTTTTTAAAATTAAAGTGAAGTTCTGTTTGTATTCTCCTTTTTTAGCGGGGTGACTTTAAAGATGAACACATTTAAATGCTCTCCAGTGATCATTGGCAGTAAGAGCAAAATCATTTGTGGGGAAAGGTAAAGCTGAAGCTCAAAGCTTCAGCTGAAAATCAGGTGAATGTGGCTTTGGTTTTGAGAACTGGTTTGAGGGTTTCATAAACCCTTTAGAAATGAATATTGATTATTATTATTCAACTAATCAAACAGCTTTCTCAGAATTTGCTTTGCTTGAAATCAGTGCCATGATGGATTGTTCGTTTTATTATTAAATCCTAGGGGTTATGGCACAATATAGCCCACACTATGTGTTGCCTTGTGAGTGTGTGTGTGTGTGTGTGTGTGTGTGTGTGTGTGATGTAAAAGTTGAGAGATATACACACTTCTCAGTTTGAATAATTTTTGGCCGAGATTATGTGAATTGATTCCCTTACAGGGAAATGATATAAAAGTAAAATCAGTAGAGTCTATTCAAATCATTGTACAAGTCAAGTCAACTAAATATATGGCACTTAAGAGCAAAACCAAAACTCAAATTGAACAAAACCAATTTATTCTGTAGCTAAGCATATACTATGTCTGAGTGTGTGTCTCCAACTTTTCTCACCAGACCAAAACCATTATTTGGATAATGTCCTATAAAGCAGACAGTGCCCATCCAGTCTTTCTTATATTAAAATAGATCATCTGAAACTGACCCTTTGTGATAATTTAAAATTTTTACCTTGCCATGAATTTTCAAAAATAAAATACATTTAACATGAGAGAGGTCAAATAAGGACTACCACTCTGAACTGTTGTAACTGTCCTGAGCACAGGGAGTACATCTTATAAAGTTAAAACACCCAGCACCCCTGAGAACCTAGAGTTAACCCATTCAGCCCTCCCAGATATATTTTAAGGTTTGGGTATAAATTCAGTTATGGTGGAGAGATGACTAGCACATGTGAAGTTTCAACAGAACAGCACTTGAAAGTAGGCATACTAAAATTCAGAAGCCTAATTATCAGTATTACAGTTAAAAGAACAGAGTGTGTCTTGCTTGATCTGCTCTACCAGCTTGAGATACAGGTAAAATCACCTTACTTTTTTCCTAACTGTTGTCCTTTTTGATGAGTCACTCTGGCTCCCCCATGCAATTGTCTTACTTAGACACGAACAGAAAGCTAGGTGGAGAAAGAACTGGAATCACAAATTAATTCAGAAATAGTCTCTGGTTTTGGTGGCTCTGATTCCAGACACATGACTTCGCAGCTTTCTTTTCTGACATACAGTTGCCCACTGCTGTGGTAAGGCCCACCTTCAGACATGACACCTAGAAGCTTGCTTTAGACCTGCACTGTCCAGTACGGATGCCACTAGCCACAAGTGTTTATTGGACATTTAAAATGGGGCTAGTCTGAATTGAGACGTGCTGGCTGTAGGTGTGCCGTACACACCAGATTTCAAAGACTTAGTACAAGACAAAGAATATAAAATATCTCACTAATAATGTCTATTTTGATTACATGGAGAAATGACAATACTTTGGATAGATTAGGTTAAATAAAATGTACAAATTATTAAAATTAATGTCTGCTTTTTCTTTTTTAATGTGACTACTAGCATATTTATAATTACATATGTGAAGAATGCTGGTCTAGGAGGTCTGCAATCTCAGCCACATGAGAGACCAGAATCAGCCCCTTGAGGAAACTCAGCCTCTCTCTTTCTCTCTCTCTCTCTCTCTGTCTGCTTAATTGATACAGAGAATTGAGTTTATATCATCCTCATCATCCTTGTCATCCTTATTATCATTAGCCATGCAACTCTCTAGCTTTACAATTTTCTTCTTTATCTCTCATTCACCTTCCTCCGGATAAATACCATATAGAATAATTTTAATATATCCTTGAATGTATGTGTCCTTAAAAGATATTTAATGTTTTTAATATGAATTCTATTTTTCTTATTTAAATAAGATAATAAGGATAGCAACATAATTTTTCACTCATATCTGTGAATAGG
The DNA here is from genome assembly GCF_964270905.1 of Leucopleurus acutus. NCBI lineage: Eukaryota > Metazoa > Chordata > Mammalia > Artiodactyla > Delphinidae > Leucopleurus > Leucopleurus acutus. The sequence goes on from NC_139149.1 coordinate 32,496,569, forward strand.
TAAATAAGGAAAGAATACCACAACTCTTTCTAGATGTTCAAGGTTTGAAGAAAAGGGCCTGAGGGCCAGGATCTGTTTCTTTTCTCAGACCTGTTGTGGATATAAACTCAGACTGTCATTCAATGATAATAACCAATCATAATTTCCCTTCTTCATAAAACATTAGGTGAAGGTTTACTTTCTAAGAACATAGGGTTTTATTCATGTGTTAAAAATGTTGAATAAAAGAAATTAGAACTTTCAGTTTTCTAGAAAAAAAATCAGAGTATTCTTCTATTCAGTCAACAAATACATACTAAGCACTTATCATTCACTCAGCACTGTTCTGGGTACTGGGATTAGAGTCTCTTAAAAAATCAGTAAAATAAAATACAATGAAACATAGGCAAAAATCCTGCTCTCCTGGAGCTAACATTCTATTGGGGGAAAAATAGATGTTAAAAGGAAGTAAAATATATATTAGTGAGACAGTGAAGTTTAAAAACTTAAATAAACAAACAAACAAATAAACCAAGGAAGGGAGATAGCACCTAAGTGGGGAAGGCTTGCAATTTTAAATAGAGAGGGAAAACCTATGAGAGGTGATGTTTAGGGGAAGATCTGAAAGAAGTAAGGAAAGTAGCTATGCAAATATCCAAAAAAAGTTCTGGGTCAGAGGAAGCAGCATGTGCAGAGACCCTGAGGTGGGATGTGCTCAGGAGAGAAAATGAAGGTCAATGTATCTAAAGTAAAAGTAGTGACTGACAAGTAACTATAAGCGATCAACTCCATCTGGGGGTATGGAAGCTTACCAGAAAGACACTAATTCTGAGAAGTTTTCTTTTACTCTACTGGTCAGAGCTGATCTTGCTTAAAAATTGTGAATATGACCCCTATGAAGTACAACAGCAAAGAGTCTTCTGACTACTAACCCATTCCCTCACTCCCCACCGCACAAACAATTCAGCTCCTCAGATCTTCAGATTCTCCCCCAAACTGATATTCCATCCGCTATTAATCAAGTGTTAAGGGTCTTTAAAATTTTTTTAATATATAAAATATGTTTTAGCTGTCATTATTAAATTACTTATCTGTGTACTGTAAGGCTGCATGAGATGTACTTCTGACACAATTCTGATAAGAAGTACCATTATATAAGACAATGCTGCTACCATATTTATCAAAGAAAAATTTCTGCCATTTCTATTTGGGTAGACGCAAGATTTCAGTCTTAAAGTATAAATAAAATACTTTAATTTTTTTAATTATTATTATTAGCAGAAGTTGTTGTGGTAACTCACATCATGCATTCATGTGGGAGGGTTTATACTGCCAGGACACTTATTGCCATCAAAGCTGCAATAAATAAACATTCATGCAGGTGGAGAATTTGGTATACAGTGTGTTAAAAGTGTGAGAAGGTATACTCTGTCTCAACCAGCAATTCCTAGGGCTCTTCCTATGCCATATAGACATATCTCTTTACTGACAGCTAATATTAATAGAAGCTTAACTTAATTTTTATACACTTACTCCAAATTTCTTAAATTATCCATATCTACTTTCTGTTTAGACACATCAGTGTTGTAATTTTTAATTGTTAGCTCCCAAAGGTCCAAGGACCATCTCTGTTTAATTCACTTTACAGAGTCTAGTGCAAGCTGTAATTTATGGTAATGATGGTGAGAATGATGAAGATGTGGAAGAAAGTGGAGGAAAAGCATAAAGATAGTAATATATTTGTGTTCATACAAAGCCTTGTGATATTTTACATCATAACATTTAATCCTTACAACATTGCATTGGAGCTTTTCTATCCCTATTATACAGATAAGGAAATTGAGATTCAGGGAAGCCAAGTCACACACTTCCTAAGTGGTGGATCTGGGAGTCAAGATCAGCTCTCTTAGCCCAAATGCCTATGTGCTTTCCACCATACATCTTGGTCAGAGAGTATTCAATTATTAAACATTTTTTTAACTGACTACTGACTCTGTGTCAGCCTTGATTAGTGTATAGGGAACACCCTTAAATTCCAAAGTGCTATGTGAAGATCTGCCTTAGCCCACCCTCATCTTTGACTTCCACATGTTTTCCAACAGCAGTTTATTTCATGTGGGCACAAAACTGGCAAAAGAAGTATTTTTGCCAAACTATTATGTGACCAAGAGCACATAATTCTTGGTTGGCCATTCCCTCACAGTGGAGCAATTAAGTTCAATTTTCCTTTGCAAGGCCCCACCTTTGACTCACGACTCTGTTCTCCTCTGCTTTCTTGAGCCATTACATAAGCCAACACCTGTTTTTGTTGTCAGGCGTGTTTTCAGACTGAAGTCCACAGGTGTTTTTTTCCTTTTTTTGTGTGTGCCACAGAGTGAAAAATAGCTAAACTTGCTTTCAGTGGTTAATTTAAGGGAATATTTCCTGATAGAAATTTCCTAGCTGAACTGCTTGACACAAATGGGGAGGGAGTCAGGTCCTGCTAGAATATTTCCCTTTTACTCTTGGTTGTGCTTTGACAGTTTGAAGGATTAAGGGATAACAATGACAGTAGTTATTGTTATTATCAAGTCTGACCGCGTCTTTCTCACCATTCACTGTGTCTCTGTTGGAATAGATGCTGATGACCACATCTGTTGTGTTATTTAAAGTAGATCTTTAAGTCAAAATAAGGATGTGTGTGCGTTGCCTCATTTTGAGTTTGCTTAATGTTTCCAACCATGTTTTAGAAGTAAATGCCAAATGCTTTTTTGCTAAGTGCATTTTCCTTTTGATTTTAAACCTATGTGTATTTTAGAGGTCATTTAATCCGCGCACTTCCAGTTTCTCTGGTCTTAAATCATCGCTGTCTTATTTTTTATACAAGAGATACTTAATGTCTCAAGAAGCTTTCAGAGACCTTTAAAACCCAAAGACATTTTTTTTCCCCAAGACCAGAATTTCTATTTTGTCGAAAATAAACAAGCTTGAAGAAAATCAAGATCTCAGCCTGTTCAATAGTCCAAAAGTTCGAATTTCAGAGGGGTTGGAACTTGGTGAAATGCATGTTCCCATTCCTAGCTCAATCCTCTTTATTCCCTCTTAGCTTAGGCTGAAACACATGGAGGGGATATCCAGCAGAGGACTCTCCTCAGTGACATCTGTGTCTGGAGGAGTGTCCTGGCAATTGGCAACAGGATCTTCTCCCCGCAGGGAATGAGAAGGGTCAGAACCCTAAATAATAATAATCTATTACAGATTTCAGGTTACCAAAAGTTAAAGAAAAGTATAATAGCAAACACAGCATTGCTACATGTCAAAAGCAAGGCTACTGTAATTTCCCCCCTTGGGGCATGTATTTTTCATATTCGTATGCATAATTATGCATATGAATTTAAATATATTTCCAGGGCTTCCCTGGTGGCACAGTGGTTAAGAATCCACCTGCCAGTGCAGGGGACACGGGTTAGAGCCCTGGTCCGGGAATATCCCACATGCCGCAGAGCAACTAAGCTCGCGTGCCATAACTATTGAGCCTGCGCTCTAGATCCCGCGAGCCACAACTACTGAGCCTGTGTGCCACAACTACTGAGCCTGTGTGCCACAAATACTGGAGCCCGCATGCCTAGAGCCTGTGCTCTGCAACAAGAGAAGCCACCGCAGTGAGAATCCTGCGCACCTCAACGAAGAGTAGCCCTCGCTCACTGCAACTAGAGAAAGCCCATGCGCAGCAACGAAGACCCAATGCAGCCAAAATTAAATAAAATAAAAAAATTTATAAAAATATATATATATATCCATATTCTATTCAAAACTCTTTTTCCAAATATGTACAATAAAGTGAAATTAATTGATGGCAATGACTGCATTAAGATTCAAATCTAAAATACCTGATCACTGGAAGATTTGGGCTAGTAGTGGGTGCCTAGAGCAACAGACCTGGCTCCTGTAGAACATTCTTCTGGATTTAGGACAGTTTTTCCAATAAAGTTAAATCTGGGATTACTGAGACATAAAAAATGTGCTGACAAAAACCCAGAGGTGGTGCTTGAGACTTTGGAGAGAATCTTTACCCTGCTTCTTACTCTGTGGCCTAAGGCAAGTGACTTAAACAATTTGGGTGTCTTTTTCCTCATCTCAGAAGTAAGGGTCATTTGGGCTTCCCTGGTGGCGCAGCGGTTAAGAATCCTTCTGCCAATGCAGGGGACATGGGTTCGAGCCCTGGTCCGGGAAGATCGCACATGCTGCAGGGCAACTAAGCCCATCCTCCACAACTACTGAACCTGCGCTCTAGAGGCCGCAAGCCACAACTACTGAGCCCACGTGCCACAACTACTGAAGCCTGTGCACCTAGAGCCCATGCTCTGTAACAAGAGAAGCCACTGCAGTGAGAAGCCCGCGCACCACGAGGAGTAGCCCCTGCTCGCCGCAACTAGAGAAAAGCCCATGCGCAGCAACGAAGACCCAACGCAGCCAAAAATAAATAAATAAATAAATATTTTTTTTTAAAAAGTAAGGAGCATTTATTTTATGTTCCCTCAAGTTCATTCCAGATTTAATATTTCATGTTTCCGTGACTCCAACATGAACTGCCCCCAAGAATGGGGTTATCTGATGGTCAAAAACAAGGAAAAGCTTGGCAACTTGATTACAATTAACTCATCTAGGAAAAGAAATAAAATATTCGGGATAATAATTGGATTTTGGCAGAAAGTAAATCTCCTATCACTATTTTTTAATGGAAAGAAGAGTTAATCTGAAGGTGTGACTGGAAAGCAGAAAGCAGTTTCATTTGTCACAGACCTGGGGACCATCGTCTCCATAAAGGACCCCACATAGACTCCAAATAGACAACAAATAAAACAGCGTATATCCTGACCGCTTCAAGTGTCACAATGATATGGGTCTTTCTGGGTCTTTTCCTAGTTTTTTCTCCTTCTTTAGCAATGTATGTTATGAATTATGATTATTGCAATGGAGCCAAGTATTCACCGGCTCCAGCTAGATCTTTGTTTAGCAAGCATAAACTCACTGCCAGCTGCAAATTGCAGCTGTCTGTCAGCATTTGTGAGGACAAACCGCTCCACTATCCCGGATCACTTAGCTGTAGACTGCATACTGTGTCCTCAGTTCTGCTCAGCCCACCCTTTGCATTTTCAATACCCTTCCTGTGGGGGAGGGTCTCAGTGTTTACAAGCACATTTTGGAGCAAATAGCTTGAAGCTTACATCAAAACGATGCCTCTACTAGAGGGTCCTATCCCAGCAAAACTATTTTGTGAGAGACTAACTGACTCTGGCCTGACGTTCCCTGATCTCCGATGTCCTGAAAAAGGCACAGGAGGCTGCCACGCTGACAACCAGCCGTTCTTCAGGACAGAGTGACCCCTGCAGAGAGTGCCAAGAGAATGGGCCCAAGGCCAGGAGCCTGTCTCAGAGCTAGGGAATGTGAGGGTTGAGAAGGCCGTGGCCAAGGGGCCAAGCCAGAGGAAGGACATGGTCCAGGGGGCTCAGTGAGGCCATTCTGCTGGGCCATAGCATGGACGAGCAGGAAGCAAGGCTCAATGGGACCCTTTTCTTGGGAGAAATCCTAGTCTCGAATGTTCAAGTAAACTTGGAACTCTGTCACTTAAGGAGGGGATTTGCACAATGATACATTTTGCTTGTGTAGCATTTGCCAGCATTCTAAGCAAATTTTTTCCTTTATATTTCCAGGCATGCTTAGACTGGGGAAGAAGCTGACAGTACCACAGCAGATTTAATTAAAGTATTTGTAGACTTAACCAAGTCTTCCCTGTTTTATCATCAGAGTAACTCGTGAGTTCTAAGGATCACTTTTTTAGAGGGTTGACAATTTTAGGAATATTCTGAGAATTATCCCAAGATCGAGGAATACCCTGCTTTCCCCAGGCATTTGCATACAGTAAACTCTGAGCTTTGTAGAGGGTGAAAACTAAGACTGAAGGTTCTTTAGGCCCTGGAATGCTCCTCGTACACTGCAGGAAGCATGAGATATGATCAGTCAGTACTTGGGGAAGGTATGCTTTTAGATTTTGTTTAATAATATTTTCAAATAAAAAAATAAATCTGGAATTCTTCCCACTCATGAGGGTAGTATGAGAACTGTTCTTTGTTATGTAAGAGTGTTGTTTCAGTAAGAAATGTGCCCTCTTGGGAAGAAAGGCACAATGCAAATTCAAATTAGTAATGAAACTGTACAATGTGTAGCATATGGCCAAAGTTGGCCTGAGTTACTCATGGGAGAAAACATTCTAAGACTTGGGAAAAGTTACATCCCTGGTGTGTGTGTGTGTGTGTGTGTGTGTGTGTGTGTGTGTGTGTGTGTGTATGTGTGTGTAGAGCTGTGTATGTTTGTGGACAGGGGAGCAATGACCCAACATAAACTCTTTCCCACAACTGAAACATACACACAATACTTAAAATAGTTTCATTCAGGGGTAGAAACCGTGAGAGTCACAGGATCATTAAACAATAGCAAAGCTCTGTTAGTCCATGATCTTTCCATATTCAAGAGGATTCTAAAATAAAAACAAGACTCTGCAAGAGATTGACATTTTCCAAAGGGATAGCAACTTACAGTACAAGAGTGTTTGGAGGTGCCTTCCCTTCTCTCTTTGCTGCAGTTTGCTGCTTTGTTCATTGTGAAACCTTTTTGCTGGATGTGTTACATGCGATGAGCTTTGGTGTTAAAATAAACAGAGAGGAAGGCTGCAATAATGTATTTCAGTTAGGAAGAAGCACTTGAAAGAAATTGGTTTTGCTATACACATGATGTGAGCCAATCAATAGTGGTTTAGTCTGACAAGCACTGTCAATATCCATCGTCACAGTTCAGAAAGTCTTTAATGGATAGTTCTTCAGAACCCAATGATTTCAACGCATGTTCAAAGTCTTGAAATACACTCTACCTGGCAGAAATTAATCACAGATAAACTCTTGGGGTTGTATACAAGTTTTTTTTTTTAACTGAGAGCCAAACAGCCGTCAATTAAAATGTATATGTATTAATATATATTAATCATATAAATTAATATAAACTTAATGTATGCAACAGCTAAAGGCATAATCTAATAATACCAGATACATAATAAATGACCAAGTAAATGCTGTTAAAATGAGAGGCACTGGGATGGAAGGAAGAGTGCACTTTTCATACCACCTGATCTGTTTACTTACTGATTATTACAACCATGATTGTGATACGGGGTAACTCTCATAACCTCACAGTTCATAACAATTGTTAGTTTTTATTGAATGCTTACTATACCCTAGATATTGTGCTGATGTTTTGCATATATCGGGGTATTTACCTGCTATAACAATCCTTGGTAGGGATATTGTCAGTGCCATTTAACAGATGAGAAAATAGAGGCAAAAAGAACTTATACTACTTAAATAAGATCTTACCACTGTTAAGTATCAGAGTTGAAATTCAAAATCCAAAACTGGTAGTATTCAAAAGAGAGAAAAAATGCATGAGAGAGAACGGAACACACATTTTTGAAAAGGAACAGCATTAGCTGTTAGAAGGAGGCCACATATTAGTGGTTCTTATCTGCCTTCCCCTTAAATGCTGACCCTGAACTTACTCCTATGAAGCAACTAGGAATAATACAAGCAGACTCTGTGGTTGGATATAGAGAAGAATGAGATTCCTGGTTGGGCTGAGAGAAGAACTAAGGAGCCTGTAGACATGAATGTATGTGCTTTGAATGTATTGTGAATGTATTGTGGGCTAAGGGTGCATCATCTGTTTTTGAAAAAAGATTGTATGATGACAGGAATCAAGAACAAGGACTAAGAAATTGAGAGAACCGGCTAGGTCACTAGGCATTTTGGCTTAAAAGGAAGCCCCAGTAGCTCTATTTCTATATTCATTCTTGTCTTGCTACATTCAGCCACCTGGAGCATGGTGAGAGATCCATGTATTCACCTTCTGCCCAGTAGCTGAAGAGCTCAATTTGTGTTTATGATGGTTATGGCTCTGTGCAGCCCAGAAGCCATCTTCAGCTGTTCTGACTGACAATGCAGAGAGTATTCAGCTGTCAACACTGTGGCTGTCCTGTGATTCACTAATCTCGCCTAAAGCAACTCATTTTCCCTTTTAGGTCTACAGTGACACACAGCACCTAGAGTAATTTTGTCATCTGAAGCAGATGATTTAAGACCTTAGGTCGGAAGTAGTTGACCACAGTGGGAGGCTACTGCCATCTCTCCACGTCCTTAGAACTTTGACAGCATTGCCAAACAGATAGAGAGGCAGGCAGTGGGGCAGGTTAGGCATGCCCAGGGGCTCCAAATCAAACAGCCCTGCATTTGATTTCTGGCTCGGCCACTATTGGCTACTTGGCTTAAGCTCTCTGAACCTCAGATTCCTAATCTGCAGAGTAGACAGCAATAAGAGAACCTACCACATTGAATAATCATGAGATATGACGTTCTTAGTACAGTTCCTTGTCACACTGGTAGTACTCTACAAACATTAGTCATTATTAATAATACATGTGATTTTAAGATGATCAGATTGACTGGTCAAAATGGAAATTGAGACTGCTTTAAAAGAATCAATACTATATAGATTATTATATGTAATTATGTAGATGATTATATATATATAAATATAATATTTAGATTGTGAGAAAAGTTAAATATATATATTTATTTAACTTTTCTCACAATCTAAATAAACAATTTATTCCACCACTTCCTCTTAAATATTGATTTTTTTGACTATATATTTTCCTGTCCTGTTTCAAATTTTATGTTTGCAAAATTAAGGATACATTGTAAAATATTCTTGATCACACATAGGGGCCAAGAGTTTAGAGATTAAAGAAAAAGCTTCAGAGTTGTTATATATTTCTCCCCCGTATGCCTGCTGAGAATACAGTATCTGTACACACATTTTCACAAAGGTACAAATACATACACGTGCACAAAATACATAGTGATAGCTCTATTTATGTCTGTATGGAGAGAAGATTTTAATACCACCCACCCAATGCAAATACTGCTAAGCATGAGTCAGTATGTAAAGTAAGCATGGAAATTGGCTGGTGCTCTAAAATATGAACATTATTTCTTTCTCCAACTTGCCTTTTTTTTTCCATAGAAATCTAAGTGTTAATTTCCTAGAATTTTGTCATGCTTCTACCTCTATGGGGGGAATTGCCATGCCTACAGTCCTATTGTTTTGTTTTTTCTTTATTTTGTTCTCTGTTTGTGGACTGATGTTCACATTCATCTGTAAGGCTCTTCTCATTTGATTTGGCCATGGCCTGTTTTCTATCACTAGGAGAGAACCCATCCCTGTATTTAATATGCAGCCTTTCCTCATGGAAAACATGTTTCTACTTCATGGTGCCCTTTGTCTGGATTGGTGCCGTATGTTATTTTTTTCTTTCTTTCTTTTTTTTCCTTAGTAATTTTACTTTCAAAATCAGTTACTGCCTTAGCTCAGTAACCCCTTACTCTATTAGCAAATTTATCAAAGTTTTGAAATAGCTCTCAAGTGACAAAGTTTTACCAACACTACATTAAGTTGTAAGAAGCCAAGATAAAATATCTAGTCCATAGAAGATGTCTGGATGATCTGAATCTTTACATCTTATACTATATCTGTATCTGATTCTGTTTCAGGAAGAAATATCATCATATGTCTCTACATACACCATAGGTTTTTGCTATTTAGGTGTATTCTCTTTTTTTCTTCTTTCCTTTTTTTGTGAATATGTAGTATTTCCATAACCTTTGATGCCAAAATCTTTTGCAACTCTGGCTTATAGAAAGAAACCAGATAGACTAACAATTGAAAGAAAATTATATTTGTGATGAAATTACTCAATATTTGCAGTACAGTTTTGAAGTTGTCATCATCATCATCATAACCATCCTGAAAGTTATTCTTTAAGTAACTCAGTGCTATGCTAAACACTGTAAAAAAAGTTTAAATATAATACCCTGACTCACATTATAGAAATGCATTATCAACACAGACACATCTAAGATATATCATGAGCAAAATTAAAATATTAGGTCAATACGTGAAAAGACACTAAAGAATTTATACATTACTGGAAAAAGCAGTTAATGGTATTTCCATATGGCTGAGTTACAGGGGCCATGACAGTAAACTGCCAGCTCTTTATTGACACTGAAAATGTAAAAATGTGAGTAGATTTGTCTATTTAAACTAGATGAGTTAGCCTAAAAGTAAACATATTTCATTGCATGAATTCTCACTCCTCTTTAAATGAGTAGATAGCATAACTATGAATCATTGGCAAGAGAACGTTTTCATACCCTTCTGTTTCCAACTGATTATTTATTTTATATTTCTACAATGTCTAAGTGGGAATTAAGTGGTTAAAATAAAGCACTGCTGTTAAAACGCCCTGCATTCCCTCTTCCAATTATTTCCAGATTTAATCATGATTTGTGTTTCAAGTAAGTCACTTAAAGTTTCAATAACTTAGCTCCTCAGGGGATTGAAATTATGACTTCTGTTTACACTGAGCATGTGAAAAAAAAAGAGAGATTAAATGACCAACAGTACATTTCAGTACATTAAGTCCAGACTTACCCTTTCTGCCCACTCTGACATGGAGTTATGTGCAAAGTTTTTGAGCTCTAAAACCACACTCTGGAGAGAGCAAAGCAGTATTTATTACAGCCTAATGAATTAGGGCAAGCAGATATGCCCTGTAAAGGAATCAGGCAGGAGACTGGCAAGAAATTTAAGAAACTTTATTTCTCTACTTTGGGTAAGGTGCTCTTGTTTTAGTAATTTAGAAAGTGGTACAACAGGGTAATTCCAAATACAAGAAGGTCATATTGGAAAATATGAAAGGAGACAATCAGCACTTTGTTATGTAATCCGTGTGATGGTTTGAGAAGCGTTTTCGAATCTCTGGGGATGAAGAGCCTGATATAACCCTATTTTGTCATTTCTTTCTGGATTTCCCTCTCCAAACACTGCAGTGCGGTAAGATGAGTGCACTAAGCAACTGCCACCAGTTTTGCTCTGAACATCCTACCAGACTCTGTGTTGGGAGCTCTTAGCTGCTAATACAACTATCTATCTACACCTGATGTTGATCCCTATGTAAAACCCCATCAAAAAAGTGACAACAAGTAGCCTAGAAATTTGTTTGTAATAGCATTTCTGAAGGGTAATGACTCTGCTTTCCTTTAGCAACATTTCTGAAATGTTAGCTCTCCCAGCATTTCCAAATTTAAAAAAATAATAATATTAACAACATGTAATTGTAACATGGGAATACCGCGAGAACAGCAGTTTGGCAGGAAAAGGGGATATTTCAAAATAAGGTCCATAGCAAGAAAAATTCTGGCAGATGCACAGTTCTGGATCATATTATCCAAACCGTTGGATTCTGGAAGATTTGAAGGTTTTTCTTTTGTGGTTCCCATCCCTTAATAGAATGGTAGTGGATATTCATCATCTAAATTGTGTTGCTTCCTCCTCCCATTACTAAAGTTGGGAAATAAATATACAAAGGGCATCCTTTACAATAAGCATTCCTACCTCTAGAGGTGGTTTTAACACCATAATGGCTGCGTCAGGTATAAAACTTGTGTTGGGCTAATGCCTTATTCTCATATGTAATGATATTTATTGAAGATCATCTTGAAAAGCCCAGGATCCTAACTCTTGTCTTGTGTGAGCAGCTTTAACACCAATTAAATCTCTCCACTGGTTAAGAATGGTGCTTAAAGCTAATGCCTTTGGCCTATGAGTGTGGAGACTTAAACTGCATATTGTTATTCAAAATTCTTACGCTTTGAAAAATAGTCTATTTGTTTGGGCTTGAAAGAAAAGATCACCCATCAGCGGAAAAAAAAAGAGAAAGCATAAAGGAAATAAAAGTAAATTCTAGAATACCTGGAAAGCTAATCCAATTCAAGTTAACTTTTCGTGGAGGTGAAAATATGTAGAATTAAGAGTGATTCCTCTGTAAATCAGATTAAATGCTTTGGAATTTAAACCCCTATCTCTTCAGTCTCTTTTCATTTTTGAATAAAAAGTTTAAATGGGAACGGAAAAAAACTGCTCATTGGCTTAACATAAATCTTTAAATTGCAGTAAGCTTCACTCTCAAAAAGTAGTTGAATCTCTGAGGAAAGAGAAAAGGCTGAATTCTATTTTTCATAAATGATGGATTATTGTACCACACTGTGTATTTTCCAGTAAAGTGTCCTTTTATTTGCACTGTGTGATTACAAGTTTCTAAAAGTATGTGTGGGGTCACTTGGGTGCTGTGGGAAAGTGGAAGGAACACTGTTCTGTTAAAATCAGTAGTGAAATCAGAAGCAAACTATGTCCTGATTACCATAGGCATGTGTTTAAATTTTGCTTTCCTTAATTGGTTATGTTGTATTTACTTAAAATGAACAATTTGGCAAGTTTTTCTCCCTTGACAACAGAAAAGCGTAAACTGTTTTATAAGTTTGGCTGTTAAAATCAGATTTGTAAACCACAATATTCAAAGAGTTTTATTGCTGTTTACAGGGGTCCAGTGATGGACTTTGCTTTATAACCATGTGCTTTTTACATTTTTAGTTTGTATTTACAGCGCTTTCAAGTTATTTGGTTAATAAAAATTATGCCATATATTATAGTCATCTATTGACTTTAACTTCTGCAGATCTCTTCTTAGAACAAAGTGAGCAGAATGAATGATGGCAAAGGCCTGGCAATTTGACTTGTCATCTGAGGACGATTATTTATGGCATCAGGAAATGGAAGTTGACACTCTAGTCTGTCTCCAGGAAAGTCATCATTAGAGGCAACTTCGGATAGTTTGGCTATGTTAAAAACTGTGTAATCATATTCAAGACTCTGCTAGTTTCTCAGAATGTATGAGAAAGAAACAAGCTAAAACATTTTAAAATACACTTTCATTTTTCTTGAAAAAACAGTGTACCTTACGTACATTTCTCACATGTGGAGGCAGAAGTTGGTATTGAAAACAATATATATATATACACTATATAATTACTTCCATAATCTCACATTTATACCACATGTATGTGTTTTAATTTAAAAAGTACTTTTTAATCATATCATATTTACTAGTCCCTAACTGGCCAAAAAAATACCTCTTTTGGCCCTTAATTTCTTGACATTCTATCATGGAAAATGACAAGATTTTGAGGTGAGACTAGACATAGAAAATGGTAACCTGTGAAAATTTAGATTGATTATTCCATATCATTTCAAAGGCAGACAGACTTGAGACCAGAATTACTGAGGTAGATTTTTCCTGAAGGATAAGTGTTCCTTTAGCTCCCAGTACTAGAACCCAGAGCCATGGGGCTTTGATACAGCTATCAATTGGAGCAGATTATATATGACTGGACCCAGATGAAAGTTGATAGGATAGCATATAAGCACAGTATATTAAGACACTCAGAATGACTCATCCAATCATACAGTTTTGAATCAGTTAATGCCTGACATTCATGGTCCTGTAAAAGCAACTATGGCTTGCATGGGTTTTCAAGGCACTTGCTATTTCTCCAAAATGACCTGAGGTCTGTTCCTCCTCTAAGAACCCTTAGTCTCTTATACTTCAAACTCCTTATCATGATGTATTATTACTACATAGACCGTATGCATTTCTATCCACAACAGTTAAATCCAGCACTGCCATGTATTCAGTAGGTGGTCAATGTGTGTGTGTGTATGGGGGTGTGTGTGTGTGTGTGTGTGTGTGTGTGCGCGTGTATCACCTAGCAGCACTGTCCAGAAATATCTGAGCTATGTGTGTAATTTAAAATCTTCTCATAGCCACATATTTTAAAGTAACAAGTTTTAATAATATATTAATTTTAACAATATATTTTTTAACAAAAATATCCAAAACATTATTATTTCAACCTACGGCACAAGCTGCATTTCAAGTACTCAATAGCCCTGAGTGACTAGTGGCTACCATATTGGACAACACAGGTCTAAAGCAGTGCTCCTCAAACCATTTTATGTTCAAATGCACAAAAAAAATGATAATATCTGCATAGCCCACTGGAACAAATAAATAAGACTGCTCATAGCCAACAACAATTTCCCAGGGGCTCAGGTTGCCTTGGTCCTGCTCAATTACACAGAGTGCTGAGGGCATCCGTAAATCTCACTCTACATAACCATCCTGTCAGGTATAATAGTTGGCACGCTCTGGTCTACAGCAGTGCTTCCCAACCTTTTCAAGTGATAGACCCATTGACCACACTCACATGAGAGTGGTTGTACTTTTATAAACAGCTCATTTAATTAACAGATAGCAGATAGATAGACAATAGATAGATGATAGATCAGATATATATGTTTTACATATATATTTTTATATACATGCTACTTATAGAGAGATATATTATTAAAATAATAGGGTTTTTTTTTTTTTTTGCTTTTCACTGTTGCTTTACATTTTGTCAGCGTGGGAGTAGCCCTTCCACCACCAATAAACAAGAACTGAAGCAGGTCCTATAACTTGTCCCTTCAGTTTAAGGGAATGATTCTCGGCAGGGAGCACTTTTTCCCCCTATCACCCCAGAAGACATTTAGCAATGTCTGGAGACATTTTTGATTGTCACAACTGAGGAGAGTGTGCTACTGACATATTGTGGGTAGAGGCCAGGGAGGCTTCTCAACATCCTTATCCTGTACAGAGCAACTCCCTGCAAAAAAGAATTTTGGGGCCTAGAATATCAATAGTACTAAGATTGAGAACATTACTTTGAGATAATAGAAGATATTATGGTCTTATAAGTGGCAAGTACTGTCTCAACTCAGTATTTAATAGTGTATAACCCCATGTGATAATCAAAATTTTGAACTTAATTTAAAATTAAAACTCCACTCTACACTTAGCTAGGAGGGGGGCAGGATGTCTTCCTCTTCTTTTCCTTAGCCTAACACTTCACTCCAACTCCCCATTTTGCTAACACAAGTTTATAACTACTTTGTGGTCAAAGCTAGAGGAAGGAGGTTGCAAAAATGTCCTTATTTGACCAGTTATAAGAAAGCTTCTCACACTCTAGGCCTGGCAGAATTTTTAAAGCATACACTCTCCCTTAGGCACTTTTGCGGGTTCCTTGGAGACCCCACTGGGAAAATTTGACTTCAGATCCTCTAATTCAGGCAATTTATTTTCTTCCAGTTGCAGCTCCCTCCTAAGTCTCTCTCTTTTCTCTTCTGAGTTCCTCAGGAGAGGATAGAATGACTCAAGTGAAGCTCCCCTACAGCTGTAACTTAGTAAAGTGTTTTGCACCCAATAGCTACTTGAAGAATTTTAGTTGATTAAAACCATTCTACTTGAAATGACTACGTGAGCTCCTGATATTTCTGTTTTCCTTCCCCTTCCATTCTTTCACCAATATTCCAATACATTAGAATACCAGATAAAAATCCTATGAGACTGGTCCCATATCCAAACTGCACCTTGGACAAGTTACTTAGCTTGACTCTCTGACTTAGCTTCTTCATCTCTAAAATGGATGAATTAGTTTATATACTTCAAAAGGTCATTTGAGATTTGATTCAACAAATATTGACTACTAAACACTTACTAATTCTAAACAGTGTTTGAGGTATTAGGGACACATTAGTGAACAACATTTGTAAAAGCAGATAAAAATCCCTGCCTACATGTAGCTTACATTGCAGTAGGATTAGGTTAAATCATGTTAGGTGCTTAGGAGAATATCAAGCATAAATTACGGTGTCAGTACATTTTAGTCATATTATTATTAACCCAACTGAATGATTGGCTTATTCTAAAATATGATTTGAGAGGAAAAGAACCTCTATGTTCCTCCTTAAGTGCCCCAAATCCTCACATGACGTCAGTAATTAGGTTAAGACAGTGAAGGGCCCACTTACGATCTGTATCTCAAGTCATACAGATAATAAATTCCTATCATTTCAGGAATTATTAATGATAAGAATCATTGTTAACAAGTTAGTTAATAAAGTCATTAATAATAAGATAACTTAAATGTATTTAGACTCCATGCTTAATGAAGGTACAGACCTTAAGTGTTACGTTCACCATTGAATTCACAGCGTTTAGCGTGGGATGTGATAATCAGTAGACATTCAGCAATTATTTGCTTAGGAAATGAATTTGATGCACACCTAACTTTGAAGATAACAGTGAGGCTAGGAAACTGAGGATGGGGGACTGATGAAGACATGGCAAAAGTTGGAGGCAATATGTGTTACAGAATTTCACCTAGTGGTAATTGCACACAAATAAGAAGAGTAAGAAATATCTGCTTTCTGAAAAAGAAATCACCTTGGGTTAACTTGATAAAGAAAATTGATGAAATTATTTGGGCAAGCAGGATCTTTGAAAATGCCTACATTTCCTACAGGCAGTATATAATCACAATTAATTGAAATTAACCAGAGCTTTTTTTTTTTTTTTTTTTTTTTTTTTGCGGTATGCGGGCCTCTCACTGCTGTGGCCTCTCCCATTGCTGAGCACAGGCTCCGGACGCGCAGGCTCAGCGGCCATGGCTCACGGGCTCAGCCGCTCCGCGGCATGTGGGATCTTCCCGGACTAGGGCACGAACCCGTGTCCCCTGCATCGGCAGGCGGACTCTCAACCACTGCGCCACCAGGGAGGCCCAACCAGAGCTTTTTTATCTCTAAGTTAGATTAACTTTTCTACAATTTTGTGTATGGATACAGTTAGGTGGAATTATACAGATAAAGATTATTGTGGTAAATATGAGGAAATGAATGTGAAATAAATTGTGAAAATATGGAGCTAACCACATTCTCATTACACATGCATGTTGCAACAGAGCTAATATTTTCATATGGGCAAATTTTTACTCCTATGCCCGGTCTAAACAGAAGGGCCTGAGCTATTAATTCAGGTAGTTGTCCCATAACTACTGTTTTCTATTCATATTTGCATAAAGTAATAATCATAAAGGAAAAATTTACTGAAAGCCTCTTTTTTTTAAATCTCCAGTGTTCAGACTGCATCATAGTGCTTCTGATACAAGCGACAAAAACCGAGTTAAAAGCAGATTAAAGAAGTTTATTACCCGAAGACCTTCCCTGAAAACTCTGCAAGAAAAAGGACTTATTAAAGGTATAGAACATTTTATACTTTTACTGTAACAGTGATAAATAAATGTGCCTCTGTGTCCATAGTTATTCAGCTCTAAAGGAGTATTAAGATATTTTAGTCTTTTTAGGTTGCTTATTAAATGTTCTACTCTATAACAGAGGAAAAATAGTTGTCCAGAAAACTAATCCTGAGAAAATAAAGGTTGTATCAGAGGATCATTGAAAAAAAACACCTAGTGTTGCCCTCAGAGGATCTGGGCTCTGGACCAGCAGCCGAGAAGAAATATCCTAGTGGCCCATCAGAATGATCCCATGTCCCCACATGCCTGGACAATCCTAGTTATACCTGTCGTCCCAGAATACTTAGTAACAGCAGCCCTTTTCATTCTCAGATGAATCCTGATTTGTCCTGTAAGTTGTCTGATCATGTAGTCATAGTCTGAAGTAAGTGCGAGGAAGAAAGTGCTAGGAGGAAAGTCCAAGATAAACTAGTGTCATGAAAACTTACAGATTTGAGAGCTGGAGAACCTAGAACTCAATCTAAACTGAAATAAGCAGGTACTTTTGCAAATATATCTAAAGTATATAAAATATCCTAGACCAGCCCAGCCACCAGAATAAAAAAACACTCTGGCAAGAGACTGTAATTGGAATTCAGACCTTGGTTCTACCACTCACTAATATGGACACTGAACAAGTTATGATCTCTGAGCCTCAGATACCTCTTCTGTTAAATGGGTATACTTATACCCACCACCGAGAGGACCACTAAAACAAATAAATGAGATAATCCATTTAAAGGATTTAACAGAGTTTCTGGAACATAATTATTCAAGAAATGTCCTCTGCTATTATTAATGCCATTATTATTCACTACTGTCGTTATTACCGGTAGTGTACCAGATAGATGAAAGGATGGATGGACAGATAAAAGCAGTGATGTAGATTTCTATCACTGGAAATCATCACTTAGATCACACAGGCAAATATATTATTTTCCTAAGAAGAAAACATGCATCAAGTCCATTATTCTCTCTGGTTTTCAAATTTTCTAACTGATGCATATGTTTTGAAAGTTAAATACAAGAAAGAATTTGAAAAGAATTTGGGCTAAAATAAAGTCCTAAAATAAACTTTGAGAACAAAGTTGAAAGACTGATCCTTATAGAAATCAAAAAGTGATTTAATATGAAATTATTTCTCAGGAACAGGACAAAGCAGATAATATTTTCAGCACTACTTAGAATGAGAATTATTTCAATAGTTTAGACTAACTGTTTGACCTATCAATTTCAGTCCATTTTAGAAGAGGTGAACATATCACAAAAATCATCTAGCATTCTGAACCAATTGTGAAAGGTGAACTTTTATGCAGCATGAACATACCTATCACTAATAGAATGGAAAATTCTTAGAATGTAAGCATTTGCAAGTAGAACTAGAACGTGCTTTAAATCAGTCTTAGCTCAGACTTTTACTGTCTGAAGTGTCCTTTTCAGTGGACAGCATTTGGTCCTCTACAGATCCAACTTCATATAGTAATACAGTAGTACCTTCAATTCTGCCTTCCAATTTATCCCCTAGATTAAAAGTTTCTTAGAAAGGATTCAGTAGCATGTTACCTGCCATCCTGACAAAATATAAAACCAGATAAGTAGCCCAAACAATCCCAATCTGACATAAAGTCCAAATTTTTCATGACTGTGGCAAAATAAAAGAATTTTAATTCAGTGGCACAGTCTGGCCCCAGTCAAAATGCTAAAGAATTAATAACCATAGTGCTCTAGAATTGGTCTCAGAAAGCGGCAGAGAAACCGGATGCCTGATGCAGTTTTCATACTGATGTAATGGAACCACCGAACACACTCCAATGATACATTTCCTATCTTAGAGCTCCATTACATTTTCACCATAGCTGACCAATGAGTCAGTATTCATTAGTAGGGCTATGGAAAATCTATGTGAAATTCCAATTTGATAAGCTTCCATTGTTGTCTTCAGTGGAATTTTCTTCCAAATACAGTTCAAGTTATGCAAATATAGTCACTTCTTGGGCTTGTTTCAGTTTTAACTGTGAATTTTTTGTAAGGCTTCTTCTGAGACTTTTTTTTTTAACCGAGTAGAAAGGATTAAACCAATTTTTAAAAAACGCAGGCCTAGTCAAATTTAGTACTTTAAGTCCATTTTCTTAGCATATCTAAGGCAAAGACTTAGAAAAAACCAATGAAATCAGTGTTTCTGATTGGTTATGAAAACTCACATAACATAAATTAATGATTAACAGTTAAATATTTAATTTCTCCAAGTAAAATGACTTAACTCTTTCAAGAGAAGAATTATTTAGAAAGAGGGATAATGCCTTTAAATTTATTCTGCAGTGCATTTGACCAAAGAATATATATCAAATTCTTTAAACTGTCTAATTTTCCACATGTGGAATAAAGGCCTCCATTACCAAGGTTTGGGAAAGCTTTGGTAGTTTGCGTCTTACAAGTGTGCTTCCTGATACCTGGGGGGTGGGGGTGGGGCTTGACAAGGCCACAGACACTTTTCAAAGTGTTTACTCTTTTATGTAGTGTTCCCAACAGACTGAGAGGCCTGAGTTTTGAATTCAGCCAGCCTTTATTGAGCCCTCACTGTGGGGCAGGAAAGTTTTATGGACTTTAAATGCCCAGCAGAACTATATTCACAAAGTACTTTATGTGAAAAGAAAACTGTCCCAGTATCACACAGTCTAAGCTCAGTCACAAAGCCTTTCTTCAAAACCTGTTTTTAGGACTCACGGAGACCTAGCCAATATGTGATTTCTTTGGCCAGGTTTTAGATCTGGAAACAGTCTCTTGATGGGGCTGCATTTTCTGATTTCTTTAATATGACTAATGAGAAGGGTACATTGTGATGCCAAAAAGGGGCCATCAGATAATTCTGAATGATCACCCAGTGGAAGGAAATCGTAATAGCTCAGGTGGGTGTTGCAATCATTGTGCCATTGCAGGGGTAGCTTCTGAAAAGCTTTCAATTTCTCCAAGTGCTTTCACATTTGCCAAGGGAATGGCAAGAGCTTTTTAAAAGTATGAGTTTATTACATTGAGCCTCTCATAGAAAACAAAACTCCAATCAGTATAATATGTAAATTATAGGGAAGAGGGTACATTTTAGGGTGGTAGGTGTGCTTATACATGTCCTCTACTTGCTTTTGGAACTGAGATTATAGCTCTTTAGTGTCAACCAAACTACCTTATGTAATCTTTCAAATGGCAGCATTGACATCCAAGAACAGAAAACACTTGGCAGTGCAATTTTTAGAAAAGATAACAATTGGTTGGTTTTTTAGGAGCAACTAGTGTTTCCTTATATCAAAATGATAGAGTTAGAAAGTACTGTATATTTAGAAAGTGGTTTCTTTCATCTTTGTATGGACAAAACCATACTGGATGATATTAGCAGAAATTGAGAGTAATGCTGCACTACTTGTATTTTTTACTCAGTATATTGTAGAGGAAACAACCAGTCTGAGGATGAAATAGTATGCCTCCAGGATTTATGATGAAAAGCAGTGTTTTCTGCCTTACCCCAGTTTTCCTTCTTGCAGGGCACCGTTTGGAATGGTTTCTGTTCACAGCTCTTCTGGTGGCTGCCTCCCTATCTTATGTTATTGTTATTTGGGGCATAGATTTTTGTCAATATCTTGCTTATCTGTAATGTTTTAATATCTTTATTTATAAAGCTTAGACATTACCTCAGATTTATTTTACAATGAATCTGACTTAATTAAACTAGTCTTCATCTACCTGGCCCTCTCTTCCCCAAATACTCAAATATAGCCGGTCTTGCTGTTACTGTTGGCTTCCTCTGAAACATCCAACATACTTGAACCTCTATTTATTGTTCTATTAACCATAGAAAATTGAGACTTAATGCATCCATTGGCAAGATGAGAAGCATAGTGTCCTTTGCCCTTTCATCTCCTCTGCCTTTGCTATTGAGTCTTCTGTGTTTTGAAATTTTATATTATTTCACTGGTTTCTGTAATTATGACTTATTTATAGGTTGACTCTAAAAGCAGAAAACCAAAAAACCAGCTTTCGTATGATTATGATTAGGTAAGGCTGCTTACTGCAGCACCAAGTACTAGACTTCCTTCCCTTTTCTTACAATATCATGACCCTGTGACTCTCAAAGAGAAATGCACCTTGATCCTGGTGAAAAAGATTCTCCTTTCTTTTACATTTGAAGGTTATATTAGTAAGTTTATGTGGTTTCACAACCACAATCAAGTCTTCTATTTCCCACCCCCCCACCCCGCCCCCCGCATATTTTGAATCTAAATGTGAAAAAAACAGTCAGTTAGTCATGAGCATTTACTTCATATTTATCATGTAAATATTATGGAATTTTTCCCCAGGTAATTTGCCAGATTGGATTAACTTATCCATGGGTCCAATGCTATGCCGTTTCGGCCACACATATTATAATGTTCTTATTTTTAAAGCTTATGCTTCATCATTTGCTTATAATCATGCTATTGTTTAGTTTGATGTATTTTTGGATTGTGAATTTCTTGTACAGATGTTTTTTTTTTCCCCCAGAGTTTTATTTTTTATTGCTTTCTGAGCCTTTACATCCTCAAAGGCTTTAATCCTCTCAATTAAACATTCTATATACTTTAGTCTGTGACTCCCTGGTTTTACCCCAGTTTGTTTTCTAAAGTCCTTCCACCATCCTACTTCATTTGTATTGGTTGCTTTCCAGACTTCACATTTATCACCCTGTGATTTCCTTTCACTGATCTTCTGAGTTGTATTCACTGTCTTCTGAATCACATGCCTTTTCTTTCTTGCTTTAATTTCTTCTATTTCTATGTAACTCCAGTGACTCATTTAGGAAACATGAGAACTTGACTGCCTAAAAATATCTTCAGGATGCAGGCACACTTAATCAATAGTTCAGTTGGGCATAAAATCCCA
Organism: Leucopleurus acutus; assembly: GCF_964270905.1. Taxonomy (NCBI): domain Eukaryota; kingdom Metazoa; phylum Chordata; class Mammalia; order Artiodactyla; family Delphinidae; genus Leucopleurus; species Leucopleurus acutus. Next base: position 32,518,615 of record NC_139149.1, read on the forward strand.
TTGCCTCTAGAATACAGAGTTGCAGCTTCCATTCTTACTCTTGTTACTTTGAATTTTTTTTCTTTCAGAATCATTGAGGGTTTTTTTTTTGTTTTTTGGGTTTTGTTTGTCTTTGAGATTCTGTAATCGAGATAATGTATATTGGCAGAATTTTTAAAATTTATTCTGCTTGGCACTCAACTTGAGGAACAGTGACTCTTTGGCTCTGGAATTTTTTCTCTTTATTATTATGTTAATAAGTTTCTCCCATCAGTTTTCTCTGTTTCCTCTTTTGTGATCTTTATGATGTGAGTGTTAGATCATCAGGATTGGTTTTTCTCATGTTCTGAAAGAATTCTCAGTTTGATCCCCTCTTTTTTTTTTTTAATTTTCATTTATTTATTTATTTATTTATGGCTGCGTTGGGTCTTCATTGCTGCACGCAGGCTTTCTCTAGTTGCGGTGAACGAGGACTCCTCTTTGTTGCAGCGCACGGGCTTCTCATTGCGGTGGCTTCTCTTGTTGCGGAGCACGGGCTCTAGGTGCGTGGGCTTCAGTAGTTGTGGCACATGGGCTCAGTAGTTGTGGCTCACGGGCTCTAGAGCACAGGCTCAGTAGTTGTGGCACACAGGCTTAGTTGCTCCATGGCATGTGGGATCTTCGCGGACCAGGGCTCGAACCTGTGTCCCCTGCATTGGCAGGAGGATTCTTAACCTTTGTGCCACCAGGGAAGCGCCCCCCTCCACCTTTATATTAATTTATTTTTACTTAAGCAATTATATTTTCAATTTTCTAGATGTCTTTCTTATTCTCTGTTCTTTCTTGCATACCTCACTCTCTCACATGATGTGAGGGCAAAAATTTTGTTTGACCATGCTACTCCCATTCCCAATAGTGAGGATGACACTTAGCACTCAATAAACATTAATTAATTGAATAAGTGAGAAAACAGAAAATAGATTATACATATATATATAGTGTGTGTGTGTGGTATGCGGGGCTCTCACTGTTGTGGCCTCTCCCGTTGCACAGCACAGGCTCCGAACGCGCAGGCTCAGCAGCCATGGCTCACGGGCCCAGCCGCTCCGCGGCATATGGGATCTTCCCGGACTGGGGCACGAACCCGCGTCCCCTGCATCAGCAGGTGGACTCTCAACCACTGCGCCACCAGGGAAGCCCAATAGATTATATTTTTTTCTAACTTACCTAAGGATATAAATTAAAATTTGTTGTTTTGTACTTTTAGGTTTTTTTATTTTAAAATTTTCTCTACTTTGAATCATCAATTTCATCTGGTTCCTTTCGTTCATATATTTTTCTCATTCTATTTCCATCACATTAGTGACTTGACTCAAATATCTGGTGGGCCGTGGTTGTCCATTCTTATTACAGAATGAGGCTCCAACAAGATAAGCTGGAACTCTGCATACATGGGTAGAGGTAGCTTGTCAATGATATGTTTTTGCTGGACTATAGGGACTACCACATCTGTCTCAAATATCAAATATTTCCATTGGATACAGTATGTCTTATATACTCTGGATAAACTGAATCAGTCTTTATGGAATTTTTTGTGGTGATAGAAAATTTTCAACTCTATTTTACAATTAAGAAAACTGAATTTATTTGAAAGTAGAGCAGCTTTAGAATGTGACTAATCTAAGCTTAAAGGTAGATCCTGTCATTTACCAGCTATATAATTTAATATTTGGTTATCGACTTCTTGATATACAAAATTTACATCATAAAACTTAAATGAAATGATATATGTAAAGAATCTCACACAGTGCCCATTAACCATTAGATAACCATTATCTTAACCATTCAGCAACTCCCTCCCTCCCTTCCTTCCTTCTGTCTTTGCTTCCTTGTTTTCATCTTTCTTTCTTTCCTTTCTTTCCTGCTTCTTTCTTTTCTTAATTATGTTTATGGAGGAAATCATGGCCAAGATGACCCTAGGAAACCATTCTCCCAAGTATTCTTTTAGTGTATGAGAAATCAATCCAAACAAGTGTCAAGGAAAGGCAGCAGTAACTCATTTACTTTAAGGAAAGTAGAAAGATCATTCGCAGTTGGCTCATGTTTATCTTTTTTGGTAATTTTTATCATGGTGCTCTTTATACACAAATGGGCATGAGCTCATTTTCTTTCCTATCTACACCCATTTACATGGTGTCATCTAATTGCTAGAATGTTTAATAATTACCCACACAACTAATTATTTAAGGTTTTTGTCATATGAGAAAATAATGTCTTTTAAATCACAGTACTTTTGTAAAAGATGTCAATTATATTGAGAAGTAAAGAAAGCTTTGCTATCCAAGTTTCAGATACAAGTTGTCAGCCCTAAAGGTTCAACAGTTATGTTTATGAATAGCAAAATCGTTGAGGAAAGTATTTTTAAAATAATTTGTTAGAACTAATGTATGACAAAGTAACCTACCTGTCACATCATTAATTTAAGCAAAAAATATATGCGCAACACTGCAATATACCTTTGAGTAGAGGTATGCTCCAACTCGCCACTTTATCAGTGTTAGTCTAAGAATAATTATATTTGAATTTATATACTGGGGCATGGGTCTATCATTGCTGGGGCCTGAAATACTCTCACAACTTCCACAATATGCATTAATGTGCTTAAAAATATCTTGTAAATCTTCTTTTCTTTAAACTTCTTTACGGTTCATAATTGAACTGTGATCCTTACGTGTGAGCTGTGTCATGATTTAATATTAGCCAAAATTAATAGCCAACCTTAAGCTGCTTTATCTTGGCCTATAAGCTGCCTGGTTCCTCTGCATTTAGAGTTCCCAGGCAATTTCTGTTATTTAAAGGCTCTTGGGAGCTAATGTGTTGGTAACAGAGTACCACATAGATAGCTTTTGTTCAATAATAAAATACAGGTCACCATGAAAGGTGACAAATGTTGAGAAAAAAGTGCACCTGGGTAGCAGGTTAAGCCCATGTCTTTTAAAAGCTTGTTATCCAAGGAGGAAATGATCCTGATATTATGAGATATTAAAATCAAAATAACTTTAGAACAACAGGAGAAAAATCAGGTCCAGAAATGGGAGTGAATTAGGTAAGCAGGAAAAGAATGAGCCAGAATAATAAATTGGTTTCCCTGAGGTTCAAGAACTTATTTTCTTATGGAGGGAGACCTTTTCACACAGGATTAGTTAGAATATATTATTTGAGATGGTGACTTATATATACTTGATTTTTAGTACCTACAAAATGGTTTTACCAGTAATTTCCTGGTATAACCTACTATATTTTATATACTATATATATTTTGTATATCTGCAAATAATATTTTCTATTATTGTTATTTTTTCTTCCTTTAAATTATATTACTTTCCCTTTGAGTAAAGTTCTCAAGATCTTTGTCTTTTTTTAAGTAAAAGAAAGTTCCAGATAATAGACTTTAGCCTTAAAGCTGACTGGATTCCTGGTAACAGGCATGCTAAATGCTGAGAATATAAAATGAATAAGACCCAGGTGATTTGAAACCGGCATATTGGTATTTCGTTGTTAGCCAATTGCCTCTAAAACCCATGTTAATTCTTGCCCTGGCAGTAGATGCTGGTTTTATTCATTCCATGGACTATCTATCATTAAAAGATTGTCCAGAGTTTTGGCATGCCCTACAGGATTAGTCTAATCCTAGTGCCAGTTCAAAATACTGTCTTTAAGCCTTCCAGTTTAAGGACTGACAAGTTTCCTTAAAATAAGAAGAAATCAGCATGAGTGCCAGTAAGGAAACAGTAACAGGTAGAGACAGGTTTTGTTTCATAATAAACCATGTTTTAAGCATGCTCTAACTCAAATTGTGTGTGTGTGTGTGTGTGTGTGTGTGTGTGTGTGTGTGTGTAGACTGTATAAAGGCTAGGAAACCTCCCCTCCCCATCCCTGACATTGCACCAGCCCAAGTTTATATGCTCTCTGAAGCATATCCTCAACTAGTTGCAGATGACCAAAAGTCAGGCCAATGTGATATTTCCTTCCTGTGCCAGGAGGCTGCTGCACTGCCCTCTGGAGAGGTGGTCTATGACCCGTTCAGTCCTCTAATCACATCCTAAATCTTTCCTCCATGAAACCACCTGAAGAGAAGAAAAAGATGCAGGGCTCTCCTCAGTGTTCACAAGAATCCCCTTTTTAAAGGTTACATTTATTATTGATACCCTGCTGTTTTCCAGCAGGTGTTCTCGTACCACATAGTTCCCTCATGACTCCTAAACCCAGCTCACAGACAGTGGAAGATTCTTCAGCTTAATTCTCGTTAGCTTTTCAGGGCCTCGGTAGACTATACGAACTGTATCCAAAGCCAGTGCTGGCGCTTCACTTTCTCCTTTGTCGTTTTTATAATTCTACTGCTTATACAAAGTACTAGCCATTGATTTCTTTTTGTGGTGAGGTGGATAATTGAGGGAGCAGAAAGCAGAATTTCTTCCTGACCTGCAGACTGATAATTTGAACAAATGTGTGAATAAATGCTTCATTTGTAGTGAGATGAATTGAATTTTTCATAGTGCTTGGGAAAGGAGGTATTCATGCTATGATTGGGATTTGAGAGTCCACATTACATGTATGTTGAATGTGTTTCTAAAGATGGTACATATCAGAGCTCTCCCAACCTGCATCTCCTCATCAGGGTCCACATTCAGCAGACGTGTGGGCTGCTACAAGTACAGGAAATATTAATATCAACAATTCATTTTGACATATCCTAAGATTAAGAGAGTGTTCTTTTATAATATTTCCTTTAGCATCACTGACAGTCTGGCCTACAAATCTTTCCCCGCAAATTCATTTCTATTATAAATCAGCAATGTTCCACAAATTCCCAACATAAAGAAAAAAAGAACTGTATCATTTTATTTGGGGGAGGGACAAATTTTGTTCAGTATAAAAATATCTCTTTTGACTTGTTACCCTATCTGATTATAGACATTGAAATTTGACTAGCCTCTGTAAAATTTAGTCATCAAAAAAATAACTCTGTGTGGCAAAAGTGCTATTCCAGCATATTCTATTTTCCTCTGTGGGAAAGAGGCAAGAGGCCGTATCAGAATTTGGATATTCATAATTGGTGGAGTGTCAGTATTAGTCAAATTGCAATAAGGGGAGGTATATCTCCCAACCTCCCTTTGAAATTGACTATGTAGCTCTAAGTGTGTTTTATCAAAGCATTTTCTGGGGCAACAGATCTGAAAACATAAACTTTATGTAGCATTGTTCCTCCTTAGATATTTCTCTTTAATATGTCCTTTCTTTTTGAAGATAAAATAAAAGTACATAAAAGAGTTCTGGGAATAGGCAGCTATATGTCATAAACACCCTTCACTCCCCCTCACGCAGGGCCCCCAGAGCTCCTGAAATTTGGAAATAATTTGATTGAAGTGATGACTGCCTTGATCTTGTTTGAATACTCCTCCTTCTTCATTGTCTTTTCTCTATGGGAGGCAGCAATCCTGTCATGGAGTCATTCCTGGGAGAGAAAGAGGTATTTCAAGCAACCATATTTTCCAAACACAAAATTGAGACACATGGCCTGACAGTGACATAATATTTGAAGTGGAGACTGTGCTCAAAGATCCAGAACATATGGTTGAAAGAGTTTTCTTATAAAAAGCAACTATTAAGACACTCTCTAGATTCTTATTCACAAAAGGCACATTCCTCCATCCCTTTTATTCTTGTGTAAAAATATTACCCAAACATGGGAAGACTGACCAGTTTTCCCTCAAACACGTTGCCTTGGCAGTGCAAGAAGCACCCTGTTGACTAGAAAGTTAAATGCACAGCCATCAAGGAAGCAATGCAAACCAGACTGCCAAACATATTATGAATATATTGCTCTTCTTAAAAATGCTAGTTGGTTTTTCATACTGGAGTATTGACTAACTGTCTGTGTTTGATGAATGGTTTACCAGCCTGATGTCGACTTATGGTTAGAGCTTAACTTGTTAGTTCTGCTTTTGCAGCCAATTCAGAATAACTACAGATGCCTTGAGATATTAAAATTGACTGCTCAAATGGACTCAGTGTGGGAGTTTCATTGGTTTTAAATTGATAACAGCTGAAAGAGTGAGTGATTAAAGTGTACATGGGCATAGGACACAGCTCTTTCACAGGAACTCTTGTGAACAAACTCCCTTAGTGTGGGAATTTTTTCTGTCTTTTTATATCATAGTTATGTCTAAGCAATCTTGGGTTAAATTTTAAAATTGCACAGGAATATTCAGAAGCTTACAGAAGAAATAATTCCTGAGAAACTGAGATAAATTTTGATGAAGTGGGTTTCTAGTCTGTAGGGAACATTTAAAGTTAAGCAGCATTCCATAAGGTGGTAATCGTGTCTATTTCCCAGGCATTGGAGTTAGATAAGCTGTACAGGAAGCATAAACTGTCATAATAGAAGGGGTGAAATGTTGTGTACATCTCTTTCTTCAACTCGCAAAAACCGAAGCACCAAAGTGCTTTATCACAGATAAGTCCAACAAAACCTCTTCTTTGCTGTCTTATTCTCCTGGGAACAGTTGTTATTATTTTCACTATTTAAAAAGATGATCTGAACACTTTCTTCTCACACAGGAAAAAAAAAAAAGACACAAAAGAGAAATAAGAAAACTTTCCTCCCCCTCCTCAAATCAACAACACTCATATAATAAAAAAAAATTTTATGAAAATGTATTTTCACAATTTATAGTAGCTTAGGGAAAAAGCCTAGTAAAGAAAAGAATACAGAGAAATTTAAAGAAGTTTATAAGAAAGGAATATCTGTTTATACACGTCTTCGTCAACTTAGATTTTTCCGAGAGTTCAGTGCCTTTACTATCAAATATTGTAACCTAACTCCATTCTATTTTCAATTGTCTCTAGTATTTTTTACCTTTGATAGTCTGTTAAAAAATATTCAAAGCACTTTGTATTGCTAACTGATAGAGAACATCAATCTATAATAATAAAGTTGGGGTTTGTTGAAGGAATATAAAGCCAAATATCATGTACCCATTTCACCTATACATTTTAAAAAGAAAAACTAAAACATTGTGCCCAGCTAGCATACCCTAAATATGTAGCAATGTCAAGTGTTAATTAAAATTAGTGGACTAAGAAATTTAGATATATTTGACAATAATGTCAGTGGATACTGATACATATGTTCAGACATGTAAGATAATCAAATTATAAAGGAGACTATAATTTTAAAGCAAAATAAGTCGTATATATTTGGCCAATATTTATAAGAAAATTTTTTATATATTTACTGCTGAAGTTTTGCCCCAAATTATAACCTAAACTTGCCTAACTCCATGCCTTCCTGAGATGTATGCAGCCGTTGAATCATGCTTTGTGTTGTGATGGATAACTTGTGCAGATAGTCATCTAAGAGGCTGTTACAAGGTTTGACATTTTCATAAGATTTAATTCCCTTAGAAATGTAAGAGCAAAGGAGAGAAATTTTCATTCTCTTTCAGCAGTTGTTGAGCTCCAATTTTTTAATGATTTTCTTATCTACCCATATTAGACAGGAGGGAGATTTTAGAGGAGATGTCATCCAAGTTAAACACATGTGAGGGTCATTAACTTGAATATATCACTCCTAACTTATCCCTTTGAACTTGGAACTCAAACTCATAGAAGGAAAAGAAATGATGCAGGCGGAAGAGGACTGGCCTCAGTTAACCTCACAACGGTGGAATCTATGATGCACTAGAGGCTGAGAAGTAAGAAAGCAGATGGTCTGAAAATAATGTCTTGAGGATATCTTTGTATCTTGATATTCCAAATAATCTAAATTTCAGAAAAGCCATTATTCACCCAGACTCCCTCATCATTTGCACCACTTCATGCATTCCTTCCCTGAACAGTGAGATACTGTATTTACATCTTTTGTGACTCTACATTTCAAATGCACTGGAGCCCTGAGCATGTTACAATTTTTCCATCTTAAAAAGAGTCATTAGCATAGGAGAACATTCAATATTATGTAAAGAATTTGACAGGACCTCACTTAATGTTTTTTAGAAACAATTAACATGTCAAAAGAAGAATTGAGAGCCCTTTTTGGTTATAAATCTGTTTACATAATTACCAGTTGAAGAAGTCAAACATTTTAGGGGGAAAAAAAGCAAGGTTAGATCCTCTCTTCATCAAAGGCAGTATTCCCAATGATGTCAGATGTCTCAAATTCTCTAGCATAAGGTTTTTTTATTCATGTACACACTTGTATGCATACCTCTTTAATCAGAAAGATCACGTTTATAGTATGAATGAATAATATTGAAGAAAAGTAATATTGGCTAGAAATAAGCTGTCCATCATACAGGAGGAGAGACAATTGCATCTGTGTGTGAGGTTATGTTCAACTCAAGATGCCACAGTAATATGGAGAAAGTATTTCAAGGGTGGCTATGCAGTGTGGGAATATAAGCTTTCCAAATGTGACCATACGGTGCCACATACCAGGGCACTACATTAGTAGATATACGCCTGTCTCATGCTGCATCGCGGAGGACAGAATGGGAAGCAGAAACCCTGGCCAGGGAACTGTGACCTCAGAGGGGACTGATCGGTAGGAGGTAGATAGTGGGAGAAACAAAGACCACAACCCTGGTCCAGGACCAGAAAGAAGGTAGAGAATAAATAGCACATTGGAGAAAGTTAAGGAGATGGGACATCTAATCTGAGGAATTCTGGAGAAGGCAGTAAGTACTTTTGCGTAAAGTTCTAGTGGAAAATACTTCCATGTGCTAATCCAAAGCCATTTGTTCCTACAATCAGTTATTATAGTATGAGCACTACCAAAAGCCCAGAGGAGGCTTCTGTCTCCCAGATGCAGTTCTCTGATTCTGAGAAGCTGCCATGGATATGTGTATTGTGCTTCAGTTTCGCCTACTGAGCTAAATGGCAGACACTCAACTGAGATCTGCTAGAAGGAGTCTGTGCTAATCCATTTGCCACACTATCTGGAGGCTAGAAGTGGTTGAGGCAGCCTCTGCTGGACAAGGGTCCCAGGCTGTTGGCTCCATGATCACCAGCCTAGAATCCTAGACTCCAAGAATATCTACCAAGAAACGCAGCAATGCCATACATTCTTGGGAAAAAGAGATACTTGAATACAAAACTGTACTTAGTTTTGTGTGATATTTAAGTACATAAAGAACACTTGAAATAATGAAATATATGAAAGACTATTTTCCCTATTGGGTCTGGAGACATGAGATAGTAGTGACAAACTCTCCCTGTGCTATTTGAAAGAGCTATATGTATTCTACTTTACTCAGGGAAACAATGTGTTGCAGTCATTAGGCCCTAAAGATGGCTGCATTTTGAAGTAGATTTGAAGTCTAGTCTTGGCTCTGCTACTTATTTTTTGTGAATTAGGGCAAGGTAATGAAATTTTCTGTAACACTTTCCAGATAATGCCTTTTAGGAATGTTGATACCGTGTAAAGAACAATCAGCGTAGCAAGTAATAACTATCCCTTCTTATACTCCTAATTCTACTCTTATTATCGCATTACATATTGCAAGTGCACCTTGTCCTGAATGCAGAGTAGGTATTCTGAAAATTGCAAACCAGATAAAATATGGTGAGATTTTTGTGACATGGCATTAAAAAAGCCAACATGTTGAGCATTCTGTGTGCCTCACACTGTGCTTGTAGCATTGCATGCGGTATCCAATGATGAGAATAAAGAACTATGCTTGGGCTTCCCTGGTGGCGCAGTGGTTGAGAGTCCGCCTGCCGATGCAGGGGACGTGGGTTCGTGCCCCAGTCTGGGAGGATCCCACATGCCGCGGAGCGCCTGTGCCCGTGAGCCATGGCCGCTGAGCCTGCGCATTCGGAGCCTGTGCTCCGCAACAAGAGAGGCCGCAACAGTGAGAGGCCCGCATACCGCAAAAAAAAAAAGAACTGTGCTTACATTTCTTTATGCTTTGATGGTTTTTCATATTGCCTACTCATACATATTTTGTAAATCACTATGTTCTAAGAGGATACAAAGTTACATAAAGCAGAATCTCCCAAGAAGTGAGTGAGGGGGGAAAACGTACAACAAATACGGCATAATATGTCAAATGCTTCAAGGGACATTCAGGTTGTAGATTTGGGAAAATTACAAGTGGAAAAAGTGTGGGTAAGATTAATATTTATTTTATTCTATGGTCTTTAAGCTGAGTCTTGACTTAGAGCATTTGGATATGTGAGGAAATGGGTAAGCCATCCAAGGTGCCCAATTGTAGGAAAGCATGGGGAATGGTGGCTTCGATGAAACGTAGAGGGTTCGATGAGAGGTCGTTGTGGCAGGTGTTTTGCATAGTGCCAGGCTAAGGAGCTTGTACTTTATTTTATAAGCAATTTTATTATTCACTCAGTACCCATTATATATTTTTATTTATTTGATGAACAATTTATTGAAGACCCAGACCCACCATGTGGTAAGTGATGGGCTGGATACTGGGCCCATGAAGATGTATAATGTGAGATTCCTTCCTTCAAAATTAGACACTGCCTAGGAAGAAGTATTCTATATCAAAAAAAAAAAAACCTTCATGTCCATACCCTGCCAACTTGGCTCCATTTTAAAAGACCAGTGAAAATATATATTGTTGTCCCTTACTATCCACAAAAGATTGGTGCCAGGACCCCAGCAGATACAAAGTTTGAGGATGCTCAAGTCCAGTATATAAAATGCCATAGTACAGTCGTTTCTCTGTATTTGCCAGTTCTGCATCCCTGCATATGTGGAGGGCTTATTGTATTAGAAAGCTGTATTATGGAATTAATTTTACTTAATTCCTATATAACCTCAATGGGCCATGCCCCAGCAGCCTGTGAATATGAGTGAAGTAACACGGACATTAAGGCACAATTATCACAAGTCATGGCTCCCACCTGTACAATCATAACAATTCAGCCTGTCTCTGTTTCCAAGCTCTCCCTAGCTATTTCTGGGAGCACCTGGAATGTATCACATCTGAGGAGAACTGCCCTTCTCATGTTCTTCTCCTTTGATTCTTCTTCTTTGATACCCCATTGCCTACAAACTGGCCAAGGAAGGCACCTCACCAGGCCACAGGCAGCCAGCATCTTCCAGTCGATGCCTGCTTCACTGCCTAGGTACTGTCCACGAGTTTCCAAACCTACAAAAACTTCTGGGTGCCGTACAGTGCTTTGATTCCTCTGGTTCCACCGCATTTCTGGGTTCACTCTGTCTCCAGAGCAAACAGGAAGAATGCTCTTCTCCCCAGCCACCTGCATATTTCACTTGGTATTTTAGGTCCTGAAGCAATAGCGCTTAGGCATTGAATCTCACAAAGTGAGAAAACAGCTTCTTTGCATACTGTCTGAGGCCCTTTCCTCAACAGAACTCAGATCTACTCCCTGGGACTCAGCTGGGTTACATGAACCATTTTGCCATCTCTCAGAATTCCCATTGACCTCACAGGCTCAAAATTCCTCTGAAGTCACTGTGTTTTCACCAACGAATATCAATACCTGCAATTAGACATCTGGGTGGTGACCATGATTCTGCCAATTCAGTAGGCAGACCCAACTGAGGTACTCCATTTTATCTTTAAGTGTGCCCATCCCCCCATGGGAGGCCCTGTTAGCTGGGAAAGTTATGTAAATAAAGAGTATGAAATAAACTGATATTGCATTTTCATGTGCAATATGCAAAGTGCATCTCCCAGGGAGATATCTATTTACTCAGTTCTGTGGACAGCTTCGGGACAGGATAAGGTGTTTTAGAAATGTTACTGCATAGTTGCTTTCTACAGTAAGGGCCGAAAAAGAAATACACACCGTGTTTGACTGGAAACCCAAAAGAGACCAAATGTTTTCGGAAATGTGTGCATCATGGACTACTAAATTTGGGCTCATAACCCCTTCTCTCCAATTATATTCCTGGAAATGTTTTTCAGTCTCTTTGCATAAAATAATCAGTGGACCACAGGGAACAGGCAAACCTGCGCAGAGTATATACCACACCTCCATGGAGCTAGCCAACACTTCCAGAGAACCACACGATTCCCCAGCTCTTAATACGGTTTATTACAAAATCCTTTACCTGCCTCAAAGCACTTTTCTTCAAAGCAGCTTTTAAGCTGAAGCTGAGGACCAAAGAATGCCTTTAACAGAATCCTGAAATAGTTTTTAACCCGAGGCTGAGAAGAGAAAGTGCTTTTAACCTGAAGTGCTTTCCTCTTAGGTGCTTCAGCATGTACCTAGCACTCAGCATTAGTTGCTGTGAGAACACCCTTAAGACCCAAATGAAAGAGACTCCATTATAGATATTCAAACCCGTTATATTAATATATTACACGTAATATTTGAAATCATTAAGCAGTTTTACTCCAACTAAATTTGAATCTTTTCTTATTGAACTATGCATTCATGCAAATAAATTGAAGTCTTACCACCTGGGATTCTAACAAATCTATGCTGATATCTGGAAAAGTACATTGTTCTTTCCTAGATTTTACTTAAATCCAGAGTGACTCAAAATTTCCACACCTTTTCCACCCTAGAAGAAACTTTCAACTTTTATCGATCACTGAATGACATTTCCAACTTTAGTCCATAGTTTTTTGAGCTAAAAAGGTAATTTTATTAAATCATTTAGAATTAATTCAATCAAATATCTGAATAAATTTTATGTATCAAGTTTTCTTCTTAGTCTCATCACTCAAACAGAAATAAAAGTACTGATTTCACAGTAATTTTAACTGCAGTGAAGTTCCTACTAAGTAGAGTAAGTAGACAACCCAACCTATAAAAGTTTTAACTTCAGAATAATTGCAGTAAGTTGTGTGCTTGAGCAGTTGAATTCCATGGACAGTTTTCTATTTTAAAAACAGAAAATGTACACAAATAAGGTTAAGGTAGCAAAGTTTGACATCTTTGAATTTTATTCCCTTTTCCTTTTGTAGACCCCTGTGTAATTCTAATAAAATGAGGACAGGCAAAGGAAAACCAGAAAGTATTGTCAACCCAAAATATAATCAGTCTTTGCTAAGCAAAATTTGGCCATGTCAGTCATCCAAAATGCACTAATGCAAACTAAACTGAAATATATTTCTTTCATACTCAAGTGACCGTGGCACAATCTTTACATAAAAGTCACTTTCTTTTATACATTCCCTTATTCATTTATTCATTCATTCATTCACTCATTCATATATATTTCACTTGGCATCCAGAAGGGAGTGTAATAGGATGCAATAGAAGTACATCTATTTCTATAGGAAAGAGGAAGAAATTACATTGATCTTGTTCTACTGTGTAAAGCTTCCTTCACCTTGAATATTCTTCTCCAGCTTACTCTATATTGTAAACTTCTATTCATTTTTAGTCCTCCAGCTCAAAGCTACCAACTCCATAAATCCATCCCTGTCTTCCTCATTCTGAATTAGTCCTCTCTTTTCTTTATCCCCAAACTATAATTTCAGTGGTTGAATATTTTAATACCTTCCAAGGAGCCTGTGAACTATCTCTGGTAGAGAGAGATCACCTTACTTCGCTCTGCTTTGTTATTGCCTAAAAGAGGGTAGGAAAGAAAGGAAGCAGGACATGAAATCTTTCAGTGGTTTTAGATTTCAGTGGTTTTAGATTATTTACAATTTCTCATCCTTCTTGTGGAAACTCTTCTGCCCATGGGTGCTCCTTTGGTAGAGCCTGCTCCTCCCACCAGCCTCACAGTGTTGGGCTACTCCTATGTTAAGTCTTTGGACTTCTCTTTTCTTTTCCTTCTCCTTCAGACTACTGAGCACTATTGCTGAAATATTCCAGCCCTGTGGCTTCAGATTCCATCTGCAAGCTTTCCAAACTTAGTACTTCAGCTTCAAACTCCAGACCCTTGAAGCTCTAGTCTTGCATGTTCAAACATCTATTTGACATCTCCTAGGATGTTTGGTAGACATCTCACATTTACCTAGAGCAACCCTTGGCTTCCGAATGGCTTCCATGTGTTCTCGACCTCAGGAAATACCTCTGTTCTTTGCCAGCCGGGGTCACCCTCCATGCTATTCTGTCTCTTCTACTCTCATCAACAAATCCCACCTTAAAAATATATTCTATATTCAACCACTCTCAGTTACTTCCACTGTTACCACCCTACCCAAGCACTATCACCTCTCCCTGGACTATCTCACCAGCCCCCTAACTGGCCTCTCTGCTTCTTTTCCTGACGCCCTTACATATAACCTCCACATGGCAACTAGAAAGATCATTTAAAAACATAAATCACTTTAAGTCACTTTCCTGCTCAATAATTTCCAATTACTTAGAATAAAATCATACTTAAAATAATATCTATTGCCCTTCCTGTGACCTATAGGGTCCTACCTGCTTTGTTCCCCAGGCTACCTTATCAGTTTCATCCTCAGCCATACTTCCTGTTTATCATTTCACTCCAGCCACACCGGCCTTCTTGCTGCTTCTCCAGGGTATGCAACTTACTCCCATTTGCTACTCCTCTGATGAGATGCTCTGCCTGTGTATTGGTATGGCTCATGCCTTCACTTCTTTGGGTCTCTGCTCAATGCCACTGTCTAGCAAATGTCTGCCCTGACAACACCTCTCTCTTTCTATCTCCCTGCCATGCTTTATTTTCTCATAGCACCTATCACCATCTGACATTGCATTCCATGTTAATGTCTTTATGTGTTTGTTTCCTCCATTTACATACAGGCTGTGTAAAGACAGAGAGTGTTCTGTTCATTATTCCATCCTCCGAAGGCACTGAAAAATATTCAGGGATGGATAGCTTGAATGGATGAATACAAAAATGCAGTAACATTCACTTGGTCAAACCATTCTCTTTAGTATTGTGATTCTGTGCACACACATATAAGGGGAGGGTGTGTGTGTGTATGTGTGTAATTCATGTGTTGTGCTGCTCTGGGTAAGCAGAGGTAAGGAGAAGTATAGGGCAAAGTGTTGCCTAGGGGAGACAAATACAGAAAAATTTTATTCTCCTTGTTACATTTGGGTTAATAAACTCTTCATTTAAGATACAAATTCCTTCCTGATTAGTGGACCCACCAATGTGTCCGTTGCATTAACTGGACCAAAACTGAGTTGAGATCTATTTTTAATGAGTTTAGGAGCTTAAAGCAAGGGGCCAAAAGGTACTTCATAGAAGCATTGTTTGGGGTTGAGGGTGAAATTGTGAAAGGTGGCGATGGCTGGAAGCCTGAAAAGGGAAGAAGGAGAAAACATGGAAAGGACTGGGGAAGAACTCACCATACCGTCTGGATGGCAGCTAGCCTGTCTCTGACACTTATCTTTGGGCCGATCTTGTCAAAGGATGCCACCCCTGCAGCCAACTGTCTAATGTCTATTGGAAGCTGCAGACCCCAGCCTACCCTTGTTTGAGAAGATCTTCTCGCTAGAGCCTAAGCCAGTTTCCTCCAGGCCAGCCTTTCCGGAGTAGACATTATCATTTTCCACCTGCGACTTTAAAGTCTGTTAGTAGATGAGATCCAAAAATATGAATAAACATGTGGGGGGGAACTATACACAGAAGTGTATATACTTTAAATTCCTATTTATTTAGATTCCAAACTACCTAAAAGTTAAAATAATTAAGCTTTTCCCTGTACTTGCCTCTTATGAGAAAAGAAATCACAAGTAAACAAGGCAATGAGAGAGATTTACTTTCGGCATATATTAGAGACTCAACGGAGTATCAGCCCAATTTTTGATATCTGTGTAACAAAAAGCAATAGCTGATATTTTTAATCAAAGCCCTGAGACATCATAAGACAATGCGGTACCTTCCGAAGCACTTAAGATAGATTAAGTTCAGTGCTAGTGTTTTAGCATTAAACGTATTTTTCCGCATCTTAATTCAAAGACATAAGCCATCAGTAAACTATAGTTCTTAACTTAAATCACCTATTTCTCCAAAACTATTCAGTAAAGTTGTGGGAAAGTTATATGATGGGGGCTCATATAGTGGGTATTTTAAAGGTGGAAGAGAAAAATGTAAGAATGGAAGTGGAGAAAATATAAGGATAGAAATACGATTCCTTCATAAGCAATCTGAAAGTTTTGGTCTGGAAACCTACTCCCAAAAGGAAAAGCGAATGTCACTTACAGTTTAAAATCAAAAGATGAAATTAGTGAAATTGCTGAAATTACCTGTGTTGAGAATATTATTTTAGCCCTCCACTCTCCACTGCCCTGCCCTTATAGCAACCTATTGGGAAATGATCTGCCCATGTGTGTGGCAGTCCAGAGGGAGAAAATTTCCAAGTGAATGTTACCTACTATGGAAGCTACATGGGCTGTATTTTTTCTCATTTCAACCCATTTTTTTAGACAAAATCTCAACCCGTTGGACATTGTCTATTGGAACTTCAGATCTCGAGTAATTGATGAACGGAAGTCGCTAGGACAGTACTGGTGGTGGAGGTGACAATGCGTATAGCATCCTGACCCAGCTCTCAAAGTTACAAGGCAGTTGCTCTATTTCCTTTTTCTTATTTCGTGGATCTCCTGAGAACCTTGGATTAAACATCTCCAAGACTGGTCCCTCGCCTCCAGTATTTTCTTTGAGGAATTAATAAATTACTTTAATTTTTTTGTTTGTTTTTATTTTATTTTGGAGTATAGTTGCTTAACAATGTTGTGTGAGTTTCAGGTGTACAGCAAAGTGATTCAGTTATAAATTACTTTTAGTTCTCAGTAAATTCTTTGAGTTTCCTCCTACCCCTATCCTTCACCATCATTTGAATAAATTTTTCTTTGCTTAAGATAGCCACAGTGGATTTTTTTCTATTGTAGCCAAAATCCTTGATGAATATGCCTCATTACCAAAATAATTATCCAATATGTGTGTGTGTGTGTGTCCGAACAGTTCAGTTTTTTGTTGTTGTTTTCTCTTCCCCTCTTTATTTCTTCATGTATGTAGTTCTAGGTGCTTTGTTTTCTTCTTTAAAATTCACTAGAGTGGCTGCAATGGGCCTCTGTCCTGAAAGCAGAATAACATCATTTTGAAAAGCATGTGGAGACTGTCTCCCTGCGTAAATGATGATAACACCGTCACATTATTTGAACATTTAACTGCCTCTATTGAGTAGTTTTCCTCATAGTTTTGATTCATTTGGAATCTAACTGACAAAGATCCCATTACTGGGTGTTCTTTTCATTTTTTGTCAAAAAATACATAGCAGAGATGAGGGAGAATGAAGCTAATTTGTGATCTGGGAGGCTTAACCTGGTTATGCTGATGAACTAACTAAATCGGTCAAAAGTTTGAGAGCTTAAAGATTAAAAACCACCATTCCCTAGTTAAACTCTAATTCATTATGTAAACAACGTGATTTGTAAGTGCAGTCATGTGGAAGGTCTATTTGTTTTTCTCACCAAAAGATGCTTTCAAAGAAAAATTACAGAAAATGGATTTTCTCCAACCAATGTGTTGCCTGCCACCCCTGGTACAAGCGCTGAAGCAGGAGAACAAAGATGTAATGATCACACCAGCCAAGGCCATAGGCATGTGCAGAGCATTCTGAAAATATTGGCACCCCTAGCAAGAGGTGTTTTCTAAATACAAAAAGTTGTTAAGAGAGGAATAAAGGATTACCAGTGAGCCCACAGATGGGACTATAGATGGGGAGCCGGGAGCTCAGGGTTCTGGGACTGCTCCCTTTTTTGGAATACCATAAGGAGGGGAAAAGCAGAAACAATCCTTAATGTTGTGCCAGCCTAGCAAGCATGGAAGTTTAGGGGGCAAAAGCTAGGTCATCAATGCTTGCCAAGAAAACAAAACACCTTCTCTCTCCCTCCCCCTTTCTTCACACGGTTTTAAGAAAGAAGGTTCTGTGGTTCAAAGACATTCCTATAATTTAATGGTCTTCCTTGGTGTATCAAACTCTGGACTGTATCAGAGTTACAGATGGGTGGCAATCTTACAACAGCCCCTAAATTGGACAATGATGTCTAAGCTAAATCTCTATGATTTACTTCCTTTGGATATAGCACTTTTGACTTTGCAAAGTCGTTTCATGTATAACACCATCTCCTCCACGTTATATAATTCACCATGTAATGTTGAAGGCTAATGTTGTAGTCAAGTTGTTTTTTAGTTGTAATTGATAGAAACTTATTCAAATTGCAAATGTAGGAATGGAATTTATTGGACTACTTAACTGAAAAGTCCAAGGGACAAGGATAGCTTCAGGCATGACTGGACCTCTGGGCACAAAACGCTATCGAATCTTTATCTCCTCCATCCCTCAGCTGTTTTCCACTCTGTTGGCTTCATTCTCCAGTATGTTTTCCCAGAAGCTGGCAATATAACTTCTAGAAGCTTAGACTCATATCCTCATAGTTTACCAAATCCTATAGAAAGAGGGCTCCTCTTTCCCAGCAGCACTAAAAAAAGGAAGCCTCAGGATTTGCTTGCCCAGATCCAGCTGGGTCATGTGTTCATGTCTGAACCGATTACTGTGGCCGGGGGAGGAAATGCATGTTCATCCCTGGAGCTGGAGCTGGTGAGGTCAGCACTACTCAAAACAAATGGCAGCAGAATGAGAAAGTATCATCCCCAAAGGAAAACCAGGGTGCTCTTACCGGAGGATAGAAGAATAGTTCCAGGGCCAGCAAAACCAACAGACATACAACATACTCTTCCTAACCAGCATCATCTGTAACAGGGGGTCTCATTTAGTTATTTTCCCAAGGCTAGTCCTTTCTATTGTGATTGTAAGCCCTCTTTGAAACCTTGTGGACAATGCTATCCACGTACTAGCCAAATTTGTCTAATTGCATTAAACTGAAATTCCCTCTAACTTCTAATGCACCCCATGGCAACCATATATGGTGCCCAGGCATTAGGAAGTGAGAAGTTGAGGTGTGTCTGTTTCATTCACCTCTCTGTCTGCATATTAGCTTCAGTGACACTCATTCACTGCACATCACCATCTCCCCAAATGGCTGCTTTTGCCCTGCAGTGTCTAAATCTAGACGGCCTTTCAATTCAAATCCCTGGAGCAGGTAGTATCTCTGATACCACCTCAGTCTATAGCGTCCCAATTCTAAAACTTTTGCAGGACAAATTGCATTGACCCAGCTTGGGCCACATGACAACCTTTGATTCAACCAGGTTTACCTGAAAGGCTAGGTCCTTCTACTACAGAGCCATACCTTCTTGGGTAAGTATAGCCACTTTAAAGACAGGATATAAGTGAGATGGAATTTTTTGACCTTTCTGGTAGCTAGTGAAAGCAAACGTCTCCCTTCTATCTAATGAAGTTCAACATATCTAAGCTCTTTTTTCACCAGGGCGTTATTGGCAATCAGGGAGGGATTGTTTTCTCTCCCAGTGAGGGATTGCCTGCACTTACCTGGACCACCCAGTAAGTGGCAGTAGCACACCTCCCCCACCCCAGGCATTATAGCAACCAAAAACAGCCAAGAGGGCGTCTCACCCCCTCTAGAGCATTCTGGCAATCAGAAACACTCTGCAATTGAAATTCTCTCCTATCCACCCCAAATGAAAATCTTTCCCCAAGTCCCGTCTTTCCTTATAATTAGTGAATTCCCACCACTAAACTTCTAAAAAAGGGGGTCTATTTGCTACCTCTACTTCTTACCTTCTCTTCAAATCTTTACCACAAACATCTGCTTCTCAGTTTCATTCTATGAAAGCCATTTTCCTTATGATCAGCAATAGTCTCTGAATTTCACCTGGATATCCCATCAGTGTTTTGCTGGGTCTGAAATGCTATCCTAACTTCTAAACATCAATCTCTCTCTTCTTCTCCAAACCCTCAGTTTTCAGCATCTTAGTCTCCTTCAACCAAGCAAAAAACCTGAAAGTCCTCTTTGCCTGGTGGGTTGGCTCACCTCCCGCATCCAGTTTACAAATCCCACTGAATCACCCCATCTCTTCGTTGTCTTAGTTCAGGTCCTTATCTTTTTTTTTTTCCCCAGAGCCTGATGTTTTGTAACTATGAACAAACGACTCAATATCTTTGTGCCTCAATTTTCTCTCCTATAAAATCAGGATGGTAATAGTATCTACCACCAAAGTGTTAAGGATTGTTATAAAGATTAAATAAGTTAAAATATATAATGTACTTTGACCCTTGCCTGGCTAAATATATCTTCGCTATTTATTATTGAGCGCCCTTGCAATAGCACTAATCACATCATATTATAACTGGTTTTGAGAGCTGTTCTTCCCCCTACACTGTAGGAGATCATGCTTCATGGATCATTGCATCTTTAGGATGGAGCACACTGTCTGGACTACAGTGGGCATGTAATAGATAGCTATGGATGAATGTCAATCTTTGCATTCTTTACCATGCCCTGCATATGGTAGGTGCTTATGAAATATTTGCTGAATTGAATTAAATAGAATTGAATTGATCTGGAGAGAATACATAATAAGAAATGCCATAATATAACATAAAACATAATGAGTTTAAATTATAAGGTGAGAGAAATTTCCTTTGAGACTCCTCCTCAGGATTGACTCTAAACGAAGGCATATTTCCACGTTCTAACCAAATTTAGGTTTTTTTCTCTATTTATTTGCTCCCCAGTTTTGGTTTCCATTTCCATTGTCCAGTTTTGGTTTCCATGTCCATCATCTTTATCAGTAAGCTATTGATGCCTAACAAACAAACATAGAATCTCAGTGGCAAACTGCAAAAAGCACTTATTTTTCATGTGTCTGTGGGTCAGTCTATGGCAGGCTTGAATGGACAGCTCTGCTTTAAGTTGTAGGTCTGACTGGACTCGTCTCCTCACTGAGGGTTGACCTCAGTTCTGTGCTATATGTATTTACTCTGGAGCCCAGACTGAAGGCGCAGCAGCTACCCAGGGAAAC
Source organism: Leucopleurus acutus (assembly GCF_964270905.1). NCBI lineage: Eukaryota > Metazoa > Chordata > Mammalia > Artiodactyla > Delphinidae > Leucopleurus > Leucopleurus acutus. The sequence continues at coordinate 32,539,457 of NC_139149.1, forward strand.
TCTTGTCTTGGCAATAGTGAAGAAGCAAGGAGATGAGTAGAAATCTGTAATGTGTCTGAGGGCCTCAGTCTTGAAGTGACACATCATTTCTACACATGCTACGTTATCCAAAGCAAGTCATATGGCCAAGCCCTATAGCAGTGAAATGAGGAAAATGTTGCCCACTCTAGTGAGTTTTACTACACAGGCAGATGGCAGAGGTAGTGAATGTATGAATCTAACTCAGAGAAGATGAGATGAATTCTCAATGATGATTAAATTTACCACAAGCCTATCCTGATTCTGGTCGTCCCAAGCAATCACATTAGCCTCTTAACAAATCTCTTTGTGTTCAGTCTTCCCCACTATCTGTGCCCCCCATTTTTTTATGAACCTTTTGGTTACAGGTGATAGAATACCCAGTTAAAAATTATTTATATTATATTTAATTATTATTATATTTATATTCATATAACAGGAAGTCTAGAGAATGTGTTTTAGGATAGGTTTAAAATTTCAACAATATTGTTGAGGTCTCAGGTTTTTGTACCTTTTTTTTTAATCATGTTTAGCTTTTGTTTGCAAGCTTCTTGCCTCGTGGTGACAAGATTGCAGCAGTAGCTCCAGGCATTGCATGATTGCACAGTTATGTTCAAAACAGGAAGGAAGAAAGAATGAATGTCTTCATATACCCCTCTCCGTTTATCAGGGAAAAAAATCTTCTCTTGTAGATTCCCAAGTCACGTTCCCTTACATTTTACCGACCAGAACTATCTAATTTAAACTAACTAAAGCTACAGGGGAAACAGAAGTCAATGGAGAACACTTTCAGGTTCTGTCTTATGAGTGGACTTTAAAAACAAGAAAGAAGGGGCTTCCCTGGTGGCGCAGTGGTTGAGAGTCCACCTGCCGATGCAGGGGACACAGGTTCGAGCCCTGGTCTGGGAAGATCCCACATGCTGCGGAGCAACTATGCCCGTGAGCCACAACTGCTGAGCCTGCGCGTCCGGAGCCCATGCTCTGCAACAAGAGAGGCCACGATAGTGAGCGACCCACGCACCGCGATGAAGAGTGGCCCCCGCTTGCCACAACTAGAGAAAGCCCTCACACAGAAATGAAGACCCAACACAGCAAAAATAAATTAATTAATTAATAAACTCCTACCCCCAACATCTTCTAAAAAAAAAAAAAAACAAGAAAGAAGTTGGGAGGGGAATAGCATGTGTATAAGAAATCGATGGTATTTGCACACTCTCAAATAATTACCTGCCTGACTTAATATTTAAGACTCTTCATAACCTAATCTTCATCTCCTTTTAAAGCTTAATACATCAAGATTTTTCTAAATAAGAAAGAGTGAATGTTTTTCTCAGCACACCACATCCTTCTCATCACTCTTCTCATCATTGATGTGTTTGTTTGCCTCTCCTCCATCTTCTCCAAATGCCCTTTTTGTCCTTTTTCTTACCTCTCCAATCTAAGTCTTATTTATCCTCGAGGATTCATTTCTTCTTTGGGAAGTCTTCCATGTGCACTCAAGGCTGTTCAGGTTGCCCTGCCACATGTATCTGTGCTTCCCCAGGTATAATATTTTTCACGATATGTTCTTACCTGTTTACTTATATGATGCTCGCACTAGTCAAGAAACTTTTAGAGTATAGGAATTGAGTCTTGGTAATTGTGTTACCAGTGCCATTCCTAGTTCCTGATGCAGAGCAGGCACTCTGAATTTTTTTTGGCAAATAACTGAGTGAATGAAACAGTAAATACACTAGAATGCCTTCATCTTCATCTTCCTGTATCTACCTATCAGAAGAAAAAAAAAATAAACAAACAAAAGAAACCTCTCTCCAGATTTTAACACCACTCCATTCAGGAATCTATCTTTTTGGAATGATCTCCATCTCATAAACTTCCCTCCACTCTGCCCCCACCAAACACCGCATCTGCACTACATGACACAAAAAACTCGATACTATAGAACATCCTCCTTAGCACTGAGTACCTTTTATGATACCTGTTATAGTCTATTTTTTATATTATTTGAATATTTCTTTCAGCCCTACAGTATTATGACCTCTTGATATCTTTTTCACAACCTAATATGCCTACTTCATCACTACAAGTATAGAAGATAATAAATATTTGTGAAATTCATTTGAATTATGATTACTATTAAAGGATTTTCTACTCTATAACAGTTCCCCCTGACTGTAACCTCTGGCCAAATTAAATGATCAAATCTGAAGTTTTGGATTATTTTTCTTAAGTAATATTTTATTTTATCCTTTCTTATAGTGGTGACTCACTGTTTTTGAACAAATCTTTGTTACTTGACCAGCTATTCAAAGGAAATACCTATGATTATTTCCCACTTCTCTACACTATGTTACTGTGTTTTGAGCTTATCTTCTTTCTCTCTCTTGCAAAAAATGCACATTTCCATATTGAAGTACGTTATTATTGGTGTTTTAGCCTTAATTCTTTCCCTTTCTGCTAAGTTCTCAATTCAAGCCATCACCTTTTCTGAGAAATGGATGAAAATCGTGACTTTCTTGAAGTCTCACCACAGTCCATGTTGACTACCCCTTTGTAATAATGCATCGTTTAGCATTCTGTTATGCTGCATTTTATATTTTTCTCCCCACTTCTGCTAAAAATATGTTTTAAATGCATTGAAGACCTCCACTGATGATTAAGATGCTGTCTTACAGTCAATAATTCAATAAATATTTATTGAACTTCTAATGTATGCCAAACGTTGTCGAGTTACTGGGGATCCAGTAATAAAGGAAATAGGAATAGTCCTTACTCTCCTGGGTTTTGCATTCTAAGCAAGGGAAGCAACTAACCAGTAAACATATCAATCTAATATGTCAGGTGGAGAAAAGTGCTCCAAGAAAAGTAAAGTGGGGCGGCATGGAGAGTTCTATTGGCAGTAAAACCTGGCAGTGGTTGCCAGGTTTTATTTAAAGGTGGATAGGAAAGGCTATAATAAGAAGGTGACATTTGATCAGAGAGCTAGGACAATAGAGCTCCATGCAGAGGAAATAATAAGTGCAATGTCCCTGAGGCAGAGCATGAATCAGCAACGTCGACAGAGTGGTGGCAGGCAAGTGATGAGCGGGAAAGAGTAGAGAGGAAGCAAATGAAATCAGTTAATTGGTGGAAGGTCAGGTCGTTTACTGCCTTGGAAGTGATGTTAGGGAATTGGATTTCATTCTGTGGTAGAGGGGAAGCCCTTGAACCTACTAAATATTTGTTTCATTATCAGTAATCAACATCTATGCTGTTTAAAAAGGTTCTGGAAATGGATGGTGGTGATGGTCGCATACCAATGCACATGTACTTAATGCCACTAAACTGTACACATAAAAGTGGTTAAAATGGACACTTTTATGTTACATATATTTTAACACAGTTTTAAAAAATCTTTGCGTGAATGCCGTGGACCCAAATTTGTGCTAGGCACTGGTGACCGTAAGAACATATAAGCAATGCAGCACTCAGAATCTGCTTTGAGAAAATACAGTCCATATATTATAAGTGTAAATACACAATGCAAGGTAGCATAAATCATGTTCCAAATGAGAGGGCTAGGCTAGAATTTCACAAAGTGTGTTCTGGGAAACATTAGTCTGGAGAGATGCCCTTTGAAATAAAAGGATCTTACTCAGATAAGTTTGGGAAATAATGCATCCTCCAGTCCCGCCTGGAGATTCCCAGTGCACACTGGCATAACACAGGCTCTAAAAATAAGTACACATGAAAGAAACCTGTTTAACTTTGTTTAACCCAATGTGGCTAAACCATTTTTGATTACAGGCTTTTTCCCCAAAATCGCCTATTAACATCCTGAAGAACTGGTATTCCAAAGAACCTATGTTACAGGAGACATAAAGCTGAGATAGGAAGGATAGAGTTTATGGAGAAAGAGCCATCTGAGCTGAGCCCTAAAAGAAAGGGGATACTTAGATTAGAGAAGAGGAAGGGCATTCAAGGCAGGAGAGATGTGAAGAAATTCACTTCCAAGTAAGTCTCCGGGAACTTGCTTTCTTCGAATATCATTGAGCCACAGGGTGAATCTTCTGCATATACTAACAACATCATTATTTTGAGAACCATTGACAAATTTGTTCTCAAACACTAAGACACTAATTCGCTAAGATTAATTATTTTATAGAAGTTTTCTTAATTCCTTGTCATTATTTTATAGACAACAAAGTTAAGCCCAGAGAGACTATAAATTACTCAGTCATCCCTGCCTAATCGATGGCAGAGTGTTAGTTTTCTTTCTCTGGGGCCGGAGTCCTGTTCCATAGAGAAGGGAGTTATGGTCTTTGTATGTCTGCAATAGACACTTTGGAATTAAAGCAAAAAATCGATTCCTATGCAAGATGCAGATTTCATCATTCAGTGGATATGGAAACAGAATCAAATTAAAGAACAACGCAAGCTTGGATTTTAATGAAGCTCATCTTTGTTTCTTTTGCAGATCAAATTTTTGGCTCTCATCTGTACACAGTGTGTGAACGTGAAAATTCCACAGTTCCGCGGTTTGTAAAGCAGTGCATTGAAGCTGTCGAAAAAAGAGGTGGGTAACTGAATATACAGCAGTTTCCCCCAATACTGTACCCTCTACACAACCAGTGCTCAAGTTAACAGCACTGACAAGCTATGAAATTAAAATTTGACTTTTGTTAATCAGTTAAGAGGATCAAGTTTCTTATTAACTTCAGTTTGTTTTCACAGTAGGGACATCAATAATTCCCACTAATGTTCTTTTTTTAATATTTTTTTCTGTCTGACATGTTGTTGATTCAATTGCAAACTTCTTGTTTTCTCGCCAGTGATAAAACATTCATAAAATATCAGCACTCACAGTGTTAGAACCCTCCTAACATTCATGCTGGTAGATTTTGTGCCAGAACATATTTTGGTAAGCCCCCAACATTACCCAAGTGAAGCAAACAGCGTTTCTACTTGCACATGGTGATATTCCATCTTCCACGTGTATCTGTTCAGCACAGAATATGCCTAACTGGTTTTCCTGGAACAATTAACAGACGCACCTCCAGTGTTAAGATGACCTTTGATTCCTATATTTCAACATTCTGTTTTCCATTTGAAATTATTTCATCTTACTGAGGGGAACAAAACAAAACCCATTTGACTCATCATTTCTATGCTAGTCTATCTGTGGGGTGTTTTTCCTTCAGACTATGACTTTATTCATTCAAGGTCATTTTCCCTGAAAGACACATACAGTAGGTGCAGAGTCTCAAAAAATATATTGCATAGAAATGTGAAGCTTCATCACCATCTGTTACAAGTTTACAACATATTCCCAGGATCATGTAAAAGACAGAGGTGTTTCCAGAAAAAGAAGTGGTGAATCTATTCCCCTTTTCAGCTCCCAGTCTCTTAAAACAATAGAACCAGGGGAAGAAATCTTTACCAAGTTATCTGCTAGGGAAAAGCCATTTTAATTCTCTCGATGTTACCTGGCTTTCTTATAGAAACATAATAAAAATGGTCTGCAATTTCCAGCTCCTGGAAATTCATACTTTGATTATACTGTAAGGACAGCCTTGGGATCCTATTATTCCCATGTCAGTAGGGAATGAGAGAATAACAAGCAGGGGACGAGTGGGTAGAGAAAGTGGATAAAGTGAGCAGCTTTGGGGAAAAGGATATCAACACATCAGAGAGAAGAGCTGAGGGTTCAAAGAGAGAGGAGAAAACAGTAAAAGCAGAATGAACACAAGGAGAGGTATCTGTGAGGAACGGAATCAATTGGAGTTTAGAGAGAATTGTCTTTTTATTGTATGTTGCAATCTCATTTAATTTTGTAAGTACATATTTTAGGAATAAATATTATTTAATAAGTACTTAAAGCCAAATGGATCACTGAAAATGTTATAATGCCATTATTGCTAACAGTTAAATTATCATCATTTTCAGGAAATCTTCATTCTCTTATAAATACTCAGCACTGATGGTGTGAGCACTGTTATATTAGCAAAAATCCAAATAGGACTTTGGGGGAAGCTGTACATAATAAGATGTGTGCCCATAAAAAAAGGGTTCTGTAACTCTCTATTTATGTACATACCCCAGGCAAAATGAGGACTCTGCTAGATACAGCCTTGTGGCATGCAAACACCATGGTATTGCAGAATAGAAAATGCCCATAAATAGAAACTGTATGTTTTGTTCATGGTATTTTGTTGGTGATTTTTAATAAAATAAGACAATGTATTTTCTGACAGGGGCAATCATATTTGGCATTATATTTCATTGTCCCAATGTTTACTCTTAAAATGAATTTGTAGATTCAGCACTGAACAGGCACTAATCACATATGATTATTAAAATAATTCCTAAGTGTTTTAATGAAACTCAAAGACTGCAATTCCATAAAGCAACTGATAATTCAAAGCATTTTGGCAATGTCAGCTTGAAGGAACTGTATGGAAATGTTCAACAAAAACTCAGAGACACAAGGTAAACCTCTCACATCACTGCACGATTTACAAGTGTGTGCTTTTGATTATATTTTTCTATGATCATTTGTTGGATTAATATTCTTACATTGAAATGCCAATTCTGTTTACTCAAAGTGTTGTTTTTACTAAATTTTGGCATAAAGCACCTCAGGACAGAAATAATTTATGTGAATCTAAGTCCAATGTTTATGCAGGCTTCTGATGACATTTTATGCTGGGGTTGTTGTTAGGAAGTAGCATGTAAAGGTGCCAAGTCCCTCAGCACGGCTGGACTCTGCATATCTAGAGCCCTCCTTCTAATGGCCAGATCCTCTTCCAGCCAAGATACTTAACTGCAGAGTCATGGGAAATGCTTATGGACCAGTTATGGGAAAGGCACTTTTAATGAAAACTGTGTGTTTACTCTCACAGTCTTAGGAAAATGGTCTCAATCCTCACTACAGCAGCACATCAGCTGTTATAAAAAATATTTGTTTCCTTTCTCTCTCTTTTTCTTGAGGTTATTTCCCCCACCTTAAAAAAATCATTTACAAACTGTAGCTGGATTTTTTTAATGCTTCTTACATGCTTGATTTCAAATGAAACAACATCAGGAGGGCATTTCTCACCATTTATCCATTCATTCCTCCATTCATTCATTCAGTTAGTTACTTGCACTTGGCAGAGCCAGTTTGCCCATGCTCCTCTAGTCTCCACAGGGAAATCCTACCCAGCCCTTGGCACAAGATACATTCTCTATTCATCACTGGTACAGTGGTATTAGTTATATTTTAGATTTTGCATCTCTTGGACCTACCTAGAAAGAAATCTCTTAGTGAGCCGAATGTAAACCAATTTAGCGAATCACTTGTTTAGTATGTTTCCTTATCTTGATTTGGATTTCCTTTATTCCTCTAAACCACCAGAGCATTCTCCTTCTTACCAACCATTATAACTAGATTAAAGTTATTTCTGTGGTTTCTGACATTGTCTGCTCAGCCTAGAAAACATACAGAAAACTTGGAGGGCAAACTGTAAAGGAGTGTGTTAGTCTTTAAAGCTTTTCCAAGTGGTTCATTCTCCCTTGCCTTGCCTTTACAGTTTTAGATTTTATATATATATGTGAAATCATAAGTAGCCAATGAAATATTCAACTTATGTTTCTTCTTCCAGAGCAGTCTCTGCAAAAATATTGAATTATTGTTCAGCTAATGCTCAATACATATGGTAAACTGACTAAAAGCAGGAGATCATCTGATACTTTTTTGAGGTCTGGGGGGGACAAGCCTGGAGAGGATAACATTGTGACACACTGGTGGTATGTAGCTCCAAAGAGGGAGAAGTCCAGTTTTCAGTGCTTTATAAAATACTTTCTGTAGTTTATGATGACCTCAAAGGTGTCTAGAAATTGCTTACTTAAAAATAGGGTCACCTGTATCACTTAGAGACAAGGACCTAGGAGGCATGAACTAAACAAAGTACTAAACTGGTATAATTAGTACTGAGACCTTAATCCATAGTTTTTTATATGAAAACTATGTAACTGACTGGCTACTGTTTGTGAAGACCAGTTACTGATATTTGGAAAGAACGGCACACAGTGTGTGTGGCATTGTAAACACTCACTGAAGTAACAGACACTAGTTTTTATTGCATTTCGGCAGTAAGTAACTATTCAGTACCTACTCTGTGTCAGTCTCCATACTACCAGCTGAGAATATAGAGCAGATATACATTAAACAAACTGTGATAAGTGCTGTGAAAGAAAAGAATAGATATTGTGCTAGGAGAAAGAACAACCACTACAGTAATAATAATAAAAAACAATAGAAGAAGTTTGTCAGCTTAAAAATGGCATAATAGGGGATGGGGGAAATGGAAAGATCTTGGTCAAAGGGCATAAAGTTGCAGTTATGCAGGATGAATAAGTCTAGAGACCTACTATACAAGCATGACGACCAGAGTTAACAATACTGTGATGAATACTGAAAATAAACTAAGAGAGTAGATTTCAGGTGCTCTCGTCACAGACAAAAATTGGTAGTTATGTGAGGAGATGATATGTTAATTAGTTGGTCATTTTGCTGTGTCTATGTATATCAAATCATCATGTTGTACACCTTAAATATATATAATTTTGGGGCTTCCCTGGTGGCACAGTGGTTGAGAGTCCACCTGCCGATGCAGGGGACACGGGTTCATGTCCTGGTCTGGGAAGATCCCACATGCCGCGGAGCGGCTGGGCCCGTGAGCCATGGCCGCTGAGCCTGCGCGTCCGGAGCCTGTGCTCCGCAACGGGAGAGGCCACAGCAGTGAGAGGCCCGCGTACCGCAAAAAAATAAAACCAAAACAATGAATATATATATATATATAAAATTTTTATTTAGAATATATTTCTAAATGACATTATAAACCCTGAATAATAAAACACATACTCTTCTGGTTTTAGCCTCCTGATAAGACCAGAAGTTTAATTACAGCCTATTTCCCAGGTTATTTTCTTGACACATTGTGACAGCACAATACAAGGAGTCACTTGGTGTGAGATACCCAAAAGAACATGCCATAAATGATGAACCAGTCCTTTTTCTACACGACAATACCATACATTGCCAAAGACTTCCTTTATATAATAATGGAGTTAACTAAATGAATGAACACGTTTCTACACTAAATGTATTTTTATGCATTGAATATATTTTTGTTTGTAAAGGAATAGGGCTGGTTTTAAAACAATTTTTAAATTACATTTGGATTGGCATTCATCCTTTGGAATATGGTTTAACAACTCATTCTTCCTCCATGATTCCCAGTTCTGATTTTTATGCCCCTGAACTATTTAACAACATTAAAATGATACCTAGAGATCTGTTGCAAACAATGTGTACACACTTAACACCACTTAACTGTACACTTAAAAATGGTTAAAATGATAAATTTTATATTATGTGGTTTTCTGTACCACAGTTAAAAATCAGTGATACCAGGTCTTCCAAATTTGATGATTCCAGCTATAAGCTACTTTGCAGAATGCCTCAGCAGATGCTAACTGACAATTTTGCTCTTTCTTTTTTCTGGAACACAAAATACTATGACAAGAATGATACACAAAATTACATATTTGACTTGGTGCCTAAAAGCCACCCTGGGATCCATAACCTTGCTTAAAGATTTAAGAAAGACCTTTAGTCTACTTCTGAGAAGGTCCTTAGCCTCAAAAACTTTATCTCTCTACTTGACTTCTTAGCAGCTGTTATATTTTTTTGCTGTCGTTTGTTTGACAGGATCCAGTTATAGGTTCCGATGTCTGTTTAAAGAAACAAGGAGGCTGTTGGCTTTAAAATTCCTTCATTGCTTGTGTGATCAGCATTTTCCCAGGCTTTTCTACATAGTTTGCCAAGCAAAGGGACTGACCTTTTGTAGCAAACACTTTTTCATTTCAAAATGCTCACTTTGATTTTTGTCCCATTTTATGCTCATTCCAAACTGTTTACAACCCACTAAAAATGACTGTGAATTATATGTTTGTGTAATGGATTCCTTTTGTGGTCAGAGTGGAATGTTTACTTTGAACAATTAGTTATCTTTGGGTAGATTATAGCAACTTGGAAAAAGAATGGCTAAGATTATTATTATACCTTAACTGTTTCTTTTTGGTAATTCAGCTGCTGTTAACGTGAAGTTTGAGAGAAAGACACATTAAGAATCCCATGGCATTATAAATGAAATCTGTTTCTCTAATTGTGTCAGTATTTATTTAGACGTATGTATTAATATCATAAGAAGGTAAGGTTATACACCTACACAGGAGTATACTTACCGAGTCATAAAAATTCAGAACAAGGACGATACGTAAATACATGGATATTTACTATTATATATAGTGCATGCCTTGCTTAACATGTACTTGCAAATTAAGTAAGGCATGCCCATGTACGTACTTATTATAAAAAGAACAGGCAACATTCAGTGCACCAGTCTGCCTCTTGAGATACTACCAAGTGTTCACTTGCAGAAATAAAACTACATGGTCTATTCCCATTGCCTGATGATCTAGACCCCTGAAGGGCAGATCATAATGCCTTCCCTAGACAAGCTCTGCTCCCAGTTCTGCTAATTTTGTCCTGTTCATTCTTTCCCACTTTGGGATAATCTATTATAGTTGGATCCAGGCACGCACCAAAGGCTGATACTTCCATGAAGAATGTGTAATTTGTACTGTTTAGTTTGTGACGAGATTCTTGAAAACTTGTATGATTCTATCTTGTTCCAGAGGGACTTCTGCTTGCTAGTTTTAAAAGCAGTGAGTAAAAAAAAAAAAAAAAAAAAAAGGTAACAAAAACAAAACAAACTGATAAAAATGACATGTTCAAAAAATAAAATCAAGAGTTCAAGATAAGCAGTATTCCTTTTTCCCCAGAGAATATTTGTGGACTGAACAAAAATGTTTCTAAGAGCACTGACCTATGTCTTCCTTTTTTTTTAAGTGCTTGCTTTTTATGCCTAAAGTTAGGCATCCACATGCGTTTACAATAGCAATGATCCTCCAAGAAACTCCGTGAAAGTTTACAGCAAATTTTCCTTAGTTTTTAATTCTGAGTTAAAATCAAGTCCACTTTAGCGTTTTTGGTGTTTTATGTTTTGTTTTAATGCAACCAATGACAGCCACCTTCCTGACAGCAGTAGTCTTGTGGGTCCAAGTTGGAATTGGCTCTTTGGGGTAGTCATGCTGGGGCCTCTGTGTCTGTAAGAAAGCCACATTCAGGGCTAGAGGGGAAGACAAAAATCAAAAAAGAGTAAACAGGAAACAGCCAGCGAGAGTATAAAAGAGAAACTGGGAAAAGACAACCAAAAGAAATCAGAGATGACAAGGTGGAGAGAGAGAAAAAAGCTGTGTTTTGCAATTAAGAAAACAAATATGGATAAAAGGACTTGCTTGTGAGGTCTGTAATGAAGAGAAGACAGACTATTGCACCAGTTACCATCTCTGCCATAGTTACCTAATGCCTACTTCCCTGTTCCAGAGAAACGTACTGCTGTTCCAGAAAATGCTTGTCAGTTAAATCTTGCCATGAATGTTCACAAATTCTGAATGTTCACAAATTCTGTGTATAGATGTGGCTACGAATTAGTTCACTGTACTTATTAGTGACATTTAATGGAGTTTATCTACATTGAGCAATACACAACAGTCTTATTATCAAAAAAAGAGAGCTTAAGACTAACAGAAGTTAACAGAGAAATGAATGTGCAGTTCAATAACCAGAAAGGCTATCTAACGTATCCAGCAACGTGGCCCTGGTCAAATCAGTCAGCGGATATTCCCACACTTTTGAGTCCAGAATGCATACGAATAAATAATGTCTCTTCCTAGATAAAGCCTGAGTCTAATTTCCAACCTCTGCCCCCACTCCCATCCCCTTTCTAAAGTTTAGGTTCTTAACATATTTTTCCTTTGGAGTCAGTTGGAAGGAAACACAGCCAAAATTAATACCCTAGGAAATTAGCCTTTTGTTGTGGATGGAGGATTTAAATAATGCAACACCTCAACATGTCAAGATGCAGTACTCTAAATTATCCTTTAGTGGTGTCATTTATATGATGGGAGTTCTGGGTCTGGGAGTTTTGTCCATTATAAACCCCAATATTCAGAAGTTAATAGTTCAACCATAAAAATAATCTTGGCTGAAAGTTGGCAGGATGTTTAAGCCTGAAAGCAAGTGTTTACAAATGTTGAAGGAAAAAAATCACATGCTTTTGGAAAGCTTTCAGTTTTTTAAAAAATGGGAGTAATAGTGATAATAATACTACTAATAATAAGGCAGTTAGAGATTTTCAGATATTTGTTGCCTTGGGATTCAAAAATGGATTTGTAGTTTTTAAATATTTTTTTTTATTCTTGTTGCATAATGTGAACCAGTTGATTAAAAAGTAAATTATCAACACTTTCACAAGACTGTCACTTTATTTTTTGAATTAATCTATTCTTTATTGGTTGAACAAAAATATATATGTTATATTTTTATAGGCATTTCCCTAGAGCTTAAAAATGTATGATAATTGAGAAGCCTTAAGTTAATTCAGGAAGCTATGAATAAGACCAAAATTTTATACTCTTTTGTGGGTTTCCTAATGAATAACATTCCCTTTCTAAATGCCTAGAAAAAATTGCCTTTTCCAAAGAATTTTCACACTTTCAGATGAAGTGTGTCCAACTTAAGCATTAATCATTAATCTGTGTATACCGTAAAAGAGACGTACAGATTCCAGGAGAAATAGTTGCATTGGTCTGCATAATTGAATGTGGCATATTTTCCTCTACAGGATGTTTTAAAGTAATTTACTCATCTCCTTAATAGATTCGCGTCTTAGAGATTCTTCTGAACTCTATGAGAGGTTATCTTATAGTCTAATGGGCTGTTGAGTTAGAAATGTTTTTCCTGTCTTTAAATAATCTTTTCTTTGCTAGTTTTATTCCTTTTGCCAAATTCTATACTCTTCAAGCCACTTCTGTTTTCAGTTCAGAAACAAACAAACAAACAAACAAACCAAGGGCAGGATGCTTTGAAAAGAAAAACTGACGGTGCAAAACCAAAATAAGTCTGAAATGATACTGCTGGAAGAGTTCTTGAGGTTTTAGTAGACCATAGACCCAAAATGTAAAGTCGTACTCTTTTTAAGAAAATAAGAATGCCCTGAGATGTAGGGTGAAAGCACCACTTATAGAAGGAAAGTATTTAAGACATCACCTTCAGTACATTGTGTGCTCCTTTCTATAGGGAGCATGGATTTATTTTTAACTCTTCACACAGTGCCTTGCACATGATGAATTCTCAATAAATGATGAAAGAATGGTTAAATTACATTCAACATTGTTTAAATCTTGATTGGAAAGTTGCACTCCATTGCTACACCTGCAAATGGTTGAAACTAAAAAGATGAATGACCAGCAGTTGTTGGTTGAAGGCAGCTACAAGATGTGCAGAGAATAATGTAGCTTGCAAATCTTTGTTTTAAACATTTAAACCATTTCTGATGATATTATATTATATTCTAAATGACATCATTCTTTCCCATTGATACTCAGCTATGCTAAACATTCGAAGTTATGTTTACTTTAAGATTTTATGCTCATCAATTTTTGGAAAGCACGTTTAAGTTCCGCAGCTAATAGAACATCCATTCTCATTTCATCAGAGGAAGTCATATCCCATTAGGCATTATTTCAACACCAATAGCCTGCTGTTTTTAATTTAGTAATTGAATGGCAACTATGACTTGTAAGTGACATGTCTGAGAATGGTCAGACATAGGCTCAGGTCCCATAACCACACAGAAAGTTGAGCACCACATCTTTTCCTTTAATTCAGACTTGGAATACCATGCTGGTGCTCCTCTGTGTTAGTTTACTTCCCTGTGAATATCTCACCTTCCTGATTTAGTGTTTCTTTTCTATGTAAATATCAGGAAATTCTTCGTTTGAAGATAGATTTTGAGTTTACAGATTCTGTCAAAGAATTTGAAATAAGAAAGATATGGTCAACGACACAGACCTATCAGTTTGAAACTAATGAACAGAGGATACCAATCCTCTACATTCTGACATGGTTTTGCTACTGGATATTGATTTCATTTTCTCCAAAATTTACTTCACAGCAGAAAAAAGTTAAACTCTGCTGACACTATCAAAAGCTCTATAAAGACTTAGAATACACCAGTGTCATTAAAAGAGGACTATTACCTTTCTTGTTTTAAACATAATGCTCTTCATGTTATGTTTTGCACTTTTGACAGTTTGGGCTAATAACTTAACTCTTGAGTATCCCTACAGAGTGGTGAGACACCCAACAGCACTGTAATCACTGTGGTAAGTTTTCTTTACTTTTGTCTTAAAGGTGAGCAGTTGGCATGTATGTGAAATTGCATAGCATAATATTGGAGCCTATGTGTCTGGCCTAGAGTTTGACAGCATAAAAACACGCATTTCCTCTGGATTTAATTCTTGACTGACATTTCGTGCTACTCATTCTCTCAGTGTGATCTCAATGCCCCTAAAGCTTCAATGATTCCTTCAATGACTTTAAAGTTCCTAAACGGGCATGACTCCTCAAGCTACTTTTTTTTTTTTAAATAATTTTATTTATTTATTTTTGGCTGTGTTGGGTCTTCGTTTCTGTGTGAGGACTTTCACTAGTTGTGGGAAGCGGGGGCCACTCTTCATCATGGTGCGCGGGCCTCTCACTATCGCGGCCTCTCTTGTTGCGGAGCACAGGCTCAGTAGTTGTGGCTCACGGGCCCTGTTGCTCCGCGGCATGTGGGATCTTCTCGGACCAGGGCTCGAACCCGTGTCCCCTGCATTGGCAGGCAGACTCTCAACCACTGCACCACCAGGGAAGCCCCCTCAAGCTACCTTTTTATACTCAGACCTGAGGTCCAGGAACAACCCTTTTTGAGTTTTTCCCTGGCATTCCAAATTCAACTTTTTTAAACTGAACTTATAACTTTCCTCAACAAACCTGCTATTCCTCCTTTAGTCTTTAATTCAGTCAGTGGATTCATAACTATTTCCCCATTGCCCTAAAAAGAAATTCATTGGACATCTTAAATTCTTCTCTCTCATTATGTACAGCATCTTTCATCAGATCTAATGATCTGTACTTTTTTTACTATCTCTTTTTTTTTTTTTTTTAAGCATTGACTAATTTAATCCTCACATCCACGGTGGCATTGGTACTTTTGTTTTTAATTAATTAATTTATTTTTGCTGTGTTGGATCTTCGTTTCTGTGCGAGGGCTTTCTCTAGTTGTGGCAAGCGGGGGCCACTCTTCATCACGGTGCGCGGGCCTCTCACTATCGCGGCCTCTCTTGTTGCAGAGCACAGGCTCAGTAGTTGTGGCTCATGGGCCCAGTTGCTCCGTGGCATGTGGTATCCTCCCAGACCAGGGCTCGAACCCGTGTCCCCTGCATTAGCAGGCAGATTCTCAACCACTGCGCCACCAGGGAAGCCCATACTATCTCTTGAAGCTGATTCTTCCTCTCACCTCCCATGGCCTTAATTGTGCTCCCATAATTTATTTTGAGATAAACCCTCTAATTGATATCACTGCCTTTGTTCTTATTTCTTCCCAGGCTATTCTTCTCCATGCTGCCAAAATTATCCCTCTTAAATATAAATAGGATTATATTATCCCTTCTGAGAGCCTTCCCATCAGGATAAACAAAATACCATACTAGTTATTACCATAAAAAGGAGAAGCATATGACCTCTGTCTACTCTCCAGCTTTATAACCTCATAAACGGCTTCCTATGCTCCAACTACATGAAGTTTTCCAAAGGCTGATATTCCTTCCATGAACTGTTTTCTCTCCTTAAAGACCCTTTCCATACCCATTTACCTGCCAAATTCCGATTGATCCTCTTGGGCATAACACCAGAGTCACCCTCAACAATGAATGTTCTCTGACTCATACCCTCAACCACCTCTCTGTGGTCTCTTGAACATTAGTAGCCACCCCTCTGCACAGTGTTCCAGTAAGAGCTTTGCTTCCCCAACATAGCCTTTATTGCATGCAACCATAACGGCTGGTTTCATAGCCCTTTCCCCACCTAGAATGTGAGTCCTGGAGTCTAGAGACGGTCTGGTTCATCCCTGCCACCTCACTGCTCAGCACACTAGAGCTGGCATATGTAGGGGTTCCAGTCAAGATGGACGATTAAATGGATGAATAGATGGATATTATCCAAGATTTCTTTTCACTCATCCACCCATGCATCCATCCTTAGAGAATCAAATTCTATGCTGAGTGGCTGCTTCCCACCAGCTATCTATTTTACGTTCGGTAGTGTATATATGTCCATGCCACATCCATCCCAGGGATATCAGCTCGGTGCTTTGTGACCACCTAGAGGGGGTGGGATAGGGAGGGTGGGAGGGAGGGAGACGCAAGAGGGAGGGGATATGGGGATATATGTATACATATAGCTGATTCACTTTGTTATACAGCAGAAACTAACACACCATTGTAAAGCAATTATACTCCAATAAAGATATTAAAAAAAAAAATTCTATGCTGAAGATTCATTGAACTGCTAGAAGAGATAGTGATTAAATGTCTCTTAAAACACAATGTAAAGTTACATTATCTGGAAAGGTAAAGAAGCTGCCTTAAAAGAGTTGTTTTGTTTTGTTTGGCGTTTGCATCATGGTATGATATGTGTATATATACCCACCTCAGTCTATATCCATGTTTATATCTATATGACATACCATATTAGCAATAATCTGTAATAGGATAAGACAGAACAAAAATAGAGCAATGACCCTGGTGTTCAGGACAGGTTTCAGACAAAACTGACTTGCTTATCCTTAAGAGGCAGAAACCAGTCTCTCAACAAACAGTGTTAAATTGCTTCATAAACCTGAGAGATTCAACTAACTAAAGAGAAATTTAATGCTTTTGAGACCTACCAGTGTCATAAGAGTAGAACTATCATGTTCCTGGTTCAAAAAATTATGTTTTTTATATATAAACCTCCAGGCATCGTGCCTACTTCCCCGTAAGCTTGTGTATAATTTTTCCCATTATCACCCCCTAGGTCTCTTTCACCATCACCACTTTCCAGGCATCTACCATCCACTGAATAGCCATGTTTCTGATTATCTTTTCCCAAATGTATTAGCTTGCATTATTTAAGGCTGAATCTCATTTTATTATTTCCTGCTCGTATTTCTAAACTCCTGAAGTCCATTTGTATGATTCTTTTGTCTTCACAGATGTCCACAGTTCCTCCCAATTTAGTATCATCAGCAAATTTAATTAATGCTCTGTTTACCTTTCCTTCTAATGAAACCAGTCCCTTGTTTCATTTCATCATACAAAGTAAAAATGTATTGGCAATAAAACAGTCTGAAGAAATGTTCCCTCACTGTAGGAGGGGAAGTTAAAGATACAGCAAAGAACCATGTGGTGAGGAGTGGACAGGGCAGCAGGGCGGTGAGCTAGTTTGCTGTTGCCCTAAAGGAAAACCTTCACAGCAGCTACACTTTGGCAGATTGCCTGGGTTGGTGCTGGGTGGGCGGGGTGTGTGTGTGTGCGTGCGCACGTGCGCGTGTTCTGGAATGTAGCTCTATTACCCCAACTGAGGACTTTTTATGAAAGATATTTATTGATATCTGAAAAGCACGTTTAAAAGTATAAATACAAATATAAATGTAAGCTAGTAACATTTACTCCATAGTGTAGCCACAAACCTAGATGTGAATATATGCATCTGGGTATACACAGGCTCACAATTATTTTCAGCAGGATTTTTCTAACATTCACCACTGTCTAAGTTTTTATCTTAGTCCTTAACTTGACAAAAGCTTTAAGCCCAAATTACCCATTGGGTTTAAATCAAATCCCTTATAACTAGTAGACTTATAAAATAAGGCCAGAGAACTTTTTCAGTTGTATCCCACAGGCAAATGTCAGTAAAAATATTTTAACCTCTAGAATTAATAGGCTGAAAAATTGAACTTGATCGGAGAAAGAAGCCTTACTTGTTAACTTTAAGGTAGGCAAGTTTACACGCAAAGAATTATACCATTAGTCTTTGAAGTTGTGGTCATACAGATATGGTATGATTTATGTAAGGAAAGCAAAGGTGACATTTATTAAGCACTCACTATGTGCGACACATAATGCTAGTGCTTTCCAACATGAGTCAGTACTATACATTTAAAGCTTATATTAATTACTACCTGATACTCCAAATTGTATTCCTAATTCCAGTAAATCTCTTAAACATTTGCCATGTTGTATATGAAAAGTCAGTCTTCAGAATGTGGGTGAATTAGTTTAAATCCATTGACTCCACAGGAAAAAAAATCTTTCAAATTTATGCTTTGATTAGGACAGACAGATGGTAGACCAGCATCTCTATTGTTATATACAGAAGATAATGCACGTTTGCAATGTTGAAATTAAGGCTGATACATACTTTACATATAGCGCAAGGTCACCAAAGATGTCATCACCGAGGCATGGTGTTAGCAAAATAGTGACTGGGAATATGGTTAAGCAGTTACAGCCTTGTATTGTTTTTGCAGTGAGAAAAATCTGATGCATGATGCATTCTTATGAGAGAATTTTCTCAGATGCCAAGACTTTACAGGCATAACTTCCATAAGCTTTAATGGGAGTTTCCTGCCAGCACCTGTTATGGTGCAGAGTTCTTACTTTTCACACACAATCCAAGACTGGCTTGGAATACTGACTTGGAAAAACTAATATAGTGAAACCTTGTAATGTTTCCTCACATATAATGTTCATCATTTAATCCTTGGTCTGATATATGTATGAGCATGTTTTCCATACAAATTCTTTTCCCACAAGAAAGACTTCTTTTCACAAGCTGTTTATGAATACGAGCAGATAAAACAATTATTCTTAGCAGGTAAACTAAGGGAAAAGTTATTAAGCTAGAAATTGAATTAATGGTAGAAAGCAACTCTTCTTAACTGAAAATAGTTCTAGAACTAGATTGTAGATTCCTGAGGAACCAACAGAAACAATTAGAGTACCACGTGCAAAAAGCAATACCAGTGGCTCTAAAAGAAGATCACATGTTAAAATAATATAGTTTGGTCATATTTTCTCATATATTTAAAGACTAAAGTATAGGGACTTTTAATATTTAAAGGGATATTGCATATTTAATCCCATGGATAAATTAGCGGGATAGAGTTTTGTGTAGAGGAGAAAGAGTTTAAAGAATTCTTAAATATCCATATTTTGAAATTAACTGCCACAAATTCCCATTACCAAAACTAAAACAAAAATAAACAAAAAGGTTATAGCACTTCTGTTTAACTAAAATTGTTGGAGATCGCACAGAAATGCTATTCTATGAACAACCTCTCTTTTGAAGGTATTTGAAATCTCTTCTTATTTACTATTTCTAACACACCTAGCATATAAGAGGGAAAACAGACCTTCATACTCAAAGTCCTGAATCATTTATTGTCATTTTCTTGTTTGACAGCATGCTGGGCGGGGGAAATGCTTTTCACTTGTCAAACATTGTCAAATATTAAATTTTTAGCTCATATTTATAGCAAGATTTTATAATTAATACTGGTAGGTAACAGAGTTAAAGTTGAAAGGAGTCTGAAACCCTGAAACCTTAAGAAGACAATTACAAACCTGTTAGTGAAATTTCTTATGGGGCAAAACATGAGTTCTGAACAAGGATAACTCCAGGATGATGATGATGATGTATTTTGGGTACTCATTTACCCCCTTCCTTCTTTTTCTTTGCTGGATGGCTGCATTACTCCATACTGTTCCCTTCAGCACTGTGTCTGACATCTAGTACCCTTCTCCTGGCCAACCTGCCTCAAGAATATCATTTATACTTCAGCCTGAAGTTCAGACACCCTTATGACTGAATATTACCTTGAGTACAGTTGTTCTAAAAGGCATCAATAAACTGGCACCAAATGGCTTTGTCTCTTATTAGAGTATATTCAAGCACCAGAGAAGGGGTTTTGTTTTGTTTGACAAGGCAAAGAAGGGAAAAGGGAATCATATTGACACCTCTAAGAGCAGGCTATGTTCCCAAGCTTAGTACCTTCCTCCTCTCTAGGGCTTTTGCTTGTAGTACACTTTGCTCTAAACTTTGGCAAAATAAGGTCATTATTTTGTTTTTATATTCTAACCAATGGGTTGGTAGAAATGCATTTGTTTCTGTTTATAGTAGTCTTTGTTAAGGTTTGTTTGAAAACTTGAGAGTCGGTTGGGAATCTAGGACCTCGTGAGTCCGCCATTGTTCAGTGCCATGTGATCTCCAGTTGAGGCTGGAGAGTTTTAGGCTAAGTTACTGAGAGACTTAAGGACACGAGAGAGGAGAGGTGTCTGATGGAGCTAGTCATCTATACACAGACAGCTCCATATGCAGTGCAGGTGCAGAAGAATGATGCAGTGAGAGAAGAATGATGCCAGACTGTGTTTTCTGCAGGCCCTACCCAGAGGAGACAGGCTTGTGTACGTCATTATTCCAAGGACATACAGAGGTCTCATAATTCCAAGGAAGAACAGTGTGTCTCTTAACAACATTTCAATCTCTAGAGCAAAGCCCTATATGGATTCATATAAGCTCAGTTTTTCTTTTTTTTTTTTTGTGGTAGGCGGGCCTCTCACTGCCGTGGCCTCTCCCGTTGCGGAGCACAGGCTCCGGACGCGCAGGCTCAGCGGCCATGGCTCACGGGCCCAGCCGCTCCGTGGCATGCGGGATCCTCCCGGACCGGGGCACGAACCCGTGTCCCCTGCATCGGCAGGCGGACTCTCAACCACTGCACCACCAGGGAAGCCCCTAAGCTCAGTTTTTGAACTTCAGTTTAGAGCATTACACTCACCTAAAAGAAAAAGCGTGGTATAAGTTGTCCCAGAAGAAAGATAGATCATTTATTACACTTCCCATATATTGGAAAATTATCATGATAATAAAAATAAATCATATTTAAGAATAAATTGTATTTAGTCAAACTGAAAAACGTGCCTGTCCTCCCCACAAATCTTTAAATACAGTAAGAACACTCCATTTTCCTATGTCCAGTGTATCTGAGAATATAAGGGTGAGCATTTGGATAATAGCAACTACCCATTTGCATTAGCTTGAACCCAACATGTTACATCCACTTCCTTTTCTTTTCTTCTCCCATTATTTATTATACTTGACACTTATCCTTCATCTCTTCCTGTTCCACATCCTCCACAAGTGAACTCTTGCTCTATTTGCCTTCCTTTTAGCTAAAGTCTGCTCTCAAGACAAGATCTAATAGATTGATCCACACTAAAGTGTACATGATTAGTGAAGTTTTATGTGAAATCCCTCCATGGGATTTAAAGACAAAGGAATAAAACTCTAATTACAGAATTTTGAACATAAGCAATACTATGTAAAAGAAATATTTTTAGATGAAATTATCTTCCCAAAAATTCTAAAAAAAATTGTAAATATAGCCTCTATAATTAATGTTAGGGCTAACCTTGGGGACCAATGAAATAAAATCTAGGTCATCAAATTGATAGTCCTTTATTTCTGTCTTCTGTAGCCCTGAAAGTCAGCTATAGTAACTGATGATGGATTTTCTAATATTATTTTCAAAGTTCAAGATTGGCCAGACCTTGGTGGAATTAGGAAAATTAAGATACTCTTTACTTAAATTTAAGACAATGGAAAACATGAAATGCATTTGTAACTTGGTTTCTTACCACTTCGAAAAATCACACATGTGGGAAGAGACACTCAGTAAATAGTGTGTTAATGAACATCAACATATGTAACACATCTTTGCTTAATATACCTTCTTTCCATGACAACAGGTCAGAAAGAAGTGATAGATGCTAAATATCTAACGATAGATGTTAAATATGTGTGTGTATGTATACACACACAAATATTTCAGTAAGACTTTTGATGTAGACCCAAGTGACAAAATCATTCAGAAGCAAGAAATCTGGTTTGTATTACACTAGTGCTAATGAGTTTAAAAAGAGAACAATTGGTACTGGAATGCCTTTTTTTAAGGCAACAAGTAATGTTTTGAGCAACTAGAGTCTGTGCAATTGTTTGCTAGATAGTTAAC
The DNA here is from genome assembly GCF_964270905.1 of Leucopleurus acutus. NCBI lineage: Eukaryota > Metazoa > Chordata > Mammalia > Artiodactyla > Delphinidae > Leucopleurus > Leucopleurus acutus. The sequence continues at coordinate 32,561,557 of NC_139149.1, forward strand.
AGTCCTCAAGTAGTCAAAAATGAAGCTGAGCAGATAGGTCTCTCTTACACCACTAAAAGAAGTCTTCCCCTAATCTTTCTGCTTGTAATATGATAATAGAAATTTAAAAAGCCAACCTCAGTGATAACTCTGAGCATTTATCTATATATTCCATTTTGTAGAAGTCTTAAAATCAATGGTTTAAATTGTCTGGGTATAGTTAGAGCTTCTAATTAGGGGAAATGATTGTCTTTTTATCTCTCTTCCAGTGACTTATATTTATATCTCCAAACCTGGGTGTGATTTGTCCAGTAACTTGTGAAATACTTAAATTTTGAGATTTTTACTGTGTCACCTAAAGATTTGGAATCTGATATCATGGGTCTTAAAGCATCTTTCAGCTAAATTAGAGGTATAAAATAGAACATTCAAGGACATGGTAGATTTAGGATAATCTCCCAATCTTTTTCAAATGAGCCCTTCAGAACACACACCCATATCATAAGAAAGAAATGTAATCTATGACATAATACTTTGGTAATAAAATAAATATCATAATTATCATTTGTTTGCTAAAGTTTCATATATATTATATGCCTACATATTTTACATGAAACATCTATATACACACATATGAAACTTAACAGTTTTAGGATATAATGTGAAATTGAATATATACCATGATGGTGTTTCCTTCTAAAGTTGACTACAGAGCTTATATACCAGCCTGAGTGTATTGCTTGGATGTGTCGTATATGTAAAAGTATTAGAGATTACAGGTGCCATTGTCACTGATGCATGACTAATGCATGTCACTAATGCATTGTTGCTTCAGAAGATGCTGGTGCTATGGCTCCATTACATCTGGACTGTGTACTCTTTGTTCTTTGCTGTATTCCAAGTGCCTGGCACACTTTTGCTACGTAGTAAGTGCTTAATCAATATTCGTTAAATCGCATAGACAGTTGGAGTTTACCAGCTCAAGGTCTTTCCATCTAGAACGTATTGAAATTTTTCTGTCCTTCCATTTAACCACAATCTAGCACAGGTCCATCTGCCAAATAGGGAGGATTATGCACTAGCCCCATGTTTCTGTTTAGCAGGAGTATTAACAGTGCCTACTCAGTAGTTTATCCTGTATTCTCAAAAAGAAAACAATAATCTTATGTTTCTTGAGAAAAGGAAGTTCAGTCTTTTTAGTCTCATCCATTGTCATGGTTAGAAGCATATTCTTTGACCAGGAAAGAGTCTAATGACACAGAATTTCTCAGAAGTTTGGGAGAGCATTAAGAAGTTGAGAAGAACCATCTTGTCTGTGATCTAAACAGGACTTGTGGGTATTGATAGGATTAAACAGGTTTGTAGACTGTTTTGCCTTTGTGGATGGAATTCAGCTTCCCTGACCCACTCTAGAAGCAGCAGCCAGAATGGGCTCTCTCTCTCACCTGAATGCTTAGCAGAGCCAAGCCATCAAAACCCTCCAGGAAGTGGCTAGCCAAAGGGTCTGAATTAGAGGCACCTCCCCAAAGAAGATCAAAAGTTATGCTCCACCAACACAGAGACACTGAGAAATGGTTGAATGTGTTCTAAATTAAACTGCCCTGGTGGTGAGCAGAGATCTGCCAAAATCTTTCAATTAATCACTTTTACCTCAGGGCAGAGTTAGGCCTAAGAGTATTTCAATAGGTTTTTATTGGAACAGAGTTATTTCAGATATTAAACTATGTTGCACAAAGTAAAAATAATGTTATTTTTAAGTTGCTACTCTTGTTAAATAAAAGTTGGCAAGCATTCTTGGGGTCTGTATTGTGTCTGTGTATTTGTATGTGTGTGGCTTTTTCCTGTGCCATAAGCCTCATTGATTTATACAAGTGAACAGCAATGAATTAGGTGGTAAATATATTCATATAATCATTTTCATTAATAATATGTTGCACATAATAGAAGAAAAGTTTTAAGTATATAATTCTTTGCAACACAATTTAGATATTTTTTTCCTACGTCTTCAGCAATAAGTTAATTAGAATCACCTGCATTTCCTTGGATGGACACCAAATGGATTGCAAACAAAAACAGATTAAAATAGCTGCTGGAGCTCATGGCATACAGATGACAAGATTCACAAAAAGGACAACAAGGCACTGAAAATGTTCACTTTTCAAACAATTTTAGAGGAAATTTAGCTCTTGCAACCTCTCTGTAAAAGCTGCTTATAAGTGTTTTGCTGAAAGGCTAGAATGGCTTTGTTTCTGATCCCTTGATGAGTGAGAGAAATGTTTAAGAAAGATCACTTTACAGAGAGATTCAGGCTGAAATGTGATGACTGTGATTCAAGCCAAGCCAAAAATTACAGTTCAGAATGAAAGGGGAGGGGACGTGGTTTGGGAATCCATTTTCCCACATTCCTGAATCTCAATCATCCCAGCCAATGTTTTAAAAAAAAGTCCAATGGAAAACAATGAGGTCACTTTGTTTAGATGTTTAAAAAAATAGAGGTGGAGGGATTGAAAAGAATGAGAGTAAATTTATAAATTTTAGATCAATATCGATTTCAAGTATGATGGGATCAAAGTCTAGACTTCATATAACTATAATGACTTCATCACACAAGGGGCAATTTTTAAGTGTTTTCTTCTTGTTTGTGTTGGTAAGCCTTTTATTGCATATCTTTAACTTATAAGAGAGTTTGTTGCTAGAATTTTAAAAAGAAAAAAAGTATACATGGGCATAGTCTACAGATTACTCTTCCCTAGGCCTCAAGTTTTCCTTAGGAATGGCATCGTCGGGCAACTAGTTTTCTATCCATAAACCTGCTGTGGCCATCCACTCCTGTCTGGACCTCAGGTTATGCTGGCATGTTTACTTGCAAACTACCAGATGATAGTGGCCGACCAAATTAGACTGTTTATTCATATGACTCCTATTTATTCTAGAGAAACACTGAGCAAGTCACAATACCAAAAGAATGATTTATTTACATCAGCATGATCACAGCATAACATAACAATAGAACTCAAACCTACAAGAAACTCAGAGAACGATAGGAGATAAGCTAAATACAACCTCCCACTTCAATGTCTTCCAGACACATGTGATTTTCCTTCAAGACAAGTGCTCTCACTTAATGATACTTAGAATCATTCACCAATATTTGTCTTCAAGACTAACATTTAGGTACTAAATCTAACTAAACTAACATCTAGGTACTTTGTTTTCCACTTTCCAGAAATCATTTGAGGTGGTTATCTTTAGTCTTATCAAATCAAAGAGGTTAGGATTCCTAGTCAAACTTCACAAGCATACTCAAGCTCTCTCTGAGGTTCTTCTTACTTTGAGTTTATTTCCAATATTATTCAAGTCTTAAGATTGGTGTAATTCTGTAAATTATGTTTATTTCTACCATCCTTCAGGCTCATACTCATAGGCCTCAAATTCTCAGCTAAGTTTAAACAATTACTTTCTAGCAATGTAACTCTTTACAAGAATATTTAATAATAGTGAAAAGTAAGATAGCCAGCTCTTTCCCCCCATACACAATCCCTAAGTGCTAGTGTTGTAGATCTTTTCAAGGCATAAGTGGTACAGTACAGCCCAGTAGAAATGGATCAGTAACACCATTAACACTCAGGATATTTTGTCCTTTTCCTCTTCCAATTTTAAATTTGTCTTCCCAGGCTGCTTAAGATGTTAGGACTGCACAGAAAAGTGAATATGACTTGATAAATAGGTAGGTAGGTAGGTAGGTAAATAGATAGATAGATAAAGAATTTTTTGCTAGGACCCTTAACAATTTTATTTCCTAGTGTAATAGCTTAAACAGATGGAGAGGTTGGGTGGGAAATATTTGATAATGATCCTAACCACTCAAGTGTTCAATGAAAAGTCGTTGAAGAGGAAATCAACATCCTTCCTTCTGAGCCAAGATTCTTCATTTTTGGTATCATTTTGTCCTTAGTCTCATATATTGTTTCATTTACTTTGCAATTTCAATTTTAGGATATTTAATTTAAGTCTGGAATTTGCTCCTATCTACAGAGTAGGCTACATAAACAATATATAATAATGGTTCATTTATTAGCATCACAGTTTCTAAGCAGTTTTCTCGCGGGGGGGTGGGGGGAAATACCCTTCTCTTGGTGACCTATTTAAAGTCTAACATTTTTAATTTATCGACAAATACTTGGTTCTTCCATGTGTTAAGAAAATAAAATTCTTCTTTTCCATATGAATATACTATAAAATATCTGGTAGATGAAAAACTTACTTCATTCAGAAATGAGTAACCTAAAATGCTAACAAAATCAAACAAACAAAATGTAAAGGAAAATTGAAGAAAAGTATTTTGATATGATATTAAAAAGAAAACTTACTGCAACAATTGTCTCCATGAAACAAGAATTTATTGCAGAGAATAAGGAAGTAGGAAAAGGAAGGTAGGAAAAACATCAAAATAAGATAAAAATTTAAAAAGAAAGGGCTCATGAAACAAATGGAAAAGAAAAATAAAACAATCTCAGTAATAAAGGGAACACTGGAAAAAGCATTAATGACAATAGGAACTTCTGAAGACAAAGAAAAGGACAGGAGCGAGGCAAAAAAATGAGGGGTATACTGATCCTGGACCCTGTATGAACAAATTCTGCCAACATTAGATTTGGATTCACATAATAAGTGTTTTAAATATTCATAATTTATCTCACATGGATCATTTATATCCTATAGGTTATTACTGAAAAGAAAGTTATTATATAGCAGTATCTTTACAATCCAGTGAAACTTTTGTTTTCAGCATTAAAAAGTCTCTCTTTATGAAAAACAACTCAGCCCCCCGCCATTAAGTTGGCAGACTGAAAAAACATGTCTGATTCTCCTTCCTCAAAAATATCCCAATTAAATAATAGAAAAGATATGTTGGAAAAGAAAAAAAAAAAAGTGGTGCTGCAAACAGAAAAGGTACCATCAGCAGACCAGAAATAGAAATTCCAGGAAGACAGAAAGCAGATGGGATCAAACAAGTGAAGATATTAGAGCAAAAGAAACACCATTCTCAGACACCATAATTAGGCACAGTTCTTCCCAGGGATGTCCTAGAGATTATCCAAGCTTAGAGTTAACAAATAAAAAGAGCAAAAATTGGCAAGAGGACAGTAAGTAAAGTAATGCACCAAATACTGGATCTAACGCGTGGGAGAGCTGGGCCCCTCTCCATTTACCTTGCAGCAAGGAAGTCCTCGCATGAGAATAGGTTCTGCAAGGACAAATAAGAGGATGCTGGCATCTAAGAAGGAAAGCAGTGGAGAATGAAGTATCTCAGGTCTTCTACAGCAGGCATAGAATTAGAGAACTTTGCCGAGAAGCAAAATAGTTAAAGTATTCCATATCCCAAAATCAGTCCTCCTTACTTCAGTCCTCCTTACTGAAGACCTCTAGCCTACTATCTACTCACCACCCATTGATACTGCAGGAACCCCTCACTGAGCCTAACAATTTAAGATTGAAGCCTGTTGAGGGTAAAAAGATGTGTATAAATACAGAAATACCCATGACCATCATTTATTCTAGTTAATTTTGTCTTTCATCATAAGAGTATTCTGATATTTGAACATCCATCTTAAAGAAATTCTAGATGGAAAGAAAAGAGACAGTAGAGGGAAGGGTATATAAAGCAAATAATATAAGAAAATGTTTAGATACATCTGAGTGAAATTTTACTTATACAAGTTTAAAGAGAAAATCTTTTTTTAAAAAATCATGAACGAAAAATTGATTTACCTACAAAACATTAAGAATCAACTTGATATCTTTAGTTGCTAGAAGATAGTGGAACATTACTTTTCAAAGTTAGAAAAGTAGAAAATAATAAAACTCAAATACTTAAATCAACAATTAAATATGAAGCAAAAGAAAACAGTCTTTTTAAAAAAATTTTTATTGAAGTATAGTTGATTTACAATGTTGTGTTTATTTCTTCTGTACAGCAAAGTGACTCAGTTATACATATACACATATAGAGATCTATATTCTTTTTCATATTCTTTTCCATTATGGTTTGTCACAGAATACTGAATATAAATCCCTGTGCTATATGGTATGACATTGTTTTTTATCTAAAACAGTCATTGAGATGGAAGAAGTAAGAAAATTTACCAACCACATACTTTTGTGAAAAAAAAAAAACACTAAAAAAATAAATCCAAGAAAGAATAACAGTGGAATACAAGAGAGGAGCAGTAGTTGACTCTGACCTAGAGCTGCACCGTCCAAGATGGTGGTCATAAGCCACATGTGGTTGAGTTATTAAAAATAAGATAAAATAAAAATTCAGTTGTTCAGTTGCGTTAACCACATTTCAAGTGTTCAGCAGCCAGCCTCATGTGGCCGGTGACAGTTGGTCTGGAGAGTTAATATATAGAACATTTCTACCATTACAGAAAGTTCTATTGGGCAGCACTTAATTTGAGGAAGTGAAGGAACCTATAATAGAAGAAGACACATGAGACCTTGACTTTGGGGAGATCTTTGTGAAACAAAATTTTAATGTGGAACCCAATCACATTCGTTTTTTTAATAGTGACTTATATTAACCCATAGATAAGTCAAAAATATTTATAAAGAATAAAATGTTCTAAACTTTGAGAAAATAAGAAATAATAACATAAAGAATAAAGTTGGAAGTTATGAGGGAGAAGAGAAGGGGAAGGAAGAGTAAATGCACTAAGTTCCTTATTTTTTTTTTATACACAGAGGCAGTTTGATATATTAAGATATAGAAATAGACAAATGTAACTAATAATAACAAAGCGTACATAGATAAGTGGTAGGAGCTATGGACTCTTTGTTTTTTATGATAGGGAGTGAATAAATACCAAAGTTAATAAATTAATAAACAGAAATGTGATACATTAACATAAAATGAGTAACAATAAAAGAACTAAAACAGAACTGTTAACAATGACTGTATTTGGACAGCAGGATGAGGTAGATACTTACTTTTCATTGTATAATCTTGTGTGGTTTAAATTTTCATTTTTAACAAGGAAGTATATTGCCTCTATAGTAAAAAAAAAACCATCCATTTAAAATGGCTATTATAAAGTCACAAGGTTTTCCTATAGAATAAAATCCTTGTTTGACAATCAGAATTGTGTCAACTATTTTCTAAGGTAGTTGTTCTTGAAGGATGAATATCTCACAAGGAATTAGTAATAATTAAATAGAGCCAGCAAAAGATACAGGATAAATACAAGCCATTGAGACAGAGTAGAAATTAAATTTAGAAAGAGTTTCCATTTATATCCTGTACTCTCAGTCACTGAACTTCAAGTGTGTGATCAGATAAGTTAGCAATATAAAGTTGGAAACACTTCACTTTAAAGGAGGAGGAAATGTGTGCCATTTGAAATGATCCAAAACCTCTCACATTGAGCTCTGAAACCAAGCAGGACCTTTAGAAGGATAGAGAAAGAAACGTGCAGCACTCTTTGGGGGCAGTCTGGGCGTTCCTGCGCTCACTTGTTCTTGCCAGAGGGAGAAGCCAGAAGACCAAAGCATTGCGAGAATGACTCTTCTTGCGGTAGCTCTGGCCTCCTAGGAATTAGGAAGTGCCATAAATCTCAGGAGAGAGACTGTGTAAAATTCCCAGCCCATATTTCAGACTCCAGAGGTTCAGATGCATTTTGTTATATTCCAGAAAAACAAGCAGGCTTTTTGGGCACACCTCTCAACCAGGCTCAAACTCCACATCTTCGTGATTTGTCCATAATTTGAGCTACCAAGAATGCTACCTAATCCACAGTTTGCAGCTATTTTTAACAGACTCAACTGCATTGTTGAAAACTACCCATATTTTGGCAGATAAGTCAGTCAACTCTGGAAACAGTGCTGGTCTCTTAGATTTCTTTTTGGAAAGTGTCTAAGATTTATGGTGGGAATTACACATGACAGCTGCATTCTTTCCACTGGGTTTAGACCACCATTTGGTCTAATAACTCCTAATTGTGTGTCTATCCTAGTCTAAGCTTCTTCAGGGAAAAAAAAAAAAAAAAAAAGAGGCAGGGGAAGACTTTTGAAAATCCCCTACAGCAGTACCCAGTGATTTCTGTCAACAGTAAACACTATTTTGAAACTTAAGAAGGTCAGCTGATGAGGAACAAATAAAAGACATTTCGGTGAATGTGAATTTCTTTAGCGAATTTTTCATTAACGTTACATTAATGCTGGTCTGATAAAAATAAATGTAAAATGTTTTAGTTTCATTGTGTTCCCAATGTATTTTTAGCATAACAGGCAAAATTCCTGTCAGCATTTTCAGTCATGGTATTTTCTTAAAAGAAGTACCTCTTCAGTGATTTTTCTCCAAACTTCACCAAAGCACAACATGGATACCTTGAAGACATTGCTCATTTAAAAATCATAAGAGGTCTAATTATATTTCCAAAATAAGTAGTTTCCAATCCAGCAAGGATAATGTGGTCATGAAAAGGATGTCCAAATCCACCAATTTACATTGGTTTGGCTTGGCATGACTTTCAAAGTTCTTGGAGCAAAAAGAGGATGGCACGTGAATCATTCTAATTTGGGTTCGATTCCCAGGACTTAGGGTTTGCCATTCTGTGAGCCATTCGGGGGGGAGCTAATCAACTATAAGACTGTACCTATGTAATTTATAACTGCTAAAATTCACTGATGTGTTCCAGATTATTTTGCAAAATGTAATACCCTCCTTTTTAATATATACTTTGTCATTTTCACTCTATTTATGTAATTTAAAAAGTATGATAGCAGGGGAGCATGAGCCATTCAAAGCAGGAGCCAGTAATGTCAGAGATTGTTATCCTTCATAAGATATATGGTGTTGATATCTCTATATCTAAAGGGCTTAGAAGTTCCGTCAAGTTAGATTCAAATTGCATCTAATGTGTTTTGCTTTACTCCTTCTTTCTGGTTTCTAACGTAAGCCACAAAGCAGTTTCTCTACTGTGACTTAGTTCTGCAACCACAGTGGTCACACTGGTCTGAGTTACCCTCCCTGTCTCCATTCCCAACCCTCCCTTCTTTTATTCCAGAAGAAAATTAGGTTATTAATTTAGGATGAGGCTGCTTTGTTTGAACAGTATAGTGCTTTCCAATTGCTCATACGTAATATAACCAACCCATACTGCTCTTTCAAATGTTTTTGATTACTGAACTTAAAAAAAAAAAAAAACCTTGTACTGAAATTTATGAAAGATCAAAGGGATACTTCCTATGTTGTAACTTAAAATTTCTATAAGAGAAAAAGTTTTCAGATAGTAGGGAATTTCATTAATTGAAATTCAGTTTACAACTCTAGACAACACATGCATTTCAATAACATGTAAAATAATATTAGAAAAGGAACAGTTCTAGCTTCAAAATAAAAATGCACTTAATTTATATCTATAAAGAGATATGCTTATTAAAATGAGGCTTAAGTAAGGTCCTTATTTGTAATAAAAATTTGTTGGGATTCAAATAATTTTATTTACTGTTGACCTTTGATAAAGGTCCAACTAATTAGCAAAACAAAAATTAATTTAAAAAGAAATATATGGTAAATTTTCTCATTTTTTATTGTAATAGTTGTTGACATTTCATTTTTAATCATTACTTTAAATAGGGCTAATTTGACCAATTCTTTGCAAAAAACATATATTAAGGGCTTCCCTGGTGGCGCAGTGGTTGAGAGTCTGCCTGCCGATGCAGGGGACACGGGTTCGTGCCACGGTCCGGGAGGGTCCCACGTGCTGCAGAGCGGCTGGGCCCGTGAGCCATGGCCGCTGAGCCTGCGCGTCCGGAGCCTGTGCTCCGCGGCGGGAGAGGCCACAGTAGTGAGAGGCCCGCGTACCGCAAAACAAACAAACAAACCAAAAAAACATATATTAAGATTTCTTGTTTGAGAAAAATGTAGACCTGCATACTGCATCAATGTTTCTATTTTCCAAAATATTATTTTTCTCAAGTTCCTTCAGAGCAACTGATAACTCGTGGAACATCATGAACGCTTTCATTTGGTGAAACTTTATTTGACTTTGTGATGGCAAGGAAGATGACCTTATTCACCATTTGTGGTTCTGAATGACCTTTGACTATTTCCAAACCAAAAACTATCACCAAAGGCCCCAACTTGCATCAATAAACATTTTTCTATAGACAATATGGAGTCACTGGAGGTCATTTTAGAGAAGAATTTCAAAATGTTTTCCCTAAGGACTACATGTTTAGAAAAAGTACAGATACCCACAAGAGGGAGAACTTTGAAAGGGACACACTTTAATGCATAAGTTTTAAAATTTTAAATATCTATCACATTTTTTAAATTATATAGGTTAAAGCTAAGTACCAAACACTAGCTAAATGACAAAGCAAAAAAAGAAAATAGTTGATAAATTATTACGTTTCTGAGCACATGTGCATAAACTGAAGACCAGCATGATCTAATACTGAAACTAAAAATCAAACGTTAGGAAAGTTTTAATTAAGATGATTGTCACATTTAAGTTGTCGAGAGCACATTGTACTTAAAAATGAACTGGAGTGCCCTTTGATTAATGGAGCTATTTTGTGCATCAGAAAACAAAGAAAAAGAATGCATTTGATTTTTATAAATGTATGTGTCTTAGACATTTTCACCACACACTAATAGGTGTCCAGCCTCATCTCAATTCCTCACAAATTCACAGATTCATAGTTCTCAGGAAGGAACAGAGGCTCACTAATTTATTATTAGACTATTCTAGAACTACAAAACTCACAAATTAATACATTTGTTAATAGCTATTCCATTTTATTGACATTATATGTAAGTTATTACATGGAAGAGTATAGTGAGGACGAGTACGTGGGACACAGAGGGCTTTTTTTTTTTTTTTTTTTTGGCCGTGCCGCACGGCTTTTGATCTTAGTTCCCCAATTAGGGATCGAACCAGGGACCTGGACAGTGAGAGCGTGGAGTCCTAACCACAGTGAAAATGCTCTGTATATGCTGTAATAATGGATACAAGTCATTGTACATTTGTCCAAACCAATAGAATGTACACCACCAAGACTGAACCCTAATGTAAACTATGGACTCTAGCTGTATCAATGTTGTTTTCATCAGTTTTAACAACTGTATCACTCTGATGGGGGATGTTGATAATGGGAGAGGCTATGCATGTGCAGGGGCAAGGGGTATATGGGAAACCTCTGTACCTTCCCTTCAATCTTGATATAAACTTAAAATTGCTCTAATAAATAATGTCTTAAAACTGAATGAATAATGGCTTTGATTTATGCCATTAATATCAGTATTACACATTATGTCATTCTGTCCTAACCTACTGATGATATATTTTGCACAGCAGCAGAAATGTTCCTACTATAAAGTATTGATACTTAAAAACAGAGATGGTAAAGCAATAAAGGAGCTCATTTCATGTCAGTAAAGAGCTTTACAAAAATTTTATTCTGTTAGATTATGACAATAATTTCTGTCAGTTTATCTAGTACTATCTATTGTGAATTACAATGTTTAATGATGATACTATACCACCTCCCTAGAGAAACTGCTGAGATACTGACCTCTACATTAACTGGTAATCTCATCCAGGCCTCCTTGAGGGTCTAGACACATCAAGGAATATGCAATCCTGACATTAAAATTATGTTATCAACATTTCTTATCAACAATAATAGTGTTTGAATAAATGTTTCTCTTTTCATTTTCCTATTTCTTCATCTTTTTGATAACTGGGTCATGGAAATAACCTGATGATATAAATAAATGTGTGGAAAACAAGTGGTTGATTATCCAAACCAACTGCCAGGATAAGTTATTTTGAATTATAGATAACTAGTTTTAAAATAATCTGGAACTAATGTCACCATCTTGTCAAAGATTTCTTTTTATTTTTCCCTCCATAATGGAGCACCCCATTACCTACAATACACTAGAGATTTTCAAAGTAGTTATACATCCATAGTAGAATTTTCATTCTGTAGTTTCAAATAATCAGACCAATATATGTTATGCTATAGTAATTGTAGGAAAAGACAATGAAACAATGGAAATGGATTGGAATCCCTAGGAATAGAATAAAACAGAATAGAATAAGAATAGGAAAGAGGGAAGAAAGGGAGACAGAAGAGAAGTGAGAAGGGAGTAAAGGAGAGGGAGGGAAGGAAGGCAGGAAGGGAGGGAGTGAGATTTTAAGGAAAGAAGACTTCACAAGCACTTTGGGTTATTTATCTTTCCAACAAGGGGCAATAATACATATATACATGAAGGTTCTTCTCCCTACTCCACCCCAAGTTTGATTCCTGTCTTTTTCGGGGGAATGAATCTTAACTATACTGTGAAATCCCATGCTACCTACTGCTGTTTTATGGTTCAACTACACTCAAGTTTGTTGATGATGAACTGTTACTGAACTTAATGATTATTTTGCTTGTATTAAAATATTGAAGATTGCTTGGTGTAGGACATAGAAATTTGTTTTCTCTGTGAGGAAGAGAGAGTTGGTGGTGATTTACTACCTTCCCATAATTATTATTGCTATTTTCTTTTGCCATCTCAATTTTTATATGAGTGAATATAAAACATGCCCTTTTGTTTTCAGGTCTAGATGTTGATGGAATATATCGAGTTAGTGGCAATCTAGCAACAATACAGAAGTTAAGATTTATTGTCAACCAAGGTAAGTGATTTCTTCAGTTCAGACCTTTTTACAAGTAGTTTCATCTCCAACAATATTTCACACTCTCTGCATATGTATTATGAATATATACTGATAAAGACTTTGAAGGGAGAAAGAGAAATTTGAAGAAATTAAACAATTATTACCAGAGAAGTAAAAGATAGCCAGTTTACTTGGAGGTAAATAGAATAAAGAGAGAGACTAACTATTATGTTGTGTGAAATAAATAACAAGTGAAATATGACAAACTAAAAATGAAGAAGAGAATAATAAAAGGAAAAAATAAACTAGCTTTGAAAAATGTTACTGGTATATAATACACAATATATGCTGATAAATGAATAAATAAATGAATGGTGGAAAATGTAAGAGTCAAGATCACAGATGTTAGAAAAATATATAATAGGTAAGTAAAAGAATTAAAAATTAGGAAATACAAATATCATCAAAGGATTACAAACTAAAACAACTATGAAGTACTACTACAAGCCTATTAAAATGGCTAAAATTTAAAACACTGACAACACCAAATGCTGACAAGGATGTGGAGCAACAGGAACTCTCATTCATGCTGGTAGAAATGGAAAATAGTACAGCTAGTTCGGAAAATAGCTTAGCAGTTTCTTATGAAAATAACCATATTCTTACCTTATTACCCAGCAGTTGTGCTCCTTGGTATTTACACAAATGAGTTCAAAACTTATGTCCACACAAAAAACTGCACACAGTATTTCCAGCAGCTTTATTCATAATTGGTAAAATTTGAAAGCAACCAAGATATCCTTCAATAGGTGACTGGACAAACAAACCATAAAATATCCATAAAATGGAATATTATTCAATGATAAAATGAAATGAGCTGTCAAGTGATGAAACGGCTTCAAGGAAACTTAAATGCATATTGCTATGTGAAAGAAGCCAGTCTGAAAATGCTATATACTCTGTTGTCTCAGCTATATGACATTTTTGAAAAGGCAAAACTATGGAGATAGTAGAAAGATCAGTGATAGCAAAGGATTTGAGGGGAGAGGGGGAAGAATAAGCACAGGGGATTTTTAGGGCCATGAAACTATTCTGTTTGATACTGTAATAGTGGATACATGCCATTATATATGTCATTATACATTTGTCAAAATCTATATAATATACAACACTAAGAGTGAACCTTAATGTGAACTATGGACTTTAGTTAATAAAAATGTATAAATATTGGCTCATCAATTGTAAAAAATGTACTACACTAATGCAAGATGTTACTAATAGGGGAAATTTGGGGGGAGTGGTCAGTCATAAGAGGGAGTATGTCGGAACTCTGTATTTTCTATTTTTCTGTAAACCTAAAACTTCTCTAAAAAAGACAGTGAATTTTTAAAATAAAAATTAGGAAATGTTGAAAGAAAAACAGACTAAAACATCTTGAGATGGTGTTACAGACAGCTCACAGGTTTAGAATTAGACACATGGAGTAAAACCCAGACACTCTCTCCTTGTGTCCTTGGCATCTTATTTAACTCCCTTATGCTCTGTTTCTTATCAGTAAAAACAGGATGGAAGTGCCTTGGAAATATTTTTGAGAATGAAATGAGATAGTGTGTACTACTCCCTTAGTAACATAACAGACTCATGGTAGTTGTTCAGTACATCTAAGTTTCCCTTTCACTTAAAAAGTCAATGATAAAAAAGTCAATGATGTCTCATTACCTTCAGGAGAATTTACACAAAGTCTACATAATCTGGCTTCCCAGCTACTTCTAGCTGACTGCAGGTCCTCTGAATTTCCTTCATGATACATTCCTAACTGTACTTCCTTATTTACATACTGTTGTATTTCTTAATGCCTTTGCATAGTCTCTTCCATCTACTTTCAATATTCTCCTATATTTTCCTTCCCATCCCACATACAAAAGCTTCCTGCCTGGTTAGATTTCTCCTTATTCTTAAAAGCCCAGATTATAAATAGTTTTCTCCAGGGAGCCTGCAACATCCCTCAGTCAGATTCCTTCCCTCTGTGCCCATTACACTGGGTAGTTAAATTTGCATTCGTACCGGCACATCTAACTTCTAAAATTCCATCTATTATAAGACCCAGAGATTTAATGCCATCTTTTAAAGAGAATTTTATCAAATGTATTCAGTGATTATATTTCACAAACATTAAAATTTGAAAGTCTTGGAATAAAAAAAGAGGATATTGGTTGAAATATGTGTCTCCTCCATAAATCTCTATACACCTAAAAAGGTAGGATTTAAATTAGCCTTATATCTTCCCTCACTCACCACCAGTAGCTCTGGAGCCTCCATACAGGGAGCTCTTAATATCTGTTGTATAGTGTGTGTGTGTGTGTGTGTGTGTGTGTGTGTGTGTGTGTGTGTGTGTGTTGCAAATAGTAGAAGTATTAATACAGAGAATCATTAACCGCTCCAGCAGTTCAGCTTGGGTTGAACCATACTTTTAAGTGTTAACTGCAGTGCTTTTGGCCAGTGGCCACACGATTCTTATTTCTGAACATCTCTATAACCTAGAATCTGTTTGCTCACTAATGTGCACCATTGTCTTTCAGAATTACTGTCCCTCCTGGGCAAAAAACAGAACTGAACATTACCTTATGTATTCATATTGGCCATTGGCCTGAACCAAAGTACCCCACTGTGGATAAAAATTGGATAAAATACCCCAGCTTTTTATAACCATTCCTGTTTATAACCAGCTAAAATCATTCTTGTAATATATTTCATACTGAAACCATATCCTGATTGGGATTCTAGACAGGTGGGCAACACATTTCTTCTACAAAGAAGAAATCTCAAAACAGAAGCCATGCTAGAAACAAACACTAGTTGCATTTCCTGCCTTTAAAAACAATTATGCTCAGCAGTCTGAAAAGGCAAAAAAAAAAAATCTGCAGTGAGAATATGAAATCTGTCCATCTCATCTTTTGCAATCCAAACTTCAGCATCCTCTGGGGCTGTGTAACTGCTCATGTTTCCATGAGAGTTGACAGTGTAAAGCTGGACAGAGGCCTGAGTTGGTATCTGGTAGCACAGAATTGTCAGTAAACTGTCTCCCTGGTTTATACCACTGTCAGAATGCAACACACTCAACACAAATTATGCTATATTAGAACCTTTGATACTAGTATTTTGTCCAAGCTGTGTTGTGGAGTTGTTTTGAATTAGATGATAAAAGATATGCGTATACCATCCTCTCTCAAATTTTGCTAATCAGATTATCCTGTGAATGAAATTTTCAGGAGTGGACCTGTAGCATTTGTTCTGACACCATACCTTCCCCTCCATCTGCATGCTGGTTGCTGACAGCAGAGCTGATATGGGAGAGAATCAGTGCTGGATACAAAGAGACTGAGTGTGTACGTTGTGGTCTCCCCTCTGTGTGTGTATGTGTGTGTGTGAGTGTGTGCAATGAAGTGGCAGTGCAGTGATAATTCCTTGAAAAGCATAAAGGAATATGTGAATGCAATGCATTGTATTCAGAGATGGAACATACCTGGCTTTGGCATACCCTCTTTGTATCAACACCTCTTATCCCCTCCATGTTCACGTTCCACAATGTTTCCTTTTCAGAAGGTTCTAAACGTACAGTTTTTAAAATGAACAAGCCCTACCCACCATTGGACTAGACAAATGAAAACGATTTTGGGGATTTTCAAGAATAGTTTAATTGCAATTTATGCATTTCACTAACTTTCTTGAATGCTATAATCATCAGCAATTCTAAATACACCAGTTGAATGATTCAATTTGTTTTGGTTTTCTGTTTGACTCACTAAATCAGTAGGAATTGGATACCCTTATTATACTTCCAGATCAGATGGCATGCAAATTAAATTCAAAGTGATCACTTTTGACAAGTATTTCCTAATTATAACTAGTAATGAAGATGATAATAATTATTATTATTGTAAAAGTAGCTAACATATTTTCATAATTTATTATGTGCCAGGCACTGTACCAAGCGCTTTACTTATATCATTTAATTTAATCCTTTCTGCTATCCCATAGAATGTGTTCTATTACTGCTCCCATTTTAAAGTTGAGGAAACTGAGGCTCAGAAATGTTACATAATGTCCTAAGGTCATAAAGCAATAAGTGAAAGAGCTAGGACTAGATCCCAGGTCGCTCTGTCTCAGAGCCTATGCTAAAAACCACTGCCTGATTTGACATTTCCTATTCACTGATTGTTGATTACCTCCTTAGAAAAGTGGAGCTCAGTCTTTTCATGCTGTACCCAGTTGTTAGTGACTTTCTTTCTGTTTTCTGTAAGTGACAAGTACTGTCATAGGAGTTTGGCTAAAACTTTTCAAGAAAGAGAAATGCCTGGGAAAACACCAAATGCCATAGTTAGGAAGAAGCCAGGCACTGCCATTCTCTGTAGGGCTTCATGTATCTATGCTGGGACCGAGAAACTACTTTAACACAATATTCTGTTGCAACCTTCAGGAAAGGCATTGAAGACTCTAGATTTACTGGGCTGTTGATGCATTACTGAGCGGTGCTCTGCCTTGTTTGTTGTATTTGGTGACAGCTTTCAGTGACATTTTGCTGATGCTGCTCTTCCATTCTATGAGGGCATCCCCAAAGAAAACTAGTCTGTGACCTTAGATGTCAACTTGTCATCAGCCTGTGAGACTGCGTCAATTCTTTGGGATGATCTGTGACGTGATGGTTTTCTTGTGTGGGGTACTTTTACAGAGGACAAACTTTAGCCCTGAGGATGCTGCATAACTGTCTTGAGAACTTTTTGACAGTGGGTCTTAGAAGTCCCACCAGTCTGAATTCCCCCTCCTTCTGACATCAAAATTCTGACTTGAGCTGCCCATCTAGCTTATTGTTCAAACTCCAAATTCAGTTCAGACTCTCTTTGGTATTACAAAGAGAACATCTAAATGTTCTCTTTCACCCTTTAAAAAAGGGACAAGGAAGACTGGCATCCTTTTTGGAAGATATTAACTGTGAAGCTTCCCAAGCCCATAAGCCAATGGGAGGACTCTGAGGCAGTAAAGGAAGAACTGACTGGGAATTTTCCAAACTGGTGTTTCTTAGCACACAATAACACATATTCCCTCTAAGCATTTCTCTGAACTGGAGGAAGTTACTTCTTACCAGGATTTTAGACATGTTTTCCATATATAGAAAAATAATTTAAAGGAACATTCTTAGGGACACCCTCCTTCACTTTTTCACACCCGGAGGAACAAAATATATAAATGCCATAAATCTACATGGCCAAGAATCTTAATTGGGTGTGTGGGTGTGTGTACGTGTGTGTTCATACGATTGTGTGTGTGTTATTTTAAAATGGAAGAGGATTTTTTCCCATTAATTTACAGTCTTGTACTTTGCATACCTTTATTCATCCAGATCTTATTGACATAATGATCCAAATTAAGTATTGGCTTAAAGAGATGAACTTGCTTATTTTGAACATGCTAAGAATAAGCTCCATTGAAAATAAACCATTAGAGAAACAATTTTGTGTTGCCAACTATATCTAAACTACTTTTTTATAGATTTGTACCACAAAGCAAAGAAAGCAAAGCATTAACTTCAGTAGCTATCCCAGTGCTTTTCATATTATTTGCAGCATTAAAAATTGAATAAATGAAGAGGAAAGCGAGAAAGAATGTGAACAATTGGCAGTTTCACCATGAAATAAGCAATTGTATGAAACAGAAAAAGATCTGGAAAAGGATTTCAAAACTTCTAGTTCTGTTCTCATAAAATAGTCCGTTCATTTTTCTATTAAGTGAGTTTATGTTGCCCTCTTATTATTTTTAAAACGAGGTATTTCCTTAAGCTTACTTCCCACTCACTGCCAACTACAGCAACAACAAAACAAACTGTGTTATTTGCTTTATCCGATTCCACAGGGCAGTTTTTGGAAAGTTGAATCATTGATATTGCACCTTTCTGGCTTCCATGTGACAAGATTATCTTTTAACAGTGATTTATTTTTCCCATTAAAGCTGAAAAGATCACTTGATCATAAAAGGGCCAGACTCTAACATCGTTCAGGGCTTTGGAAACTTTCTTAGACCTCATTTTTTTAGCTACGTTGAGTCAGAGAGCTCAAAGACTTGTATTGCTTTCTAGCTGCTTAAGAAAATGTATTTGTCATTAGTAAATAATGGTAAACACAGAGGTCAACACAATAAGCTCTTCACGTACATATATATTTATATAGTTTTTAGTTTCATGTAATATTCAAACAACAACTTTCTGAATATAGTCTCTAAAGTAAACAAATTCTGGCTACTTATGTTAAAGCAAATTATACCATCCATTTACTGTGGACTATATTTTATAATTCATTACATCCCAAGCAATAAGGAACTGACTTAACTGTGTGGTGAAACAATCAAAGACAGAGACCATCTAGTGGGGAAAGAGCACTGGATAAGCATCAATGAAACTGCCTCCTTATCTTGATTCTGAGCTATTCGTTAGTCTAATGGAAACTATTTTAACCCCTTTGAATCACAGACTCTTCATTTCCAAAATGGGAATAATAATGAAAATGTTAGGACTTTAAGAATTCTGAATCAGCCAAGCGATCATCAGTATTAACTTTAATTAAGATGACAAGTGGTTACATGAAATCAGATCAATATTACTTAGTTGTGTTAATGATAGCATGATACTAAATATTAATAATCAAATATGGCTTTTAGCTTCCACATGATTGAGTTTTCTCTGATTATAATAAGATTATTTTTCTTTGGAGACTCCCTGCTATCCAATGATTTGTCTCATTCCTAGCCAAATTCATAGGAAATCTGGGTTGACTTTATCTTATCCATAGGCTTTTGGGAGATTCCAGATTCCAAAAGACTAGCCTCATGTTCATTGGAGAGGAGGAGAAAAGTCTACTGAAATTTTAGGGCCTAGTTTAGTTGTGGCTTTTCCATTGGGTCAAGAAATTGAGTCCAGAAACTAAATCTGTCAGAGTTGTGCCACTGCCGATCTTCAAGGAAAACCCTAAGGATATTTATAAAAATCCATCATCATCATCAATCATTATCATCACCGTAAGAATTAATGTGTAGTCATTAAAAATTAGTGGAAAAATACACCAAGCTTACTTCTGCTCTAACCAAGCTTTAAAGCACTGGTTCCCAACCCTGACTATATTTCAGAATTTTATTGGTTATCTACTGCTGCCTAACAATATTACCACCAACTTAGCTGCTTAAGCAACACACATTTATTATCTCCCAGTTTTTGTGGGTCAGAAGTCTGGACATACATAAAAAGAAACGAAATTGAGTTATTTGTAGTGAGGTGGATGGACCTATAGTCTGTCATACAGAGTGAAGTAACTCAGAAAGAGAAAGACAAATACCGTATGCTAACACATATATATGGAATCTAAGAAGAAAAAAAAAAGTCATGAAGAACCTAGGGGTAAGACGGGAATAAAGACACAGACCTACTAGAGAATGGACTTGAGGATACGGGGAGTGGGAAGGGTAAGCTGTGACAAAGTGAGAGAGTGGCATGGACATATATACACTACCAAATGTAAAATAGATAGCTAGTGGGAAGCAGCCGCATAGCACAGGGAGATCAGCTCGGTGCTTTGTGACCACCTAGAGGGTGGGATAGGTAGGGTAGGGGGGAAGGAGACGCAAGAGGGAAGAGATGTGGGAACATATGTATATGTATAACTGATTCACTTTGTTATAAAGCAGAAACTAACACACCATTGTAAAGTAATTATCCTCCAATAAAGATGTAAAAAAAAAGTCTGGGCATGGATTAGCTGAATTCTCCATAAGGCTACAATCAAGGTGTCAGCCAGGGGTGGGTCCTATCTGGAGGCTCAACTGGGGACTGGTCTGCTTCCAAGCTCCCATGATTGTAGGCAGGATTTAATTCCTTGTGAGTTGTTGGACTTAACGTCTCAACATTACTGGCTGTAGGCCAAAGTCCTTGTGGACATTTCCATAGGCCATTTCACAACATGGCAGCTTTCTTCATCAAAGCAGCAAGGGATAAAGACCAGTAGCTAAAGCAAAGTTATAATCTTTTGTAAGATATCATGAAGGTTATAACTCAGCACCTTTGGGGCATGCTGATGGTTAGAAGCAAGTCACAGTTTGTATCCATGCCCTAGAGGAGGGGATTACAGAAGGCATGAATACAAGGAAGAGGAGAGAATCAGGGATCACTTTAAAGTCTGTCTGCCATGAGAATCAAGTAGTGGAACTTTTTACAAATAAAGATTTTTGGAGCTCAGTCATAAAAACTCTGATGTAAAAACCTGAGGTTAGAGCTATAAGTATGCATTTTTAAAGAAAAACTTTACAGGTGACTCACGTGCGTAGCCAGGTTTGGGAACTCCTGCACAGTATCCAGCTACTTTTATTCTGGCTATTTAGAGGAGATGTGACCTACAAGCCATAAGATATGTGAAGTTTATGTTTGAGGAAAAGAGGAATAGACTATGAACCCTTTTTTGTTAACCAATTTTCTAGTGATGAGAAGTTTTCTTTTTGACTATTGATTGATATAATAATGTTAACTAACTTTTATGAACTCTGAGTCATGATTTGGAATATAACTAAGAAATGAATGTCATGAATATAACACGTATATTATTCATATGATTAAAATTGCTGACATTTTTCGCAGCTGCAATCCTTTTCCAATATTATAGATTTTGGAATAAATGACAAAGAAAGTTGTTTTACTGAAGGATTTGCTAACAAAACTAAAGAGTAAATAATATTTTAAAATGTAACAGAATAATACTGATGCTGATGATAGCTAGCATTTAATTGAGAATCTGCTACGTGGCAGTATGCAAACTTAGAGTTATCTCAAACCCTCGTAAAAGTTTGCAAGGTAGATAAACTTTATTATCCACATTATTCACACATGAAAATCATGGTTCAGAAAGTTTAAGTAACTTTCCTAAGGTTACAAAGTTATTATGTTTTGAAGCCAGACGGTGAACCCATTTTAAACTTACTCCAAAGAATATATTGCTCGTTGCTGGATTCAATTTACTATAGGGGAGGGAGCAGCTCTCTCATTTTCTTCTTTTTAACATCAAAGAACCAAAAACCACTTCTTCTCATTATAATACTATACATTCTTGGTGTCCAGTCTGTGGGACTCTTTTATAAAAGGAAACTTCATTTTAAAATGTCCTTTCAATAAATAACCCCTAACTGCCTGTGACTTCATGAAGGGTAGTAAGTTTGATTCATTTTTGTATCCCCAATACAACAAAGTGCCCACTACTGTTTATGGGTTAAAGTTTTGTTGCAACAAAATAAGAGAATGATGAACTTCTTAAACAAATCAACTCTCTATCAAATGGTCTCATTGGTACATTGTGTTAGGTTCTACTTCTTGGATGTCTCAATAAAGAAAACTCAAGCTGTATCTCACATTTATTTTCTCCCAGACTCCTATAAATTAACACAATTTTAGACTGTGTAAAAAAATAGTGGGACAGAAATAAAGAGTGAAAAATCCTGTATTCCCATTCTCTGCCTCAGTAAGACAGAGCTTGAGGAGAGATGGTTTACCTTGTGTCACTGGCAATTGGACAAGTCAGGCACGACACAGGAAGTAGTGGTGTAACTTCACTTGCCATCTTGGCTCTCCAGAATGTTGGAAATGACTAAGTAGAGAGAAAATAGGAAGTGAGTAAATAGCAATGAAATTAATTATATTGCTCTTGTTAAGTCCATGCCTTGAATTTCGAAAGTATGCTTTGGTGTTTGTTTTCACCCAGGAGGTCCCTGTTGCCAATAATCGTGGCTTCAGTGACTCACATATACTTATGTGGCACCTGTTCTTCAAGGTGCTCCATGTAGTTTAGAAGGAGTTCCTAACAAAAGTGTGCTATAGGAAAAAAGGTATTCTTATTACTTCAAAGCTGCTTCTAGAAAGAAAAAGGAACAGGTGTAGGGGCAGGAAGGAATTTTGGGGGGTCTCCATAAACTCCCTGAAGAGAAGCATCCAAAATTTACAAAGGTAGGGGCTGAAGCAACGATCAGATGAAAATCTGAATGACTTAGAGTCATGCAGAACTCAAAACCCATCCTCTCTATGCCCTCACATTCATGGCCCACCAGAGACGGAGTGGCAGATATCCCTGTCAGCTTTCCTTTTCTCTGAGGGTCCTGGCACATCAGGATTGATAAGGAACTGAGAGGTGAGCTCCATAAAATAAGATTTTGGCTTTTACATCATTCATTCATTGACAAACACTTAAAAAGTTCTTACTATTGCCAGGCAACATGCAGGATGCTGGAAATAGCAGTGAATACAACAAATGACATTCTCATTGACACAGAGCCTCTATTTCCATGGATATTCCAATCCAGTGGCCAAGAAGATTGGTGGTCTATTCAATGTAAATTAGTAAGAAAATTCTAGGATCTGCAGGCCCCACAGATTCTTTTTCTTTCCTACCTCTCTGATCTCACCACGTACCTCTCTGTCATCTCATTATTTTCCAACCACCCTGGCTTCCTTTCTTCCTCCCTTCCTTCCTTCCTTCCTCCCTTCCTTCCCTCCTTCCTTCCTTTCTTCCTTCCTCAGACACATCAAGCTCATTTCCTTCCCAGGGCTTTGGCTTTTGCTCCTGTGTACCTGAAATGTGCTTCCTCCAGACGTCCACAGGACTCATTCTTCTCAACATTTGAATCATCTTCTCAGCAAGGCCTTCCATGACTAACACCTCTGAAACATGCCTCCACCATGCCCACCCAGTCACTCTCCACCCCAATATTTTTTTTGTTTTCTTCAGAACACATACTATCTGAAACTGCCTTGCTGCTTTATTTGTTGCTTCAGTGGCTGCCTTTCTCCTCTACACTGTAGCCTCTATACAAGCAAGCTCTTGCCTATTTTGGTCTCTTAAGTATCCCCAGTTCTTACTGTACCTGGCACATAATAGCCTTCAAATAAGTATTTGTTGAATATTAAATGAATTCCATAAGGAAATTAATGAATAATGTGGACCACAGCGATGGTTAGACCCTAATCAAAGGTAACCTTAGCTTTTAGGGCCAGAATACAATATAGCCTCAAGAAAAAAAAATCTTCAGAATTTGAGAGTCACAAACTTCTCCCCACCTCCCATCTCCACCTGTGGTCATAATCTGACTGTCCAACATGGACCACATAAGAAAGACTTGGCAAAAAAAAAGAAGAAAAAATAAGAGACACCTATCAAGGTGGAAGACCATAGCCAGCTCTAAAATCCTGGCCTAATAGGCCAAGAAGGGCTGCCTAAACAATTGGTGACTCCCAATCCAGGTGGTAAGACCACACTCAGGACTGTCATCTGCTTATGTAAATGTCCACAGTGTGATTCCTCTCAGTAATATTGCTTATCCACAAGGCTGTGCCAGCCCCACGTCAGTCTGCCAAAAGCCACCTCTCAAATTGCAAGGCTTAAATTGCAAGGGACTTTCCTGGTCTTACCATGCCCGCCCCCCACAGAAGTATTATAAAATGAAAAGTATATGAGAAGAATCAGGAAAGGAGGAAAATTAGTTTAAGGAATAAAATAAGGCTTTAATTTGCCTAAGGACAACTTGAAATGGAGATTTATTCATTCAGAAATATCTGTTGAAAACCTATGAGTCAGAATCTCTTCTGGGTACTGAGGAGAGCCCAGGGGAATCAGGATCTGGTGGAGTGTACATTTTGGTGTCAAGAGACAGATAATAATCAAATACACAAGATGTTACAGGTCAAGTCAAGAGTCAAGATGGTGACATAATAGAGGATAACCAAGGAGATGAGGGTGATGGTCCTCATTTTGGATGATTTGGGAAGATCTCTTTGAGGAGGTACCATCTGAGTAGAAACTTGCCCTGATAGGAAGGAGACAGGAACACAAAGATGTGGGGGGAGAGGAGAGCAACCAGAGGAAAACTGGTCCCAGGGCATGAGGGCTTGTATGACATCAGGACACAGAAGTTAGAGAGGTGGGCAAAGCCAGCCCAGGGAGGCCCTTGCAAATCAAGATAAGACGTTTTGCCTTTCATTCTAAGTTCAATGGAAAGTCACTGGGGTAGAGGGAGGTGGGAGATAATCAGAAAATGATCTGACATTATTTATTTTTAAATCATTCTGGCTGCTGTGAGTATTTATTTTTAAGTCATTCTGGCTGCTATGAGAAGAATAGATTGTAGAAGACAAGAGTAGAAACAGGGGAACAGTTAGGAGGTTATTACAGTAGGTCAGTCAAGATATAATAATGGTGACTGGTTTACATGAGGTAAATTCCATGTTCTACTGTACTTTGTCTCATTTTCTATGTGTCTTTTGAACAATTTCTTTTAGGCCATTAGGTGCAAAGAGAACACTGATGTCCAGGAGGTAGAAAACTTAGATCAGTTTCCGTATCACCTCTTATTAACTGTGTCCTCTTGCTCAAGTTACTTAGCCTTCACAGGCCAATTTTCTTATCTTTAAAGCAAGACCTTCTGTTCACTTGAGATGAGTTAATCACATGAAATAATGAACCCGTTATACCGGAAAATGCTACCCCATACCTCGTTTCGTTGTGCTTCACTTTATTGCGCTTCATAGACACTGCCTTTTTCACAAATTGAAGGTTTGTGGCAACCCTGAGCGAGTTTATCCACGCCATTCTTCCAACAGCATTTGCTCACTTTGTGTCTCTGTGTCACATTTTGGTAATTCTCACAGTATTTCAAACCTTTTCATTATAATGATTGTTATGGTGATCTGTGATCAGTTATCTTTGACGTTACTAATGTAATTGTTTTGGGGTGCTGTGAACCACGCCCAGGTAAGACAGTGAACTTAATCCATAAACGTTGTGTGTGTTCTGTCTGGTCCACCAACCAGTTATTCCGTTGTCGCTCTCCTTCTTCATAGGTTTCCCTATTCCCTAAGACACAACAAAACTGAAATCAGGCCAATTAATAACCCTACAATGGCCTTTAAGTGTTCAAGTAAACACTTAAATCAAAAGCTAGAAATGATTAAGCTTAGTGAGGAAGGTATATCAAAAGCTGTGATAGGCAGAAAGCTAGGCCTCTTTCACCAGTTAGCCAAGTTATGAATCAAAGCAAAAATTTTTTTTTAAAAATGAGAAGTGCTACTCCAGTGAACTCACAAATGATAAGAAAGTGAAACAGTCTTATTGCTAATACAGAGAAAGTTTTAGTGGTCTGGATAGAAAGATCAAACCAGCCACAACATTCCTTTAAGCCAAAGCCTAATCCAGAGCAAGGCCCTAACGCTCTTCAATTCTGTGAAGGCTGAGAGAGATGAGGAAGCTGCAGAGGAAAAGTTTGAAGCAAGCAGAGGTTGGTTCAGGAGGTTTAAGGAAAGAAGCTGTCTCCATAACATCAAATTACAAAGTGAAGCAGCAAGCGCTGATGTAGAAGCTGCAGCAAGTTGTCCAGAAGATCTAGCTAAGAAAATTAATGAAGGTGACTACAACTAAACAACAAATTTTCAATGCAGATGAAACAGCCTTATATTGGAAGAAGACACCATATAGGACTTTCATAGTTAGAGAAGTCAATGCTGGCTTCAAAGCTTCAAAGGACAGGCTGACTCTCTTATAAGAAGAGGCTAATGTTCTAGTGACTTTAAGTTGAAGCCAGTGCTCATTTACCATTCTGAAAATCCTAGGGCCCTTAAGAATTATGCTGAATCCACTCTTCCTGTGCTCTATAAATGGAACAACAAAGCCTGGGTGACAGCACATCTGTTGACAACATGGTTTACTGAATATTTTAAGCCCACTGTTGAGACCTACTGCTCAGAAAAAAAGATTTCTTTCAAAATATTACTGTTCATTCACAATGCACCTAGTCACCCAAGAGCTCTGATGGAGATGGACAATGAGATTAATGTTTTCATGCCGGCTAACAGCACCCATTCTGCAGCCCTTGCAGCAAGGAGTAATTTTGACTTTCAAGTCTTATTATTTCAGAAATATATTTCATAAAGCTATATAGATAGTGACTCATCTGATGGATTTGGGCCAAGTAAATTGAAAACCTTCTGAAAAGGATTCACCATTCTAGATGCCACTAGGAACATTCGTGATTCATGGGAAGAAGCTGAAATATCAACATGAATAGAAGTTTGGAAGAAGTTGATTCCAACCTTCGTGAATGACTTGGAGGGGCTCAAGACTTCAGTGGAAGAAGTGACTGCAGATGTGGTGGAGAGAGCAAGAGAACTAAAAGTGGAGCCTAAGTCTGTGAGACAGTTTCTGTTTTGTAAATAAGTTAATTTGTATCATTTTTTCTTTTTAGATTCCACATATAAGCGATATATGATATTTCTCTTTCTCTGTCTGACTGACTTCGCTCAGTATGACAGTCTCTAGGTCCATCCATGTTGCTGCAAATGGCATTATTTTCTTCTTTTTAATGGCTGAGTAATATTCCATTGCATATATGTACCACATCTTCTTTATCCATTCCTCTGTCAATGCAGACTTAGGGAACGAACTTATGGTTACCAGGGGGAAAGGGTGGTGGGGGCAGGGATAATTAGGGAGTTCAGGATTAACATGTACACACTGCTGTATTTAAAGTAGATGACCGGGCTTCCCTGGTGGTGCAATGGTTGAGAGTCTGCCTGCTGATGCAGGGGACATGGGTTCGTGCCACGGTCCGGGAAGATCCCACATGCCGCGGAATGGCTGGGCCCGTGAGCCATGGCCGCTGAGCCTGCGCGTCCGGAGCCTGTACTCCGCAACGGGAGAGGCCACAACAGTGAGAGGCCCATGTACCACAAAAAAAAAAAAAAAAAAAAATGCAGATCTGTACAACAAAAAGAACAAACTTCAGTGTATGTAAACTGAATTAATAAGCAAAGCATTATTGGAAAAAAAAAAAGTGGAGCCTAAGATGTGACTGAATTGCTACAATCTCATGATAAAACTTGAATGGGTGAGGAGTTGCTTTTTATGGATGAGCAAAGAAATCGGTTTCTTGAGATGGAATTTACTCCTGGTGAACATGCAGTGAAGATTGTTGAAATTGAAAAAAAAAAAAAGATTTAGAATATTACATAAACTTAGTTGATAAAGCAGTGGGAGGGTTTGAGAGGATGGACTCCAATTTTGAAAGAAGTTCTACTGTGGGTAAAATGCTATCAAAAAGCACTGCACGCTACAGAGAACCAGTTCGTAAAAGGAAAAGTATCAATGTGGCAAACTTCATTGTCATATTTTAAGAGGTTGCCCCCAGCCACCCCAGCCTTCAGCAGCCAGCACCCAGATCAGTCAGCACCCATCCACATCAAGGCAAGACCCTCCACCAACAGAAAAAATTATGACTCACTGAAAGCTCAGTTGATGGTTAGCATCTTTTAGCAATAAATTATTTGTGATTAAGGTATGTACATTGTTTTTGTAGACATAATGCTACTTCACACTTAATAGACTACCGTACAGTGTAAATATGACTTTTATATTCACTGGAAGGCCAAAAAAGCTGTGTGACTCACTTTATTGTGGTATTCGCTTTACTGCTGTGGTCTGCAACAGAACCCACAATATCTTTGATGTATGCCTGTAGAAATGAAAGTTATATCGAAATGTGTCCCTGACAACTATCCTGATGGAGACATCTATTTTAATAGGATATAGGATGAAGTATATGTTTTTTAAAAGGAAAGAATACTTGAGAAAGGGCTAATCTCATGTCCTCCTTGGATTATTTAAATGTCACTCAAATTTTCCCTGGATCACCCCAATGCACAAAAATTGTTGCTCCTTTTAAATCCTATATTTGCAGTTTCAACTACTTGATTCACAAAAATCTCATATTGTGTATATTGTCATATATTATTAGCAAACATTATGTGCCTATCTTATCTTCTCAACACACCCAACACTTCTTAAGAACAGAGCTCATATCTTTTAAGTCCGTCGGTCCTACTTCACTTTGAAGAATATCTCACACCTGATAGAATCTCTATATATTTTATTTAATATATTGATCAGATTCAGAGTTGGGACATTTCATGTAAAAAGCAAAGGCCTTTTACACATGCTAGAGATCACTCTCGACATGGACCGTGTCATTGCATATTGCTGAACTCTGTTCAAGAAACAATGGCAAGAAAAGCATAAAATGTTTGAAAAGTCACTAGGTGCTGGTGACTTTTATTGTCTTCTTTTTTCTAAACTGTGTACTAACTTCCTACAATTAATACATGTTTCTTTTGAAATAACAAAAGAAATATATGTTTTGTTTTAAAGAATTGGGTAAATCCACTTCAGGAGAATGATGTTCATTCCTTAGAACATGCCAAGGTAATGTCAGTACTTGAGTTCTCTAAAGCATTTTTCAATGCTGTCTCACTAGATCTTTATAAAAGAGCTCTTCACTTTATAGATGAATGAAAGTCCCTATGAGTTTAAATGAATTGCTAAAAGTTGCATTTGTTTCGTTCAACTGATATTTTGAGAAGGCACTATGTGTCTCCTGGTAATCTAGAGATGAACTGGATTTAAAGCCCAGCTATGGTCTTCTAATGCCTGGCCCCCATCTTGGAGACTCTAAGGCCAGCAGGGTGTCCGATAGTCTGCTTAACATAATGTCCATGAGATTCTGAGAAGCTCATTGGAATAATTTTGTTTAAATAGCAGTTTTTCTTGCTGTTTCACTATCTCACCTTTTACAGTTCTCCAAATTGTCTTTTTGTGGTCTCCCCACTCCCTGCTACGTTTTTCCCCAGTGAGTGGCCTGTTCTCCTTTCTACTTAATTCATTCCTTTAATGTTCTGACAACCATAAGGGATTCACTGTCCTTTCTCTGCTCGAGATGTTGGAAGTCAATGTCCCATCAGCCACAGGGACTGGAGTATGTATGTGTATTATTGTTTGTTTGGTCCCAATGGAAGGAACAGCAGATCTATCTTTCTGAGCAAGAGGCACACAATCACTGGTTTTGCTGACTGGTAAACTCACCTCCTTAAGACAAATCTCACGATTCCTATAAATCTCAACAGGAATTAGCTTCTTCTTCCACTATGTTCCCTTAGCATTTTGTACCTGTGGTTTAGCACTGGTTTTAGTCTATTTTGTATCGTATCTCTCTCCCTTTCCCAACTGTTAGATGCTGGGAAGTGAAATGTGCTTCCCACTTACTTCTGGATTTCCCATTATGCCCATGATGTGCCAAGCACATTATAGGCCCTCAGTAAAGCTGTACCTGCCAGAACCTATAATTTCTGCTTGCCAAATACTCAGCCAAGAGAAGTGTATGCCTTGGCATCAGCATTACACTTCTACCCTCGGAGACTTATCTGACTTGAAACTGGGGTCAATCATCAATCAAAACATAGAGGGACGAAGTGTGGCTGCAGAGCCTTCAAGTCATTCTACCTTCACCTCTGACACCTCCAAAGCCTACCTTCTCCACACTCATACTCACAGCAGCCAACCATCTTCTCAATTCCATCTCTCCCTCTCCCTTTTCCCTTACCCTCTGCTGAACTGTATCAGCCCCATTCCCAAGAGTCTGTTCAGACCTTCCAAGGTGACAATCTGTTCATCTGAATACACTAGCTCAGGCTCTGTACTACATAATAGCGTAATATAGGGGCCTCCTATAACCAGGCCAATAGTGAGGATATCAGGTTTCTACGTAAGGTATTTTCAAAACATAACGTTGACTCACCTCAAATCACACCACTTAGACAACTTTATAGCCAACTATGCCTGGAATTTTCTTTTTATGACTCAAGAAAATGTTGTATCTCTCATATGTTTATTCTTACTTCGGAATTAATATAGCACTCCTGAATCCTAAATCCAGGTGTAATTTCTGAGATCACTGTTCTCAATACTAATCTAGTTACCTAGAAATTTCTTCTAATCAAAAAATTTAAAATGTACAAACTACAATTGAAACAAAAAAGACCATATAAAGAGCCATCTGAAGCACTTTAAAAGTTAGGTATTCCAGCTAGATAAATTCAGATCTCCAAATGACAAAAATGAAAATTCAAAAAAATTTAGATATCTTTATATCTGTTTCTTCATTTATACCACCTTGTGTGTTTATAGAAGGAATAATATTCAGGAACTTTTCATTTCACTGGGATAAGAAAAGAAAATGCTAACCACAATGCAGCCTCATGACTCAAAGGTCTGTAACTGGTATTAATGAACTTTTAAAATGCTAATTTTAATGCTTACCCCTCTAAGAAAGACGCCTTAGAGCAAAACCTCTCATTTCTTATCTGCTGAAAGCAATGTGTTTGCATCCCTTACAAAATAAAATGGTTGAAATAGGGTTTTTGAATGGTTTAAAGTTTCAAGGACTTCTCTTGTTCACAGTTATTCCTCTAGAGAAAAGAAATTTCTAAAATCACATCCCTTAATGGTCTCTCTGCTTGAAAATGGAAATATTCCCAAATATGTTCCACTGTAGGAAAATCAAAAATAACATGGAAACTACAAACATGTTAGCCAATTGAGAATATTTATTAACTAAATAATTTAATAATAAAGAAAATGCCTACTTGATTAATTGTTACAGAGTAAAAATTACAATAAAACTGTCTTGATCAGTGCTTTGCAGAAGCGCCATTACTGTCTGTGCAGTTGTTTAACAAGGATTTAATTGGAAAGATAAGTGAATGCACATTTAAAAGTATTGTTAATTTGCTTTATAATCACCCCATCCTTCACAGTATTGACAGCACAAGGCACAAACCCCTTTCTGTTTTACAAGTATTATTTTCCATATGTGCACAATAAATTCTGAAGCAGTAATTGGAAAGTTTATGGGTTCCAACATACCTAGTATAGTGTATTTAGAGGTGCACTCTTCCTTTATAAGAGGTAACCCAGTTCTAGTTGTTGGATACAGTGACAAATCTGACTTATGTATTTCCCCCATTCACTGCAGATAATAATCATATTTTGTCCACTTATAGAAAAATTGCATCTTCTGTATTTTATGTTTAATAAAATCAGGATTGAGAGGAGGAAAAACTTGTCTGAATTATCTTTGTTCTGTGACCATTTATATTATTTTCTTGAAAAATGTGCATAAACAGTAGAGGATGGTTTCTAGACTGTATGGATGGCTATAGCAAAACATGTTTTTCTGAAAATAGTTGCTCCTGACCCTGTTAAAGGAGACAAGAAAAGGGGCAAAGAACTTCTTCTAATGCACGATCTCTATTTCTATACCATGACCGTTAGCACACAGACACTTCCTCATCCTCACACACCCTTTAGAGTTTGGAATCATCCAGTCAAAACTCCAATCAGTATGGCTTTCAAAACCATGTGAGTGTAGGACTTCCCTGGTGGAGCAGTGTTTAAGAATCCACCTGCCAATGCAGGGGACACGGGTTCAAGCCCTGGTCCGGGAAGATCCCACATGCCGGGAAGCAACTAAGCCCGTACGCCACAACTACTGAGACTGCACTCTAGAGCCCTCAAGCCACAACTCCTGAGCCCACGTGCCACAACTACTGAAGCCCTCGTGCCTAGAGCCCGTGCTCTGCAACAAGAGAAGCCACCGCAATGAGAAGCCTGTGCACCGCAACGAAGAGTAGCCCCCGCTCGCCGCAACTAAAGAAAGCCCATGTGCAGCAACGAAGACCCAAAACAGCTAAAAATAAATAAATAAATTTATTAAAAAAGAAAACAACATGTGAGTGTACTACCTCAGATTTCTAGGAGTGGGAACCTTGCTGACCAAGTCTCCATTGACTAA
Source organism: Leucopleurus acutus (assembly GCF_964270905.1). Taxonomy (NCBI): domain Eukaryota; kingdom Metazoa; phylum Chordata; class Mammalia; order Artiodactyla; family Delphinidae; genus Leucopleurus; species Leucopleurus acutus. Next base: position 32,593,959 of record NC_139149.1, read on the forward strand.
AGCCCAGAGACCTTTACTGTTGAGTCTAAAGCTGCTTTAGAAGCAGGTAGTGTAGATGTTTTTCCTGTGGACAGCAAATACTTCAACTCTACAAGCTTAGAAATTCTTTCGAGGAAAATTTTTGTTAGAATCTTTTTCAGTATAAAACCCTTTGCCCTCTTGATAAAACATGTGACCTCATATTTGTCATGGGAAAAATTATTTTTATCTTTAGTTTGGCTATGCCTCTAAACCTCTAAACCTCTCACGTTTACAGTAGCTTTTTATGCTTACAGAGTAAGATAGATACATATTGAGTTTCACATGTCTAGAGATTTGCCAATAAATGCTAATAACCAACCATTAATAACAACTCACCAATCACGTGACTCCTTTTTATTTCTTTCTACATATATGTGTGAAAAAGAAATAAAAGTAATCTTTAAAGTATGCACATATGTGTGCCTGTGTGTTCTCTCTCTCTCCATATGTATAAGTATAATTTCTCTAGTAAAATTCTTCCATGCTGAGTTTCACTCTCCCTATTTATGTATGCACTTGTATGTTGTGAAAACCATACACAGGCACACATATGTACACACTTTATTTTTATTTATTTTTAAAATTTCTCCCTTAGAGGCATGGATTTTAAAATCGTTTGCCTCAGGAGAAAGTGTCTTTGGGACCAAGACCTTTACATGCCCCATTTCAACTTGTCGGAGCTGAGGTTGGTGCAATAACGAAATGTCCAGCTGTCCTTTAATTAACTGAAATGAGGAAAATGTAATGTTCTGATGAGAGAACCAGGATCATGTGCGGGATAATGGGAAGACTATATGTTTCTGTGCCTTCCTGCATATGACGGAGCCATGGGGTACAGGAAAGCGATGAGGCCTTTTTATGCTCCAGTAGGGGGAGCTTTCTTTTCTCTACTGTACAAACAACATGGTGCATGTGTTTAAATACGCCATCCTAAAATGCAGACTTCTCATTTTCATTTTGCAAGTGGGAAATTTCACTATGTGATGGGCACATTACTCTTCGTAGCGACACATTTTGTGCAAACTCATTTGGGAAAGAATAGGAAATTTAGAATACTGCCTTCATATTTCTTCTGGAAATGTTAGGCTGAATCCATTATTTCCAAACCTGATGAGGATTACAGTTCATTTGTATTTCACAGCAACCCATATTGTATTCTGTTTTGTGAAGTAAATAAGAGATGATACCATTCTAATGGTGCCTGTATTTTGTTTTCCATATGAATAGTCCTATTCTGGGGGCAAGAGGGAAGGAAAAGAAAGCAGGGAGTGGAGTACTTGATTTAGCCTTCTCTAGATGGAATATGTTATTTTGACAAAGAAGTGCCCTGAATTATTTTATAAATAATCTAAACTGGAGGAGGTGGAATATAAACTCACTTAGGTCACTGAGTACATCCATATTCAAATGACAGTATAAAAAGCACTGTTTGGTAACACCCAAATCTATATCTCTTATTTAACAAGTTTAAAATACTCATGGACTAACCTGATTTGACAGCAGTGTAGGTGGATGCTTTGTGCCGATGAAGAAATTCTTTATATACAAAATAATTTCCCACCACTATTTCACTGTGCCTGAAATGCCACAATTAGAAAATCAATTCATCAGCTAGGGCAGGAAAGGCAAATAATTTTACCTCTTATACGAAACACAGTTGATTATTAGTGGCTGATTAGATGGTTGTGTTAAGAAGGATACTGAAGCATTGTCCTAAAGAGAATGAGTTCTGTGATCCATTAGTGATGTGTGGCATTGGCATTATTTTTTAAAAAGAGCCTCAGTATGCTTGCCACATGTTTTCTGTTTCTGGGTTACGGTATTGCATTAATAAAAATTGATTATTAGAATTCAAATATCATATGAGGTTTACACATTAAGGAAATCTAATGAACACAAATCTGTTTATCAGGCAGGATAGCATATATCTTAGGATACCTCCAACAGAATACAACAAAGAGTAGGAGATTTTGGAAGAGTCAGAAGAGAGGAGGAGTATATGATAGAGAATGAAGAACTCAGAAGTCCTAGAAGCTTAAGAGCACAAAAAAGCCTTGACTCTAACAATGAGTTAGATGAAAAAGCCACATTTTACTTAATTTTACTAAGACTAGCCCTGTTTTACCCACTAACTAAATCCCCCATTTGGTATAAAGTATGACTAGACTAGTTTGGTTGACTCTTGTTCATTATGCAAACCATATATTGAGTTGACTCCCACTGGAATGACAGGAAGTCCAAAATAATCTTCCCGACAGGAAATGTCCCATCCCACTTCTCATGACTTCAGCTGATGACCACAGACACTGTCTTTCTGTCTATAAAGCTGTCGTTTAACTGTGGATGGAACAAACCCCCTAACTGAGAAATAAAAGCAAGTCACAAATACAGAAAAACTAGGGACTTCCCTGGCGGTCCAGGGGTTAAGACTTCACCTTCCAGTGCAGGGGATGCAGGTTCGATCCCTGGTTGGGGAGCCAAGATCCCACATGCCTCTCGGTCAAAAAACCAAAACATAAAACAGAAGCAGTATTGTAACAAATACAATAAAGACTTTAAAAATGGTCCACATCAAAAAGATCTTTAAAAAAAATACAGAAAAACTAAAATGATGTATCTAACCACAGTCTTCCCACTTTCCTTTCACTTTGTTTGGGCTCAAGTTGGTGAGATTTATTTTCGTTAAATCACATTTTTTGACAGACCCTTAAAAAATTGATGAAACTGCCATCTGCATTCAAGATCTCAATGTTCAATTTAAGTTGTCTGTTGAGTTTAAACATACTATCAGCCCATTCCTCATATCAGCTAAAATACAGTCCCCTTCACTGGGGATAACGATGAAATGTTGATTTTTTTCATTTATTGACATGTTTGGTCTCTCACTATGCAGCAGCTGCAAAACTCAGCACCATTAAAGAAAACAAAGGAATAAATAAAACTTACAGGTGAATCACTTAGGATTCTTTTGATTTCAAGGCATAGAAAACCAATCCCAATTGACTTAAAATAAATATTTTTTTTTCATGTAACTAGAAAAGTCAGAAAATAATCCAGATTCAAGCATGACTAAAATTGGTCACTTAAACAGCTTCATCGGGACCTAGTCTCTCTGGATCCCTCAGCTCTGCTTAGGCTTCACATGGTGGCAAAAGTGGCTGCAATTATCTCTGGGTCAACAAGGTCCCTGCTTCTAGTTCATCAGGAGTCTCTTTCCTAAACAGACTTGAGTACTAATGACCAAAATTGGCTCCTTAACAAATATTCCTGAGTCAACCACTGTGGCTAAGAAAATCAGATGGGCAGATTGGCTTAGACAAACATCACATGGTCCATACTTGGAGGTAGGGGTAGAGTCCCATCCAGATCACATGAACTGGGATGAAGGAGAAGTATGTTCCCCCAAGGAAACTTGGTACACTAGGTCCAGAAGTAAGATGCTCTCTACAATGAGTAGGTGAACTTTTACTGTTAAGACCATGAATGTCATACCATGGAGATTGGTGTGTGCAAGAGATATCAGCCATCACTAAAGCAATGTTCTTACCTTCAAACAGGCTTCAAACATGCTTAAAGCTCTTTAGATAAATCCATTTCATAGGGTTTGGGAGCTTTTTTAAACATGCAGTAATTGCTTTGGGGGATGATGTACACAAACTTTGCTGTAATTGATAGGTTCAGGAAAGGGGTAATTGCATCCCAGTTAAATTGGTTAGCTTGCTCCAGCACAAGCATGGGCCCTAACATGTTCCCAGCATTTAATTAATCTATAATCTTTGAAATGTTTTAGGAGCAAAACCTACACGATTTCAAAGTATTTTAGGCTACCAACATTGAAAAAAAAAAAAAAACCACTTGATCGTATACAAGCATGGACCAAGATATGCAAAATTACAACATAGAGTATTAAAAAGGAGAGACTTAACCTTGGACAGGCAGAGGTGAACGTTGGGAGAGTCAGAATAATGATGTAGAACTATGTACCCCAGAAACAGGTTAAGTTGTGATAAAAAATACAGTTCAGCAAAGGATCTGAAAGAGTAGTATTGTGATCTTTGGTGACTCCAGGATATTTAGAAATCCTTAATGACTCTCTAGGCATAGGGGAAGGTGATTTTTTGGTTGATGCTTTTGTCATTGTTAGTGGCATCTGTGCATACGAAGACGCCTTCATACAAGAAGAGAAAACGGTTTTTTGTTGTATCACGGACCCATGATAAAGCATTCAAATATAATGCAAATAATTGCAAACTGATGTATCCAGCAGTAAAAAATTGAATAAATAATTTAGCTTTTACACATGGGCAACTCTTGCTAAAAAACTACAAATCAGAATCCTTCTATTTGATTCTATTTTATTTTGTTAATAGATGAACTAATATGATAGGCATTTAATTGTATAATGTATTATTAGCCATTTTCTTTGGCATACCATTAACTTTAAATAGTATTAATATTCAACATTTCATAATACACACTACAAAATTCTTATTTTTTCCAGCCAAACAGAAAATGTGCTTTGATAGTAAATATCTTTAAAGTGGGTTTTAAGATCCCCAGTATGCAAAACCTGTTCCATTTATATTGTTTGATCAAAAATACTGAAAATGCCGCAGCATAATAAGGCAAATGCTGTAAGATGACAGTGATGCCCAAACTGTATTATTATTTTGTAATCAAATACAATGTATTGTATAATTAGACATAATTGTATAATTTGAATATTTAAAAGAGCATTTAAAATGTGATAGGAGGCATCTAAGTACATGGTCTTCTCGGGGGTAGTGAAATCAGAAGGTGTAAAGTTGCCATTCATAGTTGCTATTGAATGGGCAACTAATTCAAACACAAGTTTGCTAGAAGAGGACTTGTAGCTGATTCACATCATGGGCACTCTCTTGACAAATCTGAATCTGTTTGAATTTGACCTACCATGGTTTTCTCCCCTTGAGAAAACACTGTCAGTGTTTAGTTAGCTGAGTTAGGGCACAATACTTCTAGTCTCCACGTGGGTCAGTTTGATCCTTTCTTTATATTCCGTGGGTATACATTGTGCCCTTAATTCAGATCCATGTTCTCAGAAATGTGTGCCCATGATCATGAGGGGAGCTGGACCAGAAAGAATAAGTGGAGCAACACAGATCCATCCCCATTTCCAGAAAAACTGCTCAAAGGATATGCCTCACATGGAGGAAATTAGCTAGATATTTTGTCAAGAGAGGCCAGTGTTTTAAGGCAACTTTTAAAATAGACGAAGAAGCTTGATTTTTTGGTTAATAAATATTTTGGAAGGGCACACTTTTAAGTGAGCAACAATTCTGAGCTTTACCCAGCTCTCCCCACACAGAGCTCCTCCCTCTATTACCAGCCCTGGAACAGCATTTGTTTGTTTTATTAAGGAAGAACGCTGGGAAATGAGGAAAGCCTTTTTATTTACAATCTTGCCTAAATTTTCCAGTGATCTGGAGACAGAGCCAATAGAAGACTAGGTTGATGGTATATTCTAAAGTTAGAGGAAAAACTCAAACAATATTTTCTGTTTCATATTTATTTAGTAGTGACTCAATTAGGGGGCCAAAGATTGGTAAAAGTAATTGTCTCAACTTAGAGTATTCAATATGTCAGTTATTTCAGAGATTTGTGCTATCGCAATTAAATAGGAAATGAAAAGACAAAATTTAACTGAGGATTTCCTGTATCTGTTAGTACAAAAGCCAGATACATTTCTTCAGAGTTCACCACGTTCTCCAGAAGCTGACCACATGCTATTATTTTCAACCCATGCCCAGTATGAATCTTATGCTCCTGCAAGCGAATGTAATTATTACAGGCAGAAAATGGTATGTTTATTTACATTTCTATGGCTTGATGGTAGCAACAGATCCCATGTTCTGGGTATTTTGTTTTCCTGATATTCCCTTGCTTAGACCATGTTTCAAAACCCAGGTCAAGTTCCAAATTCCTTTGATGAATTCACCTATTTCTGTACTCTTCCTCCTATTATATGGTTTTTAAAAAAGTTAATACAATAATTAATGCCTTAAAGTAAATTGCTCTATTTTCTAGGGTATTTTTCATTACATAAGTACCTAGTACTAAAAATATCTAGATCCTCAGGGGTAGATTCATATCATATTCTATACTTTTTACCCTCAAAGTGCCCATAATGGATGCTTAATAGTGATGGTGAGAATGATAACTAATGTTTATTGAGCACTTACTATGTGCCAGGTACTGTGTGTGCTAAGTGTTTGATTGGCAATTTCTTACTGATCATCACAATAATCCTATGTACCAGGTACTAGTATCATTCCCATCTTCAGACTAAGGTATAGTGCGATAAGGAATTTGACTAAGGACATGAGGCTGGTAACCAGAGTCAAACACAAATATGCTTAAACAGAATCCATGTTTTCAAGGTTAGTTGCTTGATTAGCTCCACAAAAAGCTAAAAGATGCAGGAGCCAAGCAACATCTATCCCGATATACTGTAACATTTGTTAAACAAGCTGCAATTTTCTATAGCTTCACTTTATGAAGAGCTGGGCTAATGGTATCAAACCAGCAACTTGCTATGTCTGCTAGTGCATAACTATGAACCACTGCACACACTTTAGTCCTTCCCAGAATACACTTCCACTCCACAACCCCACAAATTCCTGCAAATTCCTTGTTCATCCTTCAAAATCAAGCTGAAATCGTCAAAACCATCACATCTCTGAAACTGTCCTTAAATCCCTCAGGCCCAGATAACCCCTCCCTTTCTCCTCTTGTCTTTCTCCATTTTATACATGCTTTTTTCATAGCATTATTTTCTCACTTTGAAGAGCCTGAATTCCATAAGGTCAAGTATTGCGTCTCACCTTTGCCTTTACTACCTGGCATAAGGACTACTGCAGAAGTGATATAAATAAATGAGTCTTAACTGAGTTATTGCAAAAAAGAAAAAAAGTGCAGTTTATTTGTGCATGATATTAGCTGCTCCAATTCCAGAAATGGCACATTCTGAGCTCCCCTGGCAGCTTCCCCAACTTCAGATTCTCAGAATCTATGGAAGAGCAAAATCTTATCTTCAAAGACAGTTTCTTAAAACCTTCCAAGGATTAGAGCTTCTCTCACAATCACTTCATTGGTGGGAAGGGGATTAGAAGGGGTGGGAACGGGACCAGTTTTTTCTCTGAAAGACATGAGATGAGATGAGTTGAGATGAGATTAGATTACTCATCTAAAGACTCTGGAAAGTGATAACAGCCATTTAGCATTCCTTCATTTCAAGTATTTATGATGCAGTTGCGTTCTTGCTTCTGCATGCTGAGCAGTCTTATTTGAGTCTAATATTGGACGTGATATAAAGACTTGCACATCTTTTACCTTAATAAGGCTTTTTATTTCAAACCCCATATCTTGCATCTATGTGTTTGACAGCTGGTGTCCTGCAAGGCAATGGCCAGTAAGAGGCATGATTGCGCTAAATTGGAAGCATGAGGCACAAGAGTGTGTTTTTATTAGGGGGGCAGGGAAGAAAATTTGAGGGTAGTGGGTTAGAAGAAATCATCCACAGATGCCGATCTCTGTCCTTTAGTGGATGGGATTTTTGAATTGTGGTAATTCCTGTTTCTGTGACAGTTCATCAAAAATTGAGAGCACCCCATTTGAAAATTACCCATGGTTTCACTTCCAAACTAGATGCAGACTCTGTGCCTTTGATTATTAGAATTATTCAACTCACTCTGTAGGGCAATGAGGAGGGGCATGGGTAAATACTAAGCCAACTGATATTCTGTAAGAGATTCATTTCAGAAGCACAAGGCAGCAGAGCAAACTCCATCACTTTTTAACAAGCGTTATCTAAACACACAGCAGCAACCGATGAGTGAGCCAAAGTGACAATTTGGAAATTAATCTGTTTCCTCCAGAAATGTCTATGTGGGTGAGGGGCCAGTCATACTGAAAGATGAGGAGACAAACTTTTCTCTGCTTTTATTAAGCATTTTTAGATGAATTGTGGAAGGCAACTCAGCAAATGTCTACAGGTTTCTCTCTACTCTGCAAAACTTCTTTAAAAATAATATAAAAAACATCTCTAACCAAAGAGTGAGGAGGAGATAGTACTTCAGAAACTTTTCACGGGTAACACCAAACTGATTGTTCCTTTAGCAAAAGCAAAACTTCAAAAGCTGGTTTCCTTTCATTCCACCAAACACTGACTGAGGTCAAGTCCCAACGTTCTCTTCAGGAATAGGAGAGAACTCAGACAGAAGGTGTGTGGAAGGGAAGAGGAGATGAATGTACGTTAGTCATATCCACTGTAAGGAAATTGTTTCTTCACTGGTCTCACGTAGAGCTCTGCTACACTCCTGATGCGCTGAAAGGCACATGAGCGCCATTGTGAAGAGACAGGACTTAAATTGTAAGAGGGATTTCAAGAGAAGAGGGCTGTTGATTCACATAGGAGCATGTCAAAGATTATTTAAGTGGCCAGTAATATAAACATCATGTTACTAACACTGAACAGTTTATCACATAAATATAATTGTCTTCTTTTAGAAGAATAATAAAAGCTGAATCCATATGTTTCATATTATTTAAAATTGTTTCTGCAAGATGTATTAGTCCCACAGAAGAAGCAATTCTTCCACCAGAGGAGGACAACAGCAGTTTTATTATTTTACATTGTCATTTGTTTAATTTGTTTGTTCCCAGTAGTAGTTTCACAGATTTTTATGAACTGTTACTTTTATAGAAAGTCAAGTTACTCAGGATGGATGTTGCTTGCATTCATTAAAAAAAAAAAAAAAAAGAGTCAGAAAGGTAGATGACATGGATTTACTTAACCGAATCTGTTTAAAACAATGTTTCTGAATTCTTAGACAAATCGAAAATTAATGTAGGGAGTTAGGTTCTGTTAGGGATATTTCTAATATTTTGTCTGAGTTTATTTAAACATGGAGATCAAGTTAAAGCTCAGACTGGAAGACCTCTTGTGAGCAAAGATAAACTAGCAATTCTTATGTTTAGAAATAATTCTGAATAAAAGAGAGTTCTCCAAGGATTTTTTTTTTTGTACAATTACTGCAAAATACTAACTTTATTTACTTATAGTTAAATGTCTACTACTAATTTTTAGGCATTTTATTCGTTGAGAAAACTAGTTTCTCCTGTCATTTCTCACAGTTTCAACTAAATCTTATTTTTTATCTAAACTGAGATGTTTCTAAGTAAATTTGAAAGTTTAAAACTGAAACATTATATTTTGTATTCTCCATTAACTAATAGATTAAATAAATGCACTATGAGAAAATATCACCCAAAAGTTACCATTCTTATTTTTTGGAACTGCTAAAGATGCTTTTTTTTGAAGTCAGATATTTGGAAAGAAGTGTCATGAAGGTAAACGTCCAAAAGAATTTGAACAAAATTATTTCAACAGTATAGACACAAGGCAGGCCAGAGAATCAGCAGTACATTCAAAGTCTTCCAGATATCAAAGTACGTGAACATTCACAATCTATTTGCAACACCCTGGTAAACTAAAACTCTAGAAGAGAATAGCAATATTATTGCAACATAATCTGGATAATCAGAGCATTAAAAAAATCTGGCAATATAGACACATAGCACGTATCTACTGAAGCTAATTGAAGTCAAGCTATAATTCAGCAAAGCAGTCTTTATGAATGAAAATAATTTATCATACGTCTTTTATTCTCAGTTGCAAGATTTTAAATCTAAATACCTGAAAAATTCTGAAAATGAAATATGACCAATACCAGAACAACTGGACGTGAAATCTGTAATTCTAAATAGTCCCAAATAATTGGTATTTGGCTTTGGAATATCTTGCAAATATCTTTATATTTGTATTTTACTTTTTGCTATGAAAACAATTTTCTATTTCCTAAGCATATTGATAAAGGCACAGAGAGATGGATCAGGAACATTCTGGGTGTTAAGAAAGCATCCTGAGATTTAAAACGTCCTTTCTAAATTTAGACAAATGCAAGATAAATCCTACAAAAGGTTCATAGTTCCCTAGACTAAAATTAAAAGAATGTAGAGATTTGTGTAACCCTGTACCTTTTCTTTATAATCATATGTTGACTGAATAAAGAATGATAAAAAACTCTTCAGCCCTGATCTTATGCAGCTATATTGCTGTTTGTTAAAAGAATATTTTAAAACTTTTTATATTAAAATATTAACTGTTACAAAAATTCAAACAGCACAAAAAAAGAAAAAGAAAAAATTGTCACCTAGTCATTCCATAAATAAACACATAATTAAATACACATACGTATAAACATGTTAATATTCAGTGAATAACATTCAAGATGGCACTTGATATAGTGATGTACATAGAGATGAATAGTAAGATAGATAAAAATACGACTCTCCCACAGCGGTTATTCCTTAGTAAAATGTTTTACATTTAGTTTTACTTGAATTTTAAGAAGAAAAAGAAGTTTAAATGAGCTTGAAAGAATGCCTAAACTTCAAATAAATGTTTACTTGACCCAAGAACAATTAACTCCTAAAAGATGACTTAACCTTAAGGAAAATGTTAAGACTTTGAAGTTAAAAGAATTACTTCCATTTTAGACTAAATCTTTTGTTATTTAGAAGATTTGGAAGGTATTCTTCCTTCTAGATGGTCTTCCAATTTATTTAGGATTTTCTTATTGAAAGGTTAACATTCACATTTGTAATCATCATTCCCAATGCTGTTTAGACTTAGTTCTATGCTGCAAAGGAAAAAATGCTCACACCTAGTCAGTTTACCAAGTTTTCTACATTCTCAAGGCCTTCATTTAAACTTTCTGTTTATTGTGTTTTGTCATCCAGTTCCATTTCCAAGAAAGGAGCATGAGTAGGTTACTCTCAAGTTTCTGAATGAAGTTCTCTGAATTTTGCAAACCTTTTCATCAGGCATTGGTATTGCTGTGAAGTATTCTGAGACCAACCTTTTTTTTTCCTCTCTTAATATGAATTACCTGTGCTGTCTGGAAAACCATATGGCTTTTTATTTATCCTTAAATTTCAGTAGCCCTACTAGGATATGTTAGATTAATCATGCTGTATCAATTTTTCCTGGGACTAGGTATGTTTTTTCAGTAAGCAAATTTAAGTCTTTCTCTATTTCCAAAAACTTTTCTTCTGTTACATCTTTGTTTTTTTCTGTTCCATTTGCTCTTTGATCTTCAAGAGCACTAGTTTTGTCTTTGTATTATAATCACCTTTACTCATATAGATAAAATTATTCATAGGCATATTTTATGTCTTTAATCTTTTCCTTTTCATTTTGTATAATTTCTTCTAGTCTGTATGTCATCCTCTGTTTTCAATTATATATATTCAGTTTCTCTTCTACTTTGACACTCGTAGGTTTTTTTTTTATTCCACTTATTTCCTGAGCTTGATAAACTTGCTTTTCCTCCCTTTGAATACATATAGCTCTTTTTAAAAATTCCTCCTGATACATTTTGTGTAAATAATTTCTTTGCAACCATAGAATAACTATTTGTCTGAACTCTCCTGGTTTCTTGAATAATTCCTCTTATGATTTATATCCCTCTGCTTTTTTTATTCTTGTCTAATCAATGATCCCTTGGTGCTTCTGTAATCCCTACTTAATTTTTCTGATTACTACTAATCCTTGAATTGGCTCATTTAATACCTCTCTCTCTCTCTCTCTCTCTCTCTCTTTCTCTCTTTCTCTCAGTAACATAGCTCTGCGTGTGGAACCTGGAAATTTCTGTCTCCTCACTCTCCTTCATGCAGCTTCCTCCTTGGAACTCTTCCTAAGCTATGTGACTGGGGAATAAACAGTAAAATGGTTTTGCTTCCATGCCACCTTCCTTGACTTTCTGTGTCATAAATTTCTAGCATATTTCCCTACTCACAGGCTGCACCCATTCCATTCCCATGGCCTGATATTCTATCAGATCATCAGATACCATGCTCAAAACTATGACCCTTTTAAGGAAACCCCTTTCCTCTTCCATTTCTGAAGTTTGTGTTGGCTCTTAGTTTCTCTCCTCACTGTGGCACAGACTCCACAGTATTTCACAGTACACATGACTGTGTATGGTTTGAAGCTGTGGCTATTTTTGTTTTATTGAAGATTGAGGGGTTTTGCTGTTGTTGTGGTTCCCTATTTTTTCAGTCTCTATTGCTTTTGGTATGTTTTCAAAGCCCTCAATCCAGATGCTTTTTAAAGGAAATAATCTAAGACCCAAGTTCCTCTGGACTTTTGAAGTTTGTCTCATTGTGTTTTGATCTTTATTCACATATTCCTGAAAAAATCTCTTCCTTTCTAATGAATTAATTTAAACAAATCAAATATACTACTCCTTCCCAAATCCCTCTTGTTTTAGTTGATTTTATCCTTCCCAAAATGAAGGATAAAGACCTTCCTTTCTTTCATCTTTCCTCTTTCATAACAATTTCTGTAATGCCAGCCCTCCCTCTAAATTGAATGGAGACGTGGACACCACCGGCATGATAATAATTTTGCACTATGGTCAAACATATCATTTGACCTGCAAAGCACACCAATAATTTGTCAACTTCCGTAAACTGATATAAATATTTATTAAACATTTCTTAAAGACAAATTCAAGTATTGGGGGTTGGAAGAGCAGAAAAAAAATCTACTGTTGCTAGCCTCTCAATTTACAGGCCCCATTCAGCACAACAAAAGCCTTTCTCTTAACTGGGCTCAACTTCCTTAGAAGACAATTTAACAGTATTTTGGTTTTACTCAAGCATAACCTAGGATTTTAGCTCCTCTCCTTCTCCAACAGTTTATCAAAGAACTGTATGCAATTCTCCTACCAAGAGAAGTTCTAGTAATATAAATTTGCCCTGCTCATTACATTTTAAGTGACCTTTTAAAATCCTTTTGGATAAGTTCCCTGGAGCACCAATGGTACTCTCCGGGCAGCTCCTGTGTCTGGCTTTCTACCCTTTATCACATTCTTGAACAGTGATCTCAATTGCTCTAAGTACTCATGTTTTCAAGTTATTTACCTTCTAAGTAAATTGGAGAAAAATCAAGGTTTTCATTTAAAAAAAGAAGAAAAAGGAGAAGTCCCGCTCCCGTGGCATCCCAGTTTGCTTTTATGGGCAGAAGAGAAAAGTATGGATACCTAAAATTAGATTGTGTCCATCCTGGGCATACCCATCAGAAATTCTCCCACAAAAAAATATCACCTGTACTATGTTGAACAATAAATGATTCTGCAATCTGTTATTTTCTGCCCAGTTTAATACATTTCCTTTCTGGCTTGGACATGTTCCCAATGCTCTATAGTAAATTTACATTCATGTTTGACCTCCCCAACCATCTGCCTTCTTCTATGGCCTTTTTTATACTTCCTGGGTCAAGACTTGAAAAAGGCCTTAAAGGTCCCTTTTGCTTTTTCCTCCACTGTATTTCACCTATTGAACTAGGCTGGAGAAAGTTCAACTTCAGGCCTTCTCTACACACTCCTTCCTTAGAGAACTTGCATATTTCAGCTGTCACTTGCAATCAAGTTATTCTCAAGCCTTTATTTCTATACCTTAATTCCAACCTTTCAGCATACTATTAAAAGTGTGATTTTCATTATCTGAAAATATATCTCTACTTAAGCGGTCACTAATCACTGGAATGATAGAGAAACTTAATCTCTGTTCTGAGGAATCCACTTCTCTGTGTACACTCTACTGCCTACAGCAGTTGACTGCTCTTACTATCCTAGGATGACAAGTTTGAGTCAAAAATTTCCAGCATTTGCTTTTTGACCATCTCAACTACTACAGTTTTAACAGCATTTCTTGAACACTTTTATATACCACCATGGCATGGTGTGCTTTACAAATATTACCTCACTTAATAAATGTAGACTACAAAGAGGTAGACATCACTGTCTCAGTGGTGCTGACACGGAAACTGAAGCTTAGTGAGGTTAATTTGCCTACGGGCACACAGCTAGTAGGTGACAGAGCCAACATTCAAACCTGGGATTGATTGAATCTAACGTCAGTGTGCTTTTAGTCAAGATGCAGTGTTGTCTTAAATTCTGCCTCTCTCTAGGTCTAGGATAGGCTTCTTGAGTCTGCAGTCACTCTCCTTTAACAAACATGAATTGAATGGCTGTTATGTCCCAGGCACAATGCAACAGAGTATAAAAATGAATAGGATGTGGCCCTGGCTCAGAGGACTTTTGGGGCTAGTGAGAAACAGTGAGACTAAAGCTTGGTGTAGGGGTGGGCATCTTTCATGAGTTGATGAGTATTATAGTTGCAATTTCAAATAATTAGCTCTTAGTAGTTAATATATACATTTTCTTTCCCTTGATTCACTATCTGTTGCAGATGATTGTCTCATTTGGGGAACTTCACTGAAAAAATGGAAAGCAAAGCCAAGTGCCAATTGGGAAAGAGGATCCTCTCGACAGAACAGAAGTTTGTAGGAAATGATTAGTAGCGAAGATAATAAAGCAATTGTGAACAGTGAGATGGACAAGTTCTCATTTTGTAATTTATGTTCTACTCAGGAGCAATTTGTTCTCAAAAATTAGGCCTCCAATTCAGGGCTTCTCCTGATGATGACCCGTGTGAGTTTGGGATATCATGTATTCAGGAGCCTGAAAAATATTCTTCTGGTAAATTTCCAAAAGTACCCATTTGGTGTACCATGTCCACCTTACTGTTCACAACTGCTTGGTTAATTATTTTTGTTGCCTCTCCTTTCCTACCAACTTCCGTTCTGTCCAAAGGATCCTCTTCCCCAATCCACTTGGCTTTGCCTTCCATTTTTCGGTAAAGTTTCCAAAACACATTCATTAAATCCTAAAATTAGATTGTGATAATCAGCATATTTCATTTCTAAGCACAAAATGATATGTGCTTTAAAATGTGAGTTCTGGAATCACATTGCCCTGGGAGAAATTCAAGCCTTGCTTTGTAAAACTGGCACAACCTTGAATAGGTTGAAACATTTCAGGACTCTGCTTCTTCAATTATAACACAAAATTAATCATCCTTCCTACCTTATGAAGTTCCAACATAAAATGCAAATGAGGTAAATGGTTATTATTATTTTATTATTCTGCAAGTATTGCTGGGATAAAATTTCTCGTAACTCTATTTTGAGAAGGATTTTTGTTTGAAGAAACTTTCTTTTACTACTTTAGTTTGCCCCAATAAAGCAGCATAACCCATTTCTCTGTTTCAAATATTATTTATTATATTCAATATTTCCTGGATGAAATGCTCTTTCTGAATGATTGGTAGTCAGACAACATTCAGCAACTCCTTCTTTCAATTTTTCTAATGTCAATCCTAGTATATCTAGTGGAGTACATGAAAAGATTTGTTTACAAAAAATTCATTTTTTAAATTATACTCTGAGATAATTAGATGAACTATCTTTATTTTTCCAGATATTTATTACTTTGTGTGTGTTTAACTTCACAACTCAGTAAGAAATTACAGTATCATTTTGGAAAATCTCCAGTCAAACTCTGATCTTTGCCTATGATGTATCTGGTTTTATTTAACTGAAATGGGGGAATTGAATACTTTTAGATTTTCCTGCTATTCTTCGTTGACTATTTGACTTTCGTTGTGTCATTTTGTAAGAAACCTTGACAAGTTAAATTTATCCACACAGAAACCTGTAGTTAGGAGACCTGTGAGACGACTATAATTTCCTTCCCATTAGTTTCAATGAATTCCATGCACGTGAAAGAAAACATGGAGAGTGGAGTCTGGAGCCCTGTATTTCCCGTTGTGCAGGTATATTGAGGAGAGAGATATAGTCCAGGTCTCCTTACGTTGTTCCTCTGCTGCACATTACCCTTAATCCTCCTTTGAGCAAATACAGACTAAAGCAGCAATGCCAAGAACTGGAGACTTAACTCTTTAAACACGATAGGCCTATGGACAAGTAGCTTACTCTTTGCACAAAATCTGTGAAATGGTTAATATATAAATGTGAGTGTCTATTGTAGCCAGTGTGAACCAGAAGAATTGAGCTGTAGCCAGCATTTATTTAAGCATCATTTTTGCCATCTGGATTCTTTTGTGAGGAAAGAAACGTTTGAGGGGAATTGCCTTTGGTCACAAAAGTGATTTGACTTTCCTCCCTATTTATATGTTAATCATCCCTAAGCTTCCATTGTTCAAAGTTCCATAAAGAGGCATTTTTTCATACTGCTTTGAGACTTTAGGTAGCTTAGAGATCTTGAATAGGATGTGGGAAGGTATATCAAACATTCTGTGGACAAAGCACATTGGCCTATGTATGTAAAAATCAACTAAACAATTTAACCCAGGTGAAAAAGCATGCAACCAGTCACTCAGAGAGGGCCAATTAGCCTGTACTCATTGGTTCTTTTCGAAATCACATGCCATATGATATGGCAAATCATTTGGAGATGAATGATCAAATTCAAAATCTTGGCCACATAGTATCAACTGTTTTAGGTACCAATTCAGTCCATTCTTCAGTATTAAAACAGAAGACAAAAATATTACTATAGCCCAGAAATCATAATTTCTAGTCCCCTTTGACCTATGGCAAAGTAGAAAAATTCAAAGACAATAGTGAACATCTATCACACAAATGTTTCGAAGATTAAAACTTGAGAAGACTGGCATTCATATCTGGGAATTATACATTTTATACTTATGTTAGAGGAAAGGTTTTTAAATTAGTATGGTTTATTTTATTACTGTGTTTGTAAGATTCAGAATCAGTGGTTATTTTATGATTATTGTAAGATCAGGGAATTTTTATCTCATGTGAGAGCTCTTTAAAAATAATTAATAAAATCTCTTATCTGAATAAGGGGTTTAAGTCGTGCAATGGGCAATGAGGCAAAGTTTGTGGGTTTCCCCAGCCATAGAATCTGTTATTTTAAAGTATATTAATATAAAACTATTTACAGAAGTACTAACTCCTGTAACATATAAAAGAAATACCCACAAGTAAAGCTCTTTTAGACCAGCAATAAATAGATCAACAAATACAAAATATTATAATTCATACAAAATATTTTTGTGCTATTCACAGAACACACTAAAAGAATGATTGGAATGGAAATGAAAATTATCAGTATATAACTCTAAATATTCACTCCTAGTCTTAATTGGAAATTGATACCTTATTTAACTCTTGAGCAGGAATGTGTGATGTTTAAAAATTAAGAGAAAATTATAAAGTCCAAAGGTAAATGTTAAAATACATATATGTGTGTGCATGTGTGTGCGTGGGTGGAGGTATTAATCTTACCATTAAAAGGAGAAAAAAAAAGAGCCTTTAAAGTTTCCATTATCCGTTATGTCAGGTAGCAAATATCTTCTCAGTGTAACTCCAGACATTAAATCTGTCGA
Organism: Leucopleurus acutus; assembly: GCF_964270905.1. Lineage (NCBI taxonomy): Eukaryota > Metazoa > Chordata > Mammalia > Artiodactyla > Delphinidae > Leucopleurus > Leucopleurus acutus. The sequence goes on from NC_139149.1 coordinate 32,611,362, forward strand.
GAGGAATGCTGTAAAATAAATGTCTGGGATACCTTCATAAACAAAAATCTTATTTCCATAATTCATACAGCTGGCTGGCATTTATTGGCACGTCAGGTGCAATGGGGACATTTCAGGAACATTAACATGTACAGCATCATTTGTCAACAAAGCAACAATGTAAGCAAATCGTTCAGAACTCATATAGATTTACAGCTTTCTCTGCCAGCTGCTAATTACGGTGTGCTCTGCCTATTTGGTATGGTCTTTTTATTGGAAAATGACAAAGGGGTTATAGTATCCCAGTTTGGAATATAGATGTGGCTTTTAGTAATAATATGAGTGTAATATGACCACGTAGCTTGGAGTTGTGATCCAGTTTTGCTGGTCTTATAATTGATCAGCTTTGATTGATGAAGGACAAAGAGAAATTCACAGGCTATTTCATTTCTGATATAAGTAACCTCTAAAACAAAGGGAAAATGGGGGAAAAATTATCAAAGACCATGTCATAGCAGTTCTTAATGTTTTCCCCTATGGAACATGACACATAATATTTACCTCTCAAAGAAAAGCTGATGTGTTGATTGCTGATGGAGCAAATGTTACAGGAGCCTGTACATTTCAGAATACTAGGTTGTGCTTTGAACAATCAGGAAGCCCTTCCACAAATATGTTTAAATAATGTTAAGGTTATGACATAAGGTGACAAACGTCAGCAGCATCAAAGTTAACATCTATAATCACCCCCTTCTTAAGTTGTTCAGCTTTAGGAAAAGACACAATTGTGCAAGCAAATGATGGAGTGTCAACTCTACCTTCAAATTCCCCGGATTGTGTCAAGATATATTATAATCCATAAAATGAATAGTGGCGCTGCATTCATGCCCATGATGTAAATCCATATTGAGAGATATAAATGCCTCCTATTCAACCAAAATATAAAAAGTTAAATTGGTAAATCCTTACTCAAACATTATTTAGATTTATCCCATCCCGAACCTTATTAAAACCCATTAAATTCCAGAGTGAACAGATTTGACATTCAGCAAATCAATTGCTGTCAGAGCAGCTGACTTGACCAGATATTAAAATATTTTAAGCTTTGTTGGCACCGTATCTTCAGAGAAGAAATGTAGTGAGGCATTCCAAGAGCTGGTAATGTAAGGCCAGCAATGGTTGACTGTATTCAATGTACATTATACTAAATGAGCATCGTCTCATAGTCTCGTAAATAAATATTTTAACTTCAAAAATAGTTTATAGATAAATGGAGTCCCTCTATTTTACATAATCCTCCAGTGGAATCCCTTAGAGTCTTCCCTTACACATTTGTCACTATTTATTTTGATTGTTGGTTTATTTCGCCTTCACTAGAGTAGAATACCTAAAAACAGAAAATATATTGTGTTCATTTTTGCACCCCCAATCCTTAGCACTGCCTGGAACACAGGAGGTACCAAATTAAAGCTAGTCAAGTGAATGAAAGAAGGTATACATGCATGAATATTGAGGCAGCCCTTGGTAAATAAGATTCTGAGGAAGCAGAAATTTGCTTCAACATTTGTCCACGAGTCCTTTTCTTCAGGATACCTTCTAAATCCCCTAAGAAGCATATTTCCTGTATACTCTTCTCTTGTTTTTCTCGTCTAAAACCTACTTTCAGAAAAGTATCTGAAACCCACAAATATTAAGATATGAAGTATAAAGAATCTTCAAAAGTATTGTCTTTTTTCAGGAGAATTTATATTCTAACCAAGATTCAGCTCTTAAACTAAGACTGATTGTTAACTTGAGGATTTTAGGCATTCCTTTTATGTGAAGAAGAATTTTTAAGGTGAGGGTAACATTTTGGTTTCCCTTAATAGATAGACGATCTCAGATTTTTCCCAAACCACTCCTGTTTTGTGCCAAGGGAGGAGGTGGTATTGACTCTGCACTTCAGGATTACGGAGTACACAGATTATACCAGGAATTAAAACACAGGCCCTAGAATAGAAATGTGGTTTTGCTAAGGAAAAATTCCATGGTCTAATTCTCATTAAAATGAAATTTTTCGGTTGAGTCAATATGAAGAGAAACATCTAGATTGCTACATCTGGGTAGAGCCCTTTCAACCTGTATTGCCATTTCCTGTGTGAAGCAAAATTTTCTACTGAAATTAGAAACAAGCAAGAGCTTTTATTTTTTACTGTTCAAAAAATGCTAAAACTTTCAATTCATGTCATAACAACCCCAGAGAAATGGGGTCGGTGGAATCAGATCATTTGGAAGAGAAGCACAATAATTACTTGAATAAAAGTCACCATTTGTGAATCCACCCAACTTGCCCAAAATAAAATGATTACTTCTGAAAGTAAATTACATATAAACTAACATTTATCTTAACCCTTATCCCAATTGTTATCCTTATTTTTATTTAGAATCATTAAGCCAGTTCTTTAGAATATTCTGTATCATTACTTCCAAATAATTTAGGTTGCACTAATTAATGATTCACATATACTTGAGATAGAATAGGTTGATGTTTACCTGTTTATTACGCAAAATAGCTTCAAAGAAAATACTTGCAAAATTCCAGGGACATTTTTAAACATTCTTAATTACTTTTAGAAGTATCTGTTTTTCTTCACCAACGTGGTATTCTAACTATAAAACCTTCATCACTAATCATTAACTCAGATCCTCTAAGCAATTCCACCAAGAATCATTTATTATCCTCAGTAATATATAACAATGCTATTTTAAATGATATCAAAGTTGACCATAATTTTATTTCTCACTAAGTTAAACATGCCTCTCCTTTTCTTTTCCTCTTCCTACCCCTCCCTTCAACCACCACCTTTGCCCCACAGTAATACATGTCTATAGGCATATTGAAAATATAACCATATAAATAAGAACTTTTGAGAATTTGCAATTCAGGAAACATGGTAGAACCCCGGACTTATTATCACTTGTTAGTTGATTTGCTTAAATACAAAATATGATAATAAAGAGATAAACATATAAAATTGATACACTTTTGTAAGAGCTATGGAAAAATTATTATTTATGGTTTATATTACATATAATATATAAGCCTACAGATCTTAATTCAGATGCAGATGCAGGTAGAAAATCTACCTTTAATCCAGTTTATATGGAAATGCCCTCTTTGGGCCTTTCTAGAAGAAAGCAGGAGGCCACTCATGAGAACGACTCAGTCCAGCTCTCCCTCAACATGTTAAGTCAGCAGCTTAATAGGGGGCATTTAATCAGCTTAGTAATTCCCTCTTATTGTTCCTTCCCAAATCTAATTTAAGGGAGAGAGAGCCTTTAATCTCAAAAGGTAAATACTTAACTTAAAAAATGGTACAGAAAGATAGAAAAGATAGTTTGATACGTGGCATTTTCTTACATGAAAAAATAACATTCAAACTAATAATGTGTGTCTATATATTTTTAAGATCCATAGCAAAATAGAAACATTCTCAAGCAAGGAAATTTGAGAGTTTAACACCAACAGACTCTCCTGAAAAGATACTATAAGGATGTATTTCAGGAAGAAATTAAATTATTCCAGAAGAAATGTCTGAACTGTTAGAAGAAAAGATTAGTGAAGAAGCTAAACTTATGGGTAAATCTAAAGAAACTGTGTAAAACAATGAGAAATTTGTGGAGCGTAAATCTAGACACAGATAAAATCTTGGTCAAAAACAGTATATAAGTGGGTAAGGGAGTAAACAAAGTTAAAAAAACTTCCAAGGTCTTCAAAAATTATGAAGGGACGTAAAGACTTTAGATTGTATTAAATGAAATACACATGTTAAAATTTCTAGGCCACTGTGTTGTCACATGGTCACCATTAGCTGGAAGGTGCCACAGGGAAAGAGGTTAGGAGCGGGGTTGGATCAGCCAGCCAATAAGATGTCTCTTTTATCACACCCTGCTTGTCCTCCACAGCAGTGAGCATTCCACTCTTTAAAAAGAAGTTTTATTTTATTTTATTTTTGCTGAGGATAGAAAGTGTGCAACCAGAAGATAGAAATCCTAAGAAATATACTGGATAGAAGGAGAGTAGAGATACATTTCTCGGGGTTGAAAAGTAAACTTAAGAGTCTTAAAGACAAGGAGGTCTATGCATTTGCTTAAAAACCAAACATCAACAGCAAACAGGAATACAAGTGATGTATTCTGGAAGGAATGTTAGCTATTGAGAAAATTATTTATTTGTCTATTCACAGAATGCCACACATCTAGATGCTTCCACTTGGAAGAACAGCAACACATCATTTTAATAAACATGGACATTTGAATAGTGTTTTTGCTGTCCATAGATGAGAGCCTAAGTAATTTTCCTACCAGCAGACAACAATGTACTTTGAGAAACATATATGTGCACCTGTAAGTTCCTGTTAATGCACAGTTCTTTCAAAAATAAATTTGAGGATGAGCCATTTGAATGTTTCATAGTTAGGAGGGAAAAAATGACTTTTGTAGTAACAAAAATACAGTGAAAAACAGTCAATTATAAACAAATAATAAAGATAAAGAAATGAAGACATCACTACCAAAACCAGAAAAATAAGCCTCAAAGACCAGAAAGCACTTTCTGTCCAAAATTAAATGTCCAGTATTTTCATACAGTTTGCATTCATCATGTATTTCCAGTTTAACCTATTTAAGCCCCTTCCCATTGCTACTGATGTTCATGGATCGCTTTCTGTCTCTCTCTCTTTCAGTTTTACTATTTCTTATCATGTATATCTGCCTCAATGAGTTTTAAAGGCTAAACTGTTTGCTTAGAATTCAGGTGTTTTTCTTAGCAGATTATTTCAAGCTGAAGCTGGTCCTTTCACATACTGTTGAATTCCAAATGTCCCCCTAAAACATAACCATGAAAGTAATTTCTTTCCTAGCCTCATCAACACTTCAGATAGTTAATAGCTGCAGGCACATGTTATAAAAGAAGTTGCTGAAGAAGGGAACGTGAAGCGAATTTGGCATAGAGTCATGGATGGTACTAAACACATGGATGAAGTTATTTACTTAAGATTTTTCTTGTCGGCCTGATTTGGCTATATTTTCAAAATTGACACATACTAGGCTGTAGACTTCTATTTTCACTAGCTGAGAAACAGAATGATTGCAGACTTTTGCATGTTATGCATTTTTAAATATCACCAAGTTAAACTTAGATTTTGATTCTGTGCCCAGGACCAAGTGGAAAAATCTCCATCTTCAATAGTTCCTATTATCTTTTAGTCACAGGGCCACATACTGTATTTCTTCTATGAGTAAAACTCCCACTTGGAATTCCAAGCATTGCATAACCAGTGGAGTGTTCATATTATATGTAACTCAGTTGACTTTCATAGCTGAAACAGACATTTTATCTGCATGATATTCTTTTTAGCAGTTAAAACTCTTAAAATCATGGTTCAGAATGGAGCCAACATTTAATTCATCCAATAAATATTTATTAAACACCTACTTCTACTACTAGTATCACAACCATGACTACCACTTTACATAGTTCTTTACTGCTTTAAATTGCTTTTACAAACCTCATCTCATTTAACTACCATGTGAAATTGTCCACTATATTGAAGGAGCTTAGAGTCCCATAAAGCAAATCAAAGCAGTTGCCAGAAAAAACAAACTTTAAAGTCGTTGTCTATCGTGAGCTAAATGGTACTGGCTAATGTAGTATTTTAGATGGTTTTGGGGAACTGACAAGTGATCTTAGGTAAACAGTTCACCTTCACAAATGTACATTTATTTTTTATTGTATTCTTTTTTATTCCAATATAATACTCTTTTGAGAACTAAGGAACTTCACATAAAAATATAATTTAAAAAAATGCCACCTATATGAATGACATTTCTTGAAGAATGTCATATTTAAAATATGACCTATGTTTAAAATGTTACCTGCCTGTGTTATGAGCTAAATTTGGCCCATGGGCCTTAGTTTGCCAAACCCTGTACTAAAGCAGTAGTTCTAAAAGTTTGGCTGGAGAACATCGATTGCTATAGAAGTCCCAGACTGGTCTTCAGGGGTTGAATAATACAACTGCTGTGTTTGAAGGAACCTCAGCAACTTACCTTACTCTCCAAACATGATTCAATTTCTCTTTATATCTTTAACATGTATTTTACAATGTGGAGATCTGTAAATTTGTTTGGATTTCATGAGTCTATAATATTTTGCTCACAACCTGTACTGTTGTCTCTTCAAAAATCTTTACTGTCCTTAATCAAAGAAGGTTTCTTGCCAGGGGAAATTAGAAGTAGACATGATAAGAAGTAAAAGGCAAAGAGTAAGTTTAAAATATTAATTTTGTTTTCTCTGATACAGCAAGCATCCATAAACCTTAAAAATTAGCATTAGCCAGTAATCAAGCAAATGTTGTTAGTTTCAAACACAAGAGGGAGGAGGTTGCCTAACCACAGGGCTTGACCATTTAAAACCTGAGCTCTATCATTTCTCTGGTAAAATGAGTTGGAGACTCTCAGTTTTCCCTTGGTAACTATTTGTCTTTCATATCTCAATCATGAGAACATAAGTGAGCATTTTTACTTCATCTGGTGTTGAAAATTTTGTATGATGCAGGATTTAAAGTTTTCCATCCTAATTCTTAAAAGTCTTATTTCAAACCACATTGTATTAAGTGTGTTTCACTTAAAATAAGAAAACTATTATATAGCTTAGCTTGGATTATTTTTTCCTAAATCCACCCAATTGTTTGTGACTTTCTTTGGGAATGACTTGCTAATCTTACCCCAGTCCCATTTGTGAGCCGTCACTTTACAATGAACATTGACTACTGGACACTTATCCTTTCCAAGATATATTTTTCAGGGTTTTTTTCCTATATAACATAAAACAGTAAAGCATTCATTAATCATTATTAAATCCATTCTTCTTTTTCTCTTTATTGAATTTAAAAGGCAAATCAGCTAGTCTTTTTTTTCTTTTTGGCATGCATCAGCAAAAGTATGTTATTATGAGGTATTCTAAAATAATATATCTTCATAAAACAATATAGGTGGAGGTTTAAAGAGAAATAAGGAAAGAAATTGGAACCATCTGGAAACCAAAGTAGAGAAAAGTTTTTGCTAATGGTTGTCATGTACACATTACAAAAATAACATTGTATGGCTTTCTGAGTGGATGGGCAAACACAGAGCTATCAAAAAGTTTAGAAAGAAGACAATTCTGGAGTGTAGCAATTGAACAAATAAAATTATTCGTAAGACCTGTACTTAGAAGGAGAGTGGAGATTCACACTTCTTGGGTCAGTAGGGAATTAAACATATCTCAGAGATGATTTGCTCGATCATGAGAATGGAAATCCAACTGTGTTCAAGGGAAGATGGAGGGGATCAGCTATTTCTTTATTGGCAGAGGTGAATGGGGAGAGCACCTTTTACTGATTTGCTCCTAAATCAGCGTGATGAATTGGAAAAGAGTAGAGATTTCATGAAAGAAAAAAAAAAAAGTATGAATACATGCCTTAGAGACAAGAAGGGAAATGGGAAAAAAAAAGAACGGAATGAAGGAAGGAGGAAGGAAAGAGGGAGGATAGGAAAACTCTCCAGAAACAAGCTGAACTCCCTCACGTGTCCATGTTACATACAAGAAGCAATGTTATTGAAATCCCATTTCTAAAGATATTATTTAAGTATTAATACATAAATTAAAAATCAATTTCAGGAGGGTTATCCATCCAGTATAAACATTTTTCAGGCTTTTCTTCTTTTTGTCATTTCATCACTAAGTAACCACGCAGGCAGGGAGTATGTCTTTAAAGGAGATTAGTAAAGGTGGTCTGATCAATTATTTTTAAGCCAAACCAAATAGGCATGCTCTAATTTTGCGTATTTCAGCATAATGTTGACCAGCATGATAGAATACTTATTTAAGCAGGTATATCAATCTCAGAGATCTATATGTATAGTTACCTTGAAGTCAATTGAAAACAGAATATTCCTTATTAATTTTGCCTGCTCAGCTGCTGTATGTAGTCAATGGGACTCTTAAGGTTGTATATAGAATGAATCAACTGCTTGCTGGCCCTGGGCCTCCTTGAGTCATGTGAAGTAGGTTTCTGATTCCTTTATGTTCAGGCACAGCCAGGGAGACAAGAGTGCTACTGTCTTCTGCTGGTGTACAGAGTTACCTCAGGCTATGCAGGAAAAATGCTCTTTTCTTATTTTTAGACCTGAATCAGTCTCTGCCACAAAATGTATTCTTGTGAATACAGATAGTACTTTGTTGTTGTGTTCATGGGAAGGCGCTGGACTAACCTGTTCGGACGCAGCTGCAGGCCACCTGTAGAGAAAGTCAAATTAGGGAGAGACCCCACTGTTCTTTGCATTAATGCTTTTTGTATTGTTGTTTGACTTTTCCCCCCTCTGTCTATGTATCTTTTTCAACTAGGGAGATCGGGAGCACATTTTAAGGCCTTCTGTCCCTTTAAGGCATCTAGTGATTGAAAGGACTCTAAGATTTGAAAGGCTGTAAAAACTCCCCAGTTACCAATGAATGATGGCAATACAAAGAATTTTAAAGCTGTTGAAGTTGAAGTAGTCTTCTTACAGATTTAGTCTGTTTGGTGAACTTCCAGCTTTTGCAAAGTACTGTTCAAATATTCCCACCTATCTGTGCTGCTTCTCCTTGTGAGGATTTCTCATGCTCTCGGTGGAAAAACAGTCATCGATATTAGCAGTTAACTTTACTGTAGATAAGGAGAAAAAAGAAAGAAATTCTCAAAGGAAAAGGATAAACTCCTCTTCTTCCTTTCCTCATCTACCAATTTGAAGCTTTAAAAAAGAAGCCCATAAATGAAATATCTACATTAGCCACAAATATTAAAGGAGGGAAATGCACAAATAAAACTTGTTTCTGGAAAGCTTGATTTTCGCTGAAAATCAAAAACTATTTCCTGACAATGAGATCCATTAGACTACAAAATAATTTCTCAAAGTAGTGGTTGCATTGCTTATAAGATTTAAAATTTAAGGTTAAACTGAAGACAGCAAGTTCAAATGCAGAGTTTTATTCTGGCGGTTGGAAGGACCAGTTCTTCTGAGCCTAGTTGTTTCTCTTGTTTTTGTTTGTTTGATTGAAAATTCAGATCCAAATATAGGATTGGAATTTTCCACACCCTCTGTTATGAATCCTTGCAAGCAGTTTTGGGAAACTGGGATGGAATCTCACATAGAGACCTGGTTTTGTCTGTGTTTCTACATTGTTCTTCAAACATCCAAAGCAGAAGAGTCATCACAGTTATCATTTAGAGAATTCTCTCTGCTCGACTTCCCAATATTTATCGAATTTAAACATCATACAGTTACAAAAACTTTCGATCATCAGCATTTTGCCCATTTGGGGCATTTTGCCTGTTTGTATAAACAAAATGCCCCTTCAGAGAAAGTATTGTATGTAGGTAGCTACTGAGATATTCCCTAATTCCTCTAGATAAAGCTTTAGTATTTTAGTCCTGATGACCATGATTTGATACATGCAAGTTATACTCCTACTAAAACTAAATAATATAGAACAGAATTTGCTGCAACTAAATAGTGACATTCAGACAACTTTAAATCTCAAATACATGTTCTGTGCTTTTTCCTAAATGTCCTACTCTCTTGAGCATCTCTATTCTGGTGAAGAAAAGACTGGAGTAGTAATGCCTTATATAGCATAATATTTTGCAGTTTCATAGGTTGCTTCTGCTTATACTTCCTTTAATAGATCCTCACAACAACCCAACAATTGATGCTAAGAGATTAAGGGACAGAGCAGAGACTTCAAGTAAGGAGTTCTGACTCTCAGCTCCTTCCTGCTTTGCTCCATGGCTGAACTCTCACATGAAAAGCATTTTCCATTTGGTGTTCTCTTTCACTGGGACTAGCACATAATTAGCACTTTGAACTATATATCCAGGTAAAGACATAGTCCTAAGGGAACAATGTAAAAAGTACCTACCTGCACAGAAGCAAGGCACTTGAGGAAGTGTGAGACATAGCACCTCATGTCAAGGTGCTTGAAACCCACGGCTGAAAATAGGACAGGTCCCAGGAAAAAAGCATAAATGATCCCCAAGTAACAGTCATGCCAACATATACTACTATGAAGCAGATTCAGGGCACTTAATGTAAAGACACTTTCCCCTTCCAGGATAAAGAGATGAAATTAATTGACCACAGGGAGCTAATTGAGACCTACCTTAAAACCATTCATCTGGGACTTTCAAACTACCTGTGTTTTGAATTTGAAATGGTTTTACTATTTTTATCCCCGAATGCTTTCTTCATAGTTCCACCTAGATATGGTTTAACTATTAAAATGGAAAGCTGATTTAAACAGCAGCAACGGTGCTATAATGGTGCAGCAAAAAGAGTGTTTGACTCAAAGACTTGGTTCAAATCCTGGTTCTCCTGTTTACAGTGTTTGTGTAGTTATTTCACTGAACCTTCTTTTACTGCCCTCTAAAATGCAGAGAATGCCAATAATAACTTTTTCCCGGATTGTTGTATTTAATGAGATGCTGAATGTGAGTGTGTTTTATCTGTGATGCATGATACCAACATAATCTGTTATTTTGTTTCAATTAGTTTAGTAGCTTAGTAAAAATAATTTCTTAAATTATTCAGATAACTACCCCTTTAACACCCCAATTTGATCTCTGTGTGTGCTCAGTCCATGTCAGGGTAATTAGCAGTGAAATAGAAAAGACATTTGTAATTTATAACAGTCCTTGGACTCCTGTGTATGGACAGCCTCTATTTTTTTGTCAGCTTGTTTATGAGACATTCATATCCAAACTTAAAGCCTACTCTGTAAAGAAGTTTCAATGCCAGAAATCCCATATGGTTTTGATGTAAGTAAAAGGTGTACATTTCCCTCAGGGTCAAGTCTAAAAATTGGACCACTGCAGGCTCTGACCACATGTGTAAGAATCCACAGGACCTGTGATCTCACCTGCTACAATCATATGCCATTATTTACTCCACTTGCCTCTTTTGAATAGGTATGATCCTAGCTAAACACAGTGGATGAGAAGGTTAAATAATACTAGGAAAATCATTACAGATGAAAATGCTACATTATATGAGTTTTGACATAATGCAACAGAATTACAACTTTATACATAATTCAAATCCATCAACGTGGAGGAGTCCTTGAAATTACTTTCTTCTCCCAAATGAAATGTCCTTTTTAGTTTTGATTTTTGCAAAATTTGGAAAATGGTTATTTTACACATCATAAACAATTACTACAGATACCTTTCAATCACACTGCTCTGACTTGGGAGGAGAATTAGCACTAAAATTCTACAATGTTTCAAAATTCTACCCTGTGGGTCAGAGTTTAAGGCCACTCAAAGAGAGACCAGAGAGTCTTAGCAGAGACCTCCAGATCTCACCTCTTTCATTGGAACTTTTCATAATACTTGTGTTTGAACTCTCAATATTTGCCAGAGAGACTTTACTTCCTAGAGCAAATATCCTGGTATTTTAGAACCCAGAGATGTCTCATAATTTTGCAAACATCTATGCATTATCAAAAGCCCTGTGAATTACTAGTCATTTAAATATAAGTTATCTATTTTTTTCTGATTGCTTTTTCATTTCAATTGCTTCCATTTCCTGTCCTGACCTTAATGTTTCAGAGAAAGGAAGGAATCCCACAAGAGAGTGATCTTTCATTTGTGAACTGCAAAGCTTCCTAGACCCTAATTTGGCAGTGCGTTTACTGCAAAGCCTTGGAATGCTGTTTTGCAGTTTCAAAAGTGATCATACTCAGCTTCCCAGAATTTTTTATGCCTGGAGGATGCCACCAGAACAAGGGCATCCTTGTTAACAGTTGTAATCTCTCAAAAACAAGATAGGATTCGGATATAAATCATCATTTCAGCTCACAAAGCTATGTTTTCCACCCCACTAAAGGATTTCATTTACATCTAAAATGGTTAATACTGATCTCCACTAGAACTCCTAAGTGGAGGAATGCAGCTGCCATGTGTTTAGTGACTTTGGGGTTAGTGAAGAATGACATCACCAAATTTAAGCATATTATCATGCTGACATAGAGGCACCTTGTTTTCTCTTCTGTGGATAGAGCAAGGATTGTGTTCTGAGTCTTGTTTTTTTCCCCCCAAAGAATACCTTTCCACCCCACTTCTTAGCAGCTGCAATATGAAGGGTTGAAAATGTCACTTCAACTAATGATGAATGATGCTTGACCTCTGGACGGGTTACTCTGAATTTTATGCAATGCTAAATTAACATGAAAGATCCCAACTCAAAGGACTTTGGCTGTTACGAATTGCTTGGAGGATAGATTTGTGTAAAGCAGTCAGTAGCTGCAGGGTTTTTTGTAGTTGTGTCCTTGGTGGTGGTAGAGGGGTGGCGGGTGCTCTATAAGCAAGGTAAAAGACAGAGTGTGCTAGCACTTTAATGTGTTTTTTCTCCTGTGAGATTAATATCTTTTCATACTGGAAATATTGTCAGTAAGCAGAAACAGTCGTGAAAAAAACATTCTCAAAAGGGCAACTGGCCCACATGTCTTTGTTGTTTTTATTTGGATATAATTAATTATGTAAAGCAATAGTTAGTAGAAGATTAACAATTAGTAGATTCTGTCAAGTAGTCACAGGGAAATTACTAACTAATTGAACGACTGGTTCTCTGTTGTGTCAGAAAGCAGTGCTGAGTGTCATTCTTTTTATCTTCTTACTTTGTTGTTTTCACAGATCCCCTTGTTCTAAGATGTATGTTTCACAGCAGAGTAATAAACAAATAACCCTGGTTGTAATTTCATAACATGCAAAAGGGTTTGAAATAAAAACACCTGTTTTAATTAGCATTATGATTTGTTCGCTTAAAAAAAGTGATAATCCTGATGCAGTTAGCTGACATTCTTAAGCTTTGAATTTCCATCTGTATCTTATATCATGATGTTTCAGGATTGTCATGAGTTAATTATGTTAACTTGGGAAGCATTGCTTGCATTTAGAATGAAAAACTTCAGCTTGAATAGACAGAAAAGCAGATGCTATCTTTCTTGTCAATTGCTTTGTTGTGGGCTGGCTTGCAACTTTTCATGTATTTCTGGATGTAAAGGGAAGTGTAAATCTCTATTTATTTTAAGTTTAACATAAACTACACAATTTCAGTATTCTGTTCTGGCTGTACGTGTCTTGTGTTTCTTTAAATGTGTAGCTTTCCTGCCGCCAAATCCAAAAATCCACGGTCAAATTCTCTCTCCTTTAATTCTTAATTTGTTTTGTTGTGCCTAGCCATTATGAAGATTAGAGCATAATAAAATTTAAGAATAGGACAACTCTACATGGCTCTCTCCTTTTCTTCAGTTAATTTTTCTACCACCTTTTTTGCTTTTGTACATCAGCCTTTTAAATGGTGCAAAACTACACGCAGCATCTGGGCACAACAAGCCATGTTAAGAATGGAGTAGACACTCTAAGTAGGAATTTCCATGCTTTTGTGAGCTTAATGTTCCTTTAACATAGAGAGCAGCTGTGTTTATGTCAATAATTACACATTGAAATAAGTGCATGTACATGTGAGTCTTTATGGGATTAAGGACGTTAGGGATGGCCTTACACAAAAGATTTTTGTCCCTCCCATCTCCACCCAGAAAGTTTCTACAATATTAAAAACCAAGTTACACTGTTTTGAGATTCTGAAATATTTCTCTGGGCAATTGGCTCCAAGGTGTCAACGAACAGACTATTGGATTGATATGATTGTAATTTTCTGTTTGCCTCCCTACCCCACATTGGTTCTGCATTCTTCACTACCTTGCTCCGTAACCAGGATCTGACCTATATGCACTATATCACCAAGGTCCCCTTACCAAAAGGCTTCCAACTAGATTGAACCAATAGGAGGCATCTGCAGGAGGGCAGAGGGCAGGAGGAGACAGTGCCAGAATGCAGTGATTGTTAATGCCTAATCCCCAAATTAGCGTCATAGGCAATAAGTGCTCAGCTTTCAAAGTGAAGTGAGATCAAGGAAAAGTGGCTCGCTCTAGGCAGGATTTCTGGAGATGTGAGGCTTCCTTTGGGCTTTAAAGAATTGGTAGGTTGGGGTAGAAGGAGGGAGTGGCTATGATAGCTTAGGTCAAGAATGAGCAAGACCCAAAGTACGGAGGTTTTAAAGTACAGCTCTTGTTTGGGAATAGTGAGTACACTAGTTTAACAGGAGCAGATGACGGGGGCCTGAGGGAAGTGGAAAGTTAAGATTAAATGGCAGGTTGTGTCACATAGCAGAGGCCTTGAATGGATGGAATAAGGAATCGTAGTCTTTAAAGTGCATTACAAAGGTGTATTCAGTATATAAATACAATCTGTAAACGATACGTATTGTGGAGGTTTATTCAAGTGCCTTATCACACATTTAAATTAACTTATGGCTGTTCTATCACTTAAAAATAGCTCTGTTCATTAAAGGAAATGTAACCTAGATTTTCAGAAAATTAAAACATAATGTTCCTAAAATCATGTTATACCTTTAACCAGGAGTCACCATTTAGCACTGTCTTTCTAAATATTTTGGACTAAGGGGGAGAGTTATAAATCTAACTGGTTATCTGTACTTGACCGAACAAGATTCCAATTTGACTTCAAACTATCAACTTGTTGTTTGCATAGACATGGCCATTGAACCTGGGAAACACCTATCAGTCCGTGTGTTTCATTTCTCTCAACTTTATATGTGTTTTGCTCCATAAACTTTACAACATAGTAATTGTTATTAATCAGTAACACATCAGAGAGCGCTGGGTTTGCAGTGATTGGTATTCTTCAGGACAGATGACCTGAATCACAAAGTGTGACTTGTTCCGTGGTCTTAAGACTGCTGCCGCTCCTCTAGAGACCATGGAATTTACCTTGTCAAGCAAGCTGATTTGTGTAGCTGCTGATTTGGGGAGATTAACTATTAACACAAGAATCCATGTTGTTGGTTGGAGCTCATAGTCTGGAGCTGTTTGCATATAAACTCATGTAAAAATAATTATATTCTTACTTCCAGAACATACATTTAAATGGCACTCTTCTCTTCTTGCTCTGTTTCTACATGACCATTTTCCTCCCTTATTATTTTAGGTAGTCTTGCAAAAAAATAGTTTGCAAGTCAGGAAACAATGTTAAAAACTTAGCTGTGACACTAACTTCCTGTATGAACTCGAACAAGTTAATTTCTCTGGTTCTTACATCTTAACATGTTAAGTGAGGGTAGTACTACATTCCTTGATTGCTGTGGAAGTTAAGATCATGTGTGTAAAGTGCCTATCATAGTGACTGGCACATGAAAGGTGCTCGGTTAACGGCTTTTGTTGTCATTACTGTAGTAATCATTGTTATTCAACTTTTACTTCTATGTTGATAATTCTCAAATTGACCTAGTCAATCTTTATCCCCTTTGCTAAGCTTCATATTCAAATATCCCAATGTCTATTGGACATTGCCACCTGAAAATGTCAATAGCATACCCAAACCAAACTCATACTCCCTAGCATCTTCTTGTTGAGAACAAATGGAGTGAACAAAAAATCCTAGGGCTTCCCTGGTGGCGCAGTGGTTGAGAGTCCGCCAGCTGATGCAGGGGACACGGGTTCGTGCCCTGGTCCGGGAAGATCCCACATGCCGCGGAGCGGCTGGGCCCGTGAGCCATGGCCGCTGAGCCTGCGCATCCGGAGCCTGTGCTCCGCAACGGGAGAGGCCACAACAGTGAGAGGCCCGCGTACCGCCAAAAAAAAAAAAAAATTCCTAGCCACTCTTTCTCAGGTGTCTAATACAAGACAACTATGTCAACACATCAACATCCTTCTAGCTAGAAACAATAGTTTCACTTGATTCTCTTTTCCCTTTACCACCACTACTTTCATTACATTTTAAGGCCTCACATACTCAGCCTCTTTGTGTTTCTACAAAAACCACTTAGTTTCGGCCTTCATGGTGCCTTGAACTACAGCAATAGCTTCCTAAATAATTTGCGTATTCCTACCTTTTCATTTCTCAAATACTGTGTCCATTAAATACAGTCTGAATGGTATTATCTCCCCACTCAAACTTTTGATGGTTCTCTCTTGTCTAAAGAAGAACATTTAATCTCTCAGCATGGAAGTGAAGGCAGTCAACTTCCAAGCTAAGTTCTCACCACATTTCATAACCCACCTTTGCACTAGCCATAAAGAGGCTGCTTGACAATAATCAAACTTTCATCCATTTCGTATCTGTTTGCTAGAAACCGTGGCTCTCGGCCTTTAGCATGCATGCATCAGAATCACTGGGAGGACTTGCTAAATCACAGATGGCCAGCTGCACCCCAGGGATTCTGATTCAGTAGGTCCGATATGGTTTGTTAATTTTCACTTCTAACAATGTCCTGTGTGATGCCAGTATGGCTAGTCCTGAGGCCACATTTGTATGACCTAGAACATCCTTCCTTACCCATCTCAGTCCATCAGAATCCTATGAATCCCTTACTGCCATTGCCTTAGGGAAATTTCATCTGTCACTCTAGTCAGAATGAACCAGTTCATACTCTGTGCTAGCAGAGGGACTAAGGGTTCTGAAGGCTTGGAGTCAGACTGACTGGACTCTAGCTAAATACCTGAGTGAACTTGGACAAATTACTTAATCTCTGGACCCATCTCCTTATCAGTAAAACTGAACAAATAATAGCACCTATAGCATGTGTTAATGTGAAGGTAAAATAACTTAATACACGTGAAGCACTTAGAATAGTGCCTGAGAAGGGCTCCAAGATACTATGTTTAGTAGTTCATACCTTTAATCTAACACTCCACTTAGCCATGTAATGACGTTTGGGGTTTGCAGACCAAAGTCCTTTATTAGATGTTAAGTTCCCCGAAAACAAAGACCACATCTCCATGAATCCCCAGAAACATAGCCCCAGGCTTAGCACTTTACAGAAATCAGGTACAAAACTTTTTTAATTAAATTGAAATTCAGAAAAGATTGCAAAGGTATCTTAAGTAAGTAAAAATCTTCTAAACAATAAATAAACCATCCATTTCTTTTTCCCTCATTATAAAGATGAGGTCAATTATTAATAGTACATTGAAAGTAGGTTTGCCTTTTCCTTTGAATTTTCTAAACTCTGTAATTAAAACGGCTTCAAATTGAAAGATTGTAAAGAAGGAATTAATCTTATTGGTAAGTAAAAAGCAAATCCCATGATTGATGATAGGTATGACCTGTTAGCAATAGTTACACTTTTATACTTTCTTTTCTTACAATGAGCGTGTGGAGACCAGCATAATCCAATTAATTGTAATTCCCTTTTGTGGAGTCCGTAAAGCAGCGCGTGATACTGAAACACCATTGAAGTCTTATCTCTGGTCATATAATCCAAACGGATTCTCACTTTCCAACCACCAGCAGATCTTTATAAACTTCAGGAAAATAGAATATTTTGACTTCCTCAAACTTATGATAAATGTGATACACAATAATTGTCTCTGAACTTTAATCCTTTGTACATGCCTAACCATCAGTTCTCTAGACGTCTTTCTCCACGGTGCAGTGGTTTCATGAATACACCTGAGTTTTTCTCTCTTATTTCCTGACTTCCTTTAAAATATTGTTTTTCCACAGTAAATATGCAGTATTTTAACACAACAGAGCCTCTCAGCTGAGCTCCTTGCTCCTGGTACCTCTTGGACACACCACCTCTCGTCCATATACTCACTCTGATCCATCCTGCTCACTCCTGCCAATGCACAGGAACAATTATAACAATATGCTGAATTAAAAGTTACGTGAATGTGGTCTCTCTCACACGCACAAAATATCTTATTGTACAAATTTAATGCCTTTTCCATCTTAACTAAGCACTTACCAAGCACCGTGGCCGTAAGTTCGGCAGTGTGAGGTACAACAGTAAGACTAGCATGAATTTATTTTTCCTTTTTCACAATTTCATGAATAGAAGGTGCATTCTTACCACAGACCTTAGTAACTTCAGCATACAACTCTTTTTCTTTCCTTATTCAGTCTAGAACTTTTACCTTTTCACTTAGAGGAAGCACTTTATGGCTTCTCTTTGGCATATCCGAATTGCCAACATCACCACTCTTGTGCTTTGGGGCCAGTATTAAGTAAAATAAGGGTGACTTGAAGACAAGCACTGTGATATCGTGACAGTCAATCTGATAATCGAGATGGCTACTAGGTGACTAACGGAGGCTACGTTAGACAAAGGGAAGATTCAGGTCCCGGGGGGACCAAGCAGCACTGGGTGAGGTTTCATCAAGCTACTCAGAATGACTGGTAACTTAAAATTTATGAACTATTTATCTCTAAAACTTATCACTTGGTATTTTCAGACTGTGGTTGACTGCAGATGAAAGGATGAAAGATGAAAGGAGACTGCTGTAGTTAAATTATTTAGGGTGTGCCCCAGGAGTCATGGGATTACCAGGCTAGGATGAGTAACATAGTTAACAGGATCTGAAATGAAGCAGAATGTAGGCCAGGGTTAAGATTAGCAGCATAGACATGGGTGACATCAGGAACCAGAGGCAGAGACCCAGGAGTTAGTGCCACAGATTTGTTTCATGTTAGATTGGAAGAGAAGAAAAGCAAGGAGAAGAGCACCTGGCCGAAGAAGCCTGTATCTTTCCATTTACATCACTCCTCCATTTACAGCTTCCTCCACTGGCTTTCTTGTGTGAGAACATGTGTGGTGAAGTTAGCCTAAGTACATCTCTGCTCTACAGAGGGATGAGGCTCATATGGGCCAGAACTGCCTAGGCTGCTTGAAAATGTGTTTACTACTAACAGGTCACCTGAGACCATAGCAAATGATGTCTTCCTATTTTTCTACAAGAGGAACTGTAGATAACTCTCAGACTTGGAAGTTTATATAGTTGTCATCATCATCATCATCTTTATTTAAAAGGTACTTATTAAGCAACTAATTGAGCATGTCTGTGTACTAATGAAGCAAATATAAATTAAAGGGGGCAAAAAAATTTAAATAAATAAATAAAATTAAAAAAATAAAATTAAAGGGGGTAGCTCCTTCCCTAGAGACAGCACAATCCTAGTAGTGATGTTAGAGAACTTAAGAACTGTCAGACTTTAAGAGATTATATACCATTTCTTAGATATATTTCGATCCTCATTTATAACTGCCTTCCCACCCATACCTCTTGCACTTAGCACATCTGACATCTTATAGGTGTTTTATTTTTTAATGAGTGAATATATTAATTTATTTGATTGATGGGTTTGTTTCACTTTACACTATAAATGTATTGCTGAAATTGACATAATTGATGGAATTCCATTCATTCATTTCATTTTCAGCATGCTCAGTCCTTTTTCTTTTATTTGACTTTGTTCCTATTTAGATTTTTATTTCATCAGAAGATAGTCATTGTTATTGGGTTTATTTTTTGTTTGTAGTTACAGTTGACCCTTGAGCAATTCAAGGAGTAGGTGCGGCAGACCCTCCATGCCATTGAAAATCGGAGTATAATTTATAATCCACCCTCCATATATGCAGTTCCTCTGTAACTGTGGTTCTGCATCCGCTGATTCAACCAACCATGGGTCGTGTAGCACTGTAGTATTTACTACTGAAAAAAATTTGTGTATAAGTAAACCCTTGCAGTTCAAACCCAGGTTGTTTAAGGATCAACTGTATTATTGTTACATATTTATTAAACATCAATTGTGTTAAATATTCAGACTTTTCTTTATCGGAAGTTACATCTCTCACAAGTCTCTCTTATGTTTAACAAAGACTTTATATATATTTTTAGTCTGTATCTTTCCTCATTTTACTCTTTGTTATGTATTTTTTCAACTATACAGTCAAAGGCACGATTTATTCATGGGCATCTGAGAAGAGTTACAGGCAGTAATGAATATATATTCCCAATCAACCATAGTTTCTCAAATATTGTGATGGTAACATAAATTGGTTCACTGGCTATGAGGATAACTTGGCAAGGTCTATCAATAGTTTACAATATACACACAACTTTTCACCTAGAAATTCCAGGTCTAAGAATTTGTTCCACTCACACAGATACATACTTAGATATAAATGATCTAAGTGCAAGATTATTCACATTAGCACTATGAAAAATATTTGACATTTGGAAACTGGTCAGTTATTGTACATCCATTAAAGTAAATATGCAGCTGTAAAAAAAGAAAGAGAATACTCTCTGTGTCCCAATTTTGAATAATCTCTATGATATATAGTCAAGTGAAAAGAATCAAATGCAGAACAGTGCATAGATATCACTGTTAGTGTTTTGGGTTTTTTTTAACGTCTTTATTGGAGTATAATTGCTTTACCATGGTGTGTCAGTTTCTGCTGTATAACAAAGTGAATCAGCTATATGTATACATATCCCCATATCCCCTCCCTCTTGCGTCTCCCTCACACCCTCCCTATCCCACCCTTCTAGGTGGTCACAAAGCACGGAGCTGATCTCCCTGTGCTATGCGGCTGCTTTCCACTAGCTATCTATTTTACATTTGGTAATGTATATAAGTCCATGCCACTCTCTCACTTTGTCCCAGCTTACCCACTGTTAGTGTTTTTTTTTTAAAGTGGTAGTTGAGGATAATGTTGCTTGAGTATAGAAAACATCTTTGAAAGGATACATGGGAAATTGACAATATAGGTTTTCTGTAGAGGTGTAAACTAGGTAGCTAAGGATAGACTAGAAAGAGACTTTTGCAGTATACTCATGTATGTTGAACTTCCTGTAAATATATTATTTCAAAATAAAATAAATAAAAGTGTTCAAAAAACAATAAGCACACACTTCATATTAAACAATTGTAGGTTTTTGAGTATCATCTTATTAGGTATTTTGACAATTTT
Source organism: Leucopleurus acutus (assembly GCF_964270905.1). Lineage (NCBI taxonomy): Eukaryota > Metazoa > Chordata > Mammalia > Artiodactyla > Delphinidae > Leucopleurus > Leucopleurus acutus. The sequence continues at coordinate 32,632,236 of NC_139149.1, forward strand.
TATCAACTAGTTTTTATAGCTACTTTGCAATAAAAACAACCCTCATTGTGAATTATTTGTATGAATTATGCTTCTTCAAAGTCATGGTAGAAAGGAACACAAGAGTAATTTTATGCTTCATAATTGGAGGCCTCTGGTGTCAGACAGGCAGACTCTCTTTTGAGGTGGGAAAAAAAATCTCTAAAACTTTTCATTCACAAAGAAAAAACCAGAAACAGTTATTGATAATAGGTAGGCCCATTAAAGAATCTATGTCACTATTCTGGGCTTGGAATATTGTATAGATGCAGAATTAAGAAGATAGTGTTATCGTGTGGTTTCACAAAGAAAGTTTTGCATAGATCTCTAGCTATCCTAACTTAATGCAAGTAGTTGTAAAATTTATAAATCTTCCACTCTTATTGTATGTACCTTTGCAGAGTTCTGGCTATTCTTGTGATATGAAGTAGAAAATTTACTCAACTACTACCATGGATCAATTAATAAAGATAACTTATATGAAAAAATATTATCCTCAATAACTGCTAGAAATCGTCTCTTCGTTTTGGTTGTCTTTAATTGACAACTAATTTGTGTCCTATCCAGGTGTAAAATGGTTTCAAGAAATAAGAGTGGCACTGTCTTACTCTATCCATTTTGTTTCTATTTTATTGATTTTTGTTATCCTTTTATTTCTGTTTTTCTGACAGAATATTTCCAGACAAGAGACTTCTAAATTAGTAAAAAGCCCAGTCTTTCTCCTGCTAAATAATACCATTGCTAACCCCATGTACACCAACAGTGTAGTAAAAGGAATAGTTGAAGCAAGAAAGTATATTAAATTCTGGAAATATTTTCCAAAGTCTGGCTGACAAAGAAGATAATGTCCAAATAAATTTTCTAATAATGTTATAACAAACCTGTGCTAGAACTTTTACGTATATTACTTCACTGAATTCTCACACAAAATTAGGAGGGAGAGATGACAGTTCTCATTAGACAAGTGAGGAAACGATACATTAAGTAACTCTGTATATGTGCATATACCTACAATAGACATGTTATCTGTAGATGGGTATTTATAGGACTTAGTTATGTTTATTTCCTAGATATCATTATGAGATATGTTTTGATCTGACCTTCCGCTTGGTATTTACAAATGTAATATAACTTGGAGAGAACAAATGGCAACAGTGTTGAAACTTAGAGCCGATAACAAAGAAAACTTTCAAAAATGACTCTGTTGAAATTTAATCCTACGGATTCTCTACCCTTTGGAGTATGTAATGTATGAAATCATCCATGGAATTCAAGTAAATTCAGAATCTGTTTGGAGAAGACAGTCAAATAAAATGAACCATTGTGTATAGTGTCTGCAGAGCACAAAAAGCCTTTGACTGCATGGAATTAAGAGCAGTGTTGGAAGCTCTGAGTAAGAAAGTAATTAAAGAAATATATATTGGTATCATGAAATGCATCCTTTTTAATATTTATGATCCTAACAAATAAAGTCAATTCATTTTTGTCATTGTTGTTGTTGTTAGAGTCTGAACAGGGCTACCTCTCCTCAGATGCCTAGACAAAAAAACCTAGAAGCCTGGAGAGAAGCATAATGTCAGTAACATCATGTTATAAGATGGCATTATACATGGAGTTATGATGATGGGGAGATGTTTTATTTTATGCCGTTATAAATTAAAAATGCACAAAGCAATGACACATTTGTTATACTTTCCATCTGTGGCGCTTGCTTCACAAATTTCAGTTGTACCTATTTATTATGTTATTATTTACATTCTGATGAAATCTGAGGAAAAATAAAAATAAGACATACTCATTCCTGACTCAGTTCCTATATTGGATATAGTAGAAGGCTGCTTCACCACCTTCAAAGAGAGTAACGAAAGATATTTCATATTAGCCTGTGACATTATTTGCATGCCTTGGGCTTCTTAAGTGATTTCCAAAGAAATATGCACAGCATGAAGTCCATAGAAAGCAAGCTAACATGGCATGCCAAAATATCCCAGTGGATTTAAGAAATAAAAGCTTCTATGAATAAGGTTTTAGTATCTTAGAGAATTTCTGCTTATTTTCTTGGTTCCTCCCTCTTTCCTACTGCAAGGGGGCCACACAAAACTGGATTTGGTAGACCAGGTGGCAAAAGTGCCCATTCTCTGCCTAGGTCAAACCATCTCCTCTTACAGTAAAGTAACCATTTTCAAATGTAGGCATCCTAATAGCTTCCTGGAGGTTACTGTGATACATTGTAAGGAATACATCTCCTTGGTTTTGGAATATGAAGTTTCATATTTAAACCACTTTCCTCCTTCTTTGATAGATACCATGGCCATAGAGAGTTGATTTGGCTTGTGTTGAGTTTTCCTGAGAACTTTTTAAATGTTCCCTAGTATTTCATGTCTTGGTCTATAGCAGCAATGAAATATTTCTACTCTTGAAGTAGTAGCTGGAAAAAAGAGTGAGTAAGAAAATAGCAATCATGATTTTATTCTTTGTCTGGAAGCCATGCTAGAGAGTATCCTCCATGTTTATAGATCAAGTAATCAGAAATAGTTAGGTTGATCTTGAATAGGCAAGCAATTATTCAACTTATTCCACCTTCAAACCCTTTCTCAGAATCTAGATAATTATTTTTATTTAATTTGAATTACCTAAACAGCTCTTTCTGTTGTCTATAATATTTCATAAGTGTGGCATAGCCCATGTGTTGAGAAAATGTCTAGATATGATCCAGGAACATGACATCTTTCTCTGCACAGAATCTTTGGACATCGTATTCGTTTTCTAGGGCTGCCATAACAAAGTGTCACAGACTAGGGGGGATGGGGGTGTGGGGGATTAAACAACAGAAATGTATTTCCTCTCTGTTCCAGAGGCTAGAAGACCAGGATCAAGGTGTTGGCAAGGTTGCTTTCTTCTGAGGCCTCTCTCCTTAGCTTATGGATGCGTGTCTTCTTTCTATGTCTTCACATGGTCTTCCTTCTGTGCATGTCTGTGTCCCAATCTCCTCTTCTTATAAAGACACCAGTCATACTGGAATAAGGCCATCCATATCATCTCATTTTACCTTAATTACCTCTTTAAAGGCTCTATCTCCAAATACAGTGACATGGTGAGGTACAGGGGGTTGAGACTACAAATCATTCACGGGGGTGGGGGGACACAATTCAGCCCATAAGAAACATAAAGCACATTTGGGGGGTGAATTTGTCCCTGCTTTTCATTAAGGTCAAAAGAGTATTATTCTAGGGGACAGAAATAAGATGTAAAATGTCTAGAACCTAATTTATTTTCACCTGAGTAGTATTTCTGAGCACCTGGTAAAGCCCTCGCCTTTGAGGAATATAAAGCAGCCTCAACAGCTGTAGCTTTGAAAGGCACAAAATACAGTTCCTGGTATGTAGTCTCCCTTCAATCTATATTTGCTTAATAAAAACTAAGTGAACAAACAGATTAACTGGTCAACCAGCCTAGTTTTCAAAGATATTGTCCTCACTGAAGTCTCATGTTGTACCCAAGGTGTTATAGGAGGGGCTTTAGCGAGTGCAGCGTGGAAAGAGGATGGTTTTGGCACGGGGTTTATATCACCGTGTTTGAGAATTTGGAACCTCTCTAATCCACTAGAGATCAGATTGAACTGTCACTTTAAGGAGCCAACACAACAGGAAAGGTCGAGCTAGTCAAATGATTCAACCAACTTCCTTTTGATCCACTCCTTTAAATGCTAAACTCAAAATCAGCTATATCCTTATAGATAAACAGTATGTTTTATCCACTTTTATATCTACCAGTTTGATTTTCTGGAAAAACATACTATTATTTTTCAGATCAATAGTCTCTCTGGCATCTTTTTCATTCATGATGTGACTTTCATGTACCCAGCAGGGCTTTCAGATAAGGTTTCTAAGTGGTCATCTGCACTGGAAGCAGATACCACATCCTTTATGAGAGTTTCATGATGTAATAGGTTCTTGTCACTATATTAATGAAATCAGAGCTATTCTCTCCATATCCTGTGAAAGGTGGGCTGTCTTTTCCTCCTTATTTTTTTATTACAGCAGTAAAAGAAAAGTTAGTAAAGGGCTTTAAAAACTACAAGGTAAAAATGTACTTGTTTTTCAATACACAAAGAAGTACCTCTTTATTCTTATATAACTATTCTATTCTGGATAGTCCAAGTTTATCTTCAGCTGCATTTCAACCAATACTAGGTTAACACAGTGAGTTTAGTTAAAGTCGGTCTTGATATTGCAACTTCTGGTTACACCAGTCTATAGAGCAATACATAATACAAGAGGAAAGTGGTGATTAAGTTATTAGTGATATTTAAATGTGCCTTTTTCCATGGAAATTACCATGACCTACTGTGGCTATCAAAAGGTCCATCCTTCAGTTCTCCTTTTTAAAAAAGATTATTCCTAATAGCTATTGTCAGAATTTTTAAATTTTAAATATAATAGTTTTTAGCTGGAAATAGGTAAGTTTTTATTTAAAAAATAAAATACACAAAAGTCCCTTCAAGGAAGGACATTTCAAGATGCACTTGAATGCTTGGATACAATATTTAAATATATTTTTTGTGATATCATAAAAGTCACATAGTGACTTTGGATTCTGGAGGTTAACCTATCTTCAATTCTGTTTAAATGCTTTAAGCAAAAAGCCATGACCAAAATGAATTTACGGTAGCCTAAGTAGAGGGCCAGGAGAAACCAGCACAGATTATCAGCATGATAATTGTGAGATATCTTGATTCAACCAGACTTCTTCCCAGTATTGAACTCCAGCATGTAAAGTTTTTGTTGAGTTCATATGACAGATTGCATCACACTGAAGTAAATCCTCTAAAACAACCAGAATGGTTTATGATGTTTGCTCAGTATTTCCGTTGCTTTAATCCCTAATGTATTTTGCCTATTTGGCTTTTATTCACTTTCCTCATCATAGTGGTGTCTTGGAGATATATATATATATATATATATATATATATATATATATATATTTACTCTCCAAATGTTTTTCAGACACATTTTCTCATTTGATACCAACAACTATCCTTCTGAATGTCTTCATTTCACAAATAAATAAATAGATATACAATGAATTAGTGGTAAATCCAGACCTGGTGTTTTGTATAATCTCTTTCTCACCCTATCATATTTCCTCTTCACTCCATCACCACATAACAATTTGCTACATCTTCTGTCCCATTCCTAATGCAGTTTCTTTTTATTGCCAATTCGCTTTGTATCTGTTTATATAAGCATCTGTTCCTTTTATAAATCAGTAATTATGAAAGATCAGAGTAAGTTTACAGGTAAGAGCATAGCCTCAAGTAAGATATTTAGGGATAAAATATAAAAATCACTATCTTTGAAGTAATAGTCAATCTACTACCACTGTTAATTGCTATTTATATGCCTTTATCCTTTCAACTTCTTCCAGCCAAGATTAGTCTGACCATAGTGGTTTTGAGGGGAGGCTTACATCCTGGGTTTATTACTTGTCATCCATGGAAAAGTTACTTAATCTACCCATGCCTCATTTTTCCTATCTGTAAAATACATGATGATAACAATAGCATGTACCTCATTGTCTTACTGAAAAAAAATTATATTAGATAATAAATGGAAAATGCATAGCATAGTCCCTAGTATGGTGTAAGCACTGAATAACTGTTGGTTATTCTTCCTGTTGCAAAGCTTCCTGAAATATAGTCATATGAATTTTGAATTTTGTTCTGTAAAAGGTTTTTATTCTGTCAATAATAATTACCAACTCTTAGGTTCATATTAAAGAAATCTCAGTATTCACATATCTAGTTTTCTATTTCTCTGCCCACCTAAGGTAAACTTCATAAATCAATATTTATTGAGTAACTTTTATAGACTCTTACAGGCTCCACTGTTGTGGTTCTCAACTGGGGATAACTTTTTACTGCCAGGAGATATTTGGCAATATCTGGAGATATTTTTCATCAGCAGCCCTGGGAAGTGCTACTGGCATCCAGTGGGCTGAGGCCGGGGGTGCTACTAAATATCCTAGAATGCACAGGACAGACCCTATAACAAAGCATTAGTCAGCCCCAAATGTCAACAGTGCTTCACTATTGAGAAATCCTGCTCTATTGAAAAGAGGGGAAGCAGAAGACATCATCACTGCCAACAGATTAGTTAGAAAATGCCTATCAGGTAATACAAATGTGTTCATAATGATACCTGTTAACGTGGAGACAGGTATCACTTCATCTTCATTTCATCTTCAGAACTGATTGGATTCATGAGAAGGTGTGCAAATATGGACACAACTGCATGTTTAAATAAGTCACAGTGGCCTTGAAAAATATGCCTTAAAGGCCTCTGGTTTACAAGGAATCTTAACCTTGGTTGTTCACAAAAAATCTTAATATAAAAATTAGGTATTATATACAAAAAGACTCTTTCCAACCACTTGCCATATTATTTATTGAAGCTACTTGTTGAGGGGCTACAAATTATCTTTTTAAAGTGAAGACTACATAGTAGGAATGCTAGTTTAAGTAACACAAGTTGATATGTTATATGGTATTTTGAGTGGATATAATCAAATGGTATTTATTGACTGGTAAATTATCTTTTATGTATATTAAAATATTTCATTTTCACAGTCAATTGAATTAACTGATGTTTACTGGCATCTGCCTTTGGTTAAGCAATTATTTGTTCTTATTGTTTTCTTGCTCAAGATAAAATCATTCTCTTTTTTTACCGGCTGAACACTTTCATTTGGCGATCTTAAACCTATGCACGAAAACGACAATTTGTATTGGACTTTTGTGATAAATTTTTGGTAGAGATAGTTGTGTGTGTGAACATGTGTGTGTGTTGTGTGTGTGTATGTGTTTATTTAGGTTTCCACTTAAAGTTCAGTGCCAAAGCTACCGTACTTATACATTTTCTAAATGTGCTTTAAGCAATAAGTTGTACAACATTTTTAGAACATGTGTTAAGCTATTTCTCTAAGAATGAAGCTCTTAACAAAACATAAGCACTCTGCATGAGATCTTAGCAGCAAAGTGCTTAAAAGATAAAGTAAGAATTGGTACCATGGGAAGAACACCAGCTGTAGAACGCACAGGTCCATTATGAGAAGTATGGTAGTGGGTAGGGAGAAAATGATTTAATCAGGAGTAAAACCAATTTTATTATAAGGGCACGCAGGGGGTGTGGCACCATAGTGAGAGGGACATTTCAAAATATCTGACAGATTTCAACAACGTGAAAAACCCGTTCTTTAAAGTGACAGTAAACCCCATCAGGTCTCCCTTTTTGATGCTATTGTTAACAGTTGACTGTTTAAAGCTGGCCTGCTAAGATGCTGTCGTCCTATTTCAATAGTGTGTAGCCAAATAAAAGACTAATTGTTGAAATACAATCAATCAAAAATGATTGCAGGGCAGAAAGAAGGTCTCCTCTGCTGATTTTGTTGTGGATCAAATTATTGTGTTATGGCCGAGGTAGGAATGAAGGCTGAAAGGGGAGAAGAAAATAGCCCGTCTGAAATAAACAGATTCACCTTCATTCCTTCTCTTTGCAAACAGCCAATTGAGCAGGAACATAACTTACTAGCCCTGGGAGTAATAGTCCATTTAGAAAAAAAGATCTGATAAAGATTTCGGCTAATATTTTTAAAAGGACATGAAGACTATTAGCAGAACAGCCCATGCAGAGATCCCCTATAGTGACAATTCTCAGCTTTTCTTACATTTTTGGTGTCAGTTCTCCTCTGCATTCATAAAACTGACACAAGCAAGCATCTGAATGTGAGCTTCGGACGTCGGTAAGGAAACACAATTCTAGTTGACCAAATACCTATTAAGTTCTTGCCAGGATACTCTGCTTTCCCATTAACCCCCAGATTGTCCAGAATGATTAGCTTTAGTTTTCATTAAGCCCAGAATCCAAAATCTCTTCTGTGTTGTACGTTCAGAAAGACAAACGCTGTGGATCAGCAGCAATGCTTTTATGCCTGCTTCCTTTTAGTTGTATGCAAAGATGTCACTTTCAGACCCTATTACATCCACTTTTTGGGTGAAAATGATTCCAGACTTTCATACTGAAGACGAAAAGGAAGGAAATAATTGCCCAGCGTCTCTTTATTTCTTCTAAGAACTTTATTGTGGCCTTTATTTTCTTTAATATTTAAATGTCTCAACTCACTCAAGCTTCCCAAGCAAACATTTCCGTTATTTCTAAGAGGAGTTGGTAAGCACTTGTGGGTTGTCTTTAGTGTGTTATCATTTTTGACAGCTTTGCATAGCCTACGTAGGCCAACAGGGGTCTGTCTAATATTGTTGCTGGGCACATTTTCCTTGCTGAGATGAAAACTAAAAAAAGATATTTTTGAAGCAGTAAGAAGGAATTAATATCCTTTCTCACTCACTATTCTATTCCTTGCTGACTTTATATTCAGTGAAAAAAGGAAAAAAGTGTTACCCATTATTCCCTTGTACATAGCAAGACTAACACATGTAAAGCAATAACTCATTTTCTATTGCCATGTTTAGCATATGTCTCCTGTTGGCTCAGCAAGGCCTTTAGGCCGGTCCCTTGAGCCGGCCATCATTGGCAACTCTTAGCCCCTCGGCCTCAAAACCAAATAGCTTTGAATCATGTTGAGCTGTGATGCTAATTTTCATACTGATGCATTATGGGAATAAATGTATCTGACATACTGTGTCAATGGCACTGTCTCTTTGTGTCTCTTGTTTTTTGTTAGCTGCACTCCTACAGATGGTATTCCATTGAAAACGTTCCCGTCCTACGGAAAAAAGAAAAAAAAAAAAAAAAAAACCATGCACAGCACCAAACCTCTAGGTGCAGAAGGCTGTTAACGGTTGCTGATGATAGTAGGCAAACATTAACATAATAATTAGTGTCTTGTAATTGTTTCATTAAAACCAGTTGTTCCATTTCTCCTCGTGTTTTCCCAGAAGAGAAGCTGAATTTGGACGACAGCCAGTGGGAGGACATCCACGTTGTCACTGGAGCACTGAAGATGTTTTTCCGGGAGCTGCCTGAGCCGCTCTTCCCTTACAGCTTCTTTGAGCGGTTTGTGGAGGCGATCAGTAAGTACCTTACAGACAGGAGCGGTTGGTGCAATAACCTGGCAGTGTGGAATTACTATTAAGTAAATAATAAGAATGGTGATAATAGCAATATGGTGATGATAATATCCCCAATGCTCCACAGCTTTCATTTTAGTTTTGGTGTTTTTGATGGCTTATTCTTATTTCTGCAATATTATCTAAGTGTTTTGAAAAATTAAGAAAAAAAGAAGAAGGCATCCTGTTTAGGGTGGCCAGTTTTCAACTAAGCCTCCTCAAATGAAAATGCCTTCTCATGCAATCTGCTTTACAGGGGCCACCTTCCGCCTCCCTAGCCCCTACCTTTATACTTTCAGAATCACAGTGAGTTTAACTGAGTTCAAGGAGATTTTGAAAAAGAACCGAAGTGAATTAACTATTACATTTCATTAAAGAGGTGTTAAATCATCAGCTGAGGCATCACCTTCTCAAGGCTTGCTCACCCTACGCCCACCAACACTAGTAAAGAGTTGGCTACAATTTGCTTACAAACAGTGTGAAGATTAAATTAAGTAATGGAAAGTTTCTTCTGTTAAGCTGGTGGCCTTATGGGAGGTTGAGTTGTATCACTTACTAGCCAATAGTCGTCGTATGCTCCCTGAAACTTCCTTTCTATTATTTTCTCATTCATAACACACGCACACGCGCGTGCGCACACACACGTAAAAACGAATGAATGAATGAATGAAAATCTTTCCAAATGCAAGGAAACTTCTGCTATTGATCCTCGGAGCAGCAACGATTAGTACATCTCTAAATTTAACATCTTAGGGTGTACTTACTATGATTGTGACAGCTTGGAAAAAGTTTCCTGGCAAGCAAGCTGATTCAAGGAGGAAAAAGAAAGAAGAAAGAAAGGTAAAATTAAAAAGCTTGCAAGCCTGGCAGGAGCTTAATTAAAGTCCAAATGAGAATAATCTCCAAGAAAAAAAAGTGCTCTACTTAGGAGGTCTGATCTTGGATGGCTGTGTGTACAGTGTTCCCATTAGGGGGAGTGGGATATGGGGAGCCTGTTGGAAACAGCCCCTCAATATGCCCTTTTATTCTGTTTTTCATTTCACAAAAGTCTTCACGCTTGTTTAAAGCTCTGGCAAAATGATGTCAAGAGGAATAAAGCAGAGCTTATTCTCCCAAGGTCTTTCTCTCGCTGCCTGCTCACAATTTCAGATGTTGTTGTTGTTGAATAGAGTAGCAGTGCTTTAAGCATGGGTTTTGAAGTGAGGCTGGAGCTCATATCCCCTGTCAGAGTTTTTATTTCATGAGCCCTCTGCTTCTCAAGAACAGTATTTTATAGTTCCCAGGCTCTCTTCACTTCTTTTTAAAAGGAGGAATAAAGGAAAAATAAACAAGCATGAATTTCCCTAACAGTTTATTCTGATATTCCATCTTGGAACACTCAAGCACGGAAGATCACTCATAATGCGAAGACAGTGTTCTGGTAAGACACTGGGGGCTTTTGCATTTGGGTACATATTTCTGATTATGTATGTTTAGAGAATTCATACAAATTTCACATCGTGGTCGCCATACTTTTAAGTGAGAATTGTCTTATTTGGAAATATACTTGTGCATGTGCTGATTTGAGGGCTACGATGTAGGATACCCATCGTTTAAGCTTCCTTTAGTTAACCTGATTCTGAAGATATTAGGCAAGCCATTCCCTTAGTCTAAGAGATGTGGGAAGCAGGCCCTCAAACCCATGAGAGGTTGTGTCCTTTGAATTTCCATAAAGAGGAGGACCATCTCTGGTCTATCCTAGACTTGACTCCAAACTGGACAGAATTTCAGAATTATTGGCATGGTTAGAACTTAACAAAGCAGAATTGAGGTAGGCAGCATGCTGTTGTGACTGATGGCCATTGAGAGGATTTTTTCCAACACCTATCAAATAGGCTATGGAGAAAATGAATGAGAGAGTGCTTTAGAAAGTCCTTTAAAGATGTAAGATACTGAACAAATGCTAACAGCGTTTCTCCAGATGAGCTTTGTTTGAGAAAGTAATCTAGAAGCAAAGAGACGGGAGTTTTTCCTTCATTGCCCAAGGCAAGGAGAATCACCCTCAGCAGGCTTACCTTACCTAACTCATGTAGTACGTAGTATTTTTAATATGTCAAATGGAGGGACTACCCAAGAGGCTGATATGGCTGAGAAATATGATGTTGGAAAGGGACATATGTTTGCTAATCCATGCATTTTTGACATAACCTTGACATTAGTTCTTGAATTCTCAACTCAGCTTGAGGTTGTAGTTCATGTTTAAATATCCTTAAGCAATGGCAGAATGGCCACATAGTTCTTTGGAAATGGCAAAACCACACCAGAGGAGGCACTTTTACTCCACGGTGCACTAACTGAGTAAAAAAGTTTTTCCAAAATATAAGGACATCCATATCCAGTCCCAGAGAAGTGCTGGGCTTTATCATAGCTCTCGCTGCCTCTTGTAAAATCTATACCATGAGAAGCTCAACAGACCTGCCCATGAATTCTTCGCTCTTTATGAAAAGGAACCAGCCAGGTGAGGTCTGTCTGCAGGGGAGATGTCCATATAGGCTGGCTCTAGGCTTCTTTGACCATCTTCATCCATCACTTCTTTGCTCTGTACCTGTGGAAGGTTGACCCTAGCCAGCTGTATCGCAGAGGTGCTCTTGAGGGCTGGCTTCCTGCTGCTACAGTCAGTGGAAGTCTCTGGTGATAGATGGCAGAGGGAGGGGGAAGGAAAAGACCAACCAGTTTTTTTAGTTTATCTTCCACCCCCTATCCCTTGCCCACCCATCTGCCTCAGATACCTTCTCTACCTGAGGATCCATGATGTCCTCCATGTCTTCAGCCCATTCTGGTTCCATCTTCCATCTGGTGATGTGGACCCTCCTCCCTTTGTCCCTCCAGCCTGGTAGTGGCTTCCTGCAGTGGCTGGTTTCTTGGTGACTTCAGGCTTCCTTATTTGGCTCTCAGCTTCTTCATCACATGGGTAACCAGTTCCCTGCATCAAAATCATTCCCTCTGTTGGTAAATGCTTGAAGTGATGTCTGGTCTCTGGTTAGCCACTAGCAAAACTCCATGCCAGTCACTGTCATGGTTCATGTAGCTATAACGTTATTTTCCTTTACTGTCTCACTACCCCCAAGCCCAGTTTGTGAAGGCTTAAGATTTCTATTTGGCCCCAAATTGGGAGATCTTCTGTTACCCATTCATGACAGAGTGAAAAGGTGAATAGACCAAAAGGAATTTTACATCCAACTGGAATGCTTTGCTTCTGAAGAAGAAATGTTTTTTTGTGTACAAGCAATTAATGATCATTTGTGCTATTTGAAATACTGTTAATTTTTATTATGTTTGAAAGTCATCATTATATATTCCAAGAAGAGTGAACAGAAGGCATTTACTTTTTTAAGTAGTTTCTTTTTGGACCAAAAACAAGCATTAATGATTAATGATAAGAACCAACAATTGCCATAGTGATTCCCTGTCTGATAACACCCATTGGGGTAACAAAAACACTAGCGATTGTTTCATATTTCAGAATCCAAGTACTGCAGCTATTGATCTGAAATTCTATACTTGAGGTCAGTGCAACTGGGTCACCTACAGGTTATTTCATGGGGATTTAACCCACTGACTGCAAGGACTTAATTCCCTGGAAATGACTTGTGTTGAAGGCATTATTAATACTGTAAATGTGAACTCAGTACAAAAGCATGACTTTAGAGTTTTATGAAGGTGATGCAATCTTGTGGCTAAAAGCCTGCAGGGGGTCTGGACATTTCCAGTACATCTAAATCCTATGAAATGTACGAAATTTTTCCTCTATTCCCATCTCTTTTGTTCTGGTACCGCTACCGATCCAAAGAAAAGAGACAACAAACAGTGTCTTTTCTATTTTACTATCTGCATTTTTCCAAAATTCCTGGAAAAGGGAAAGAGAGGAGGAAAACTTGTTGACACTTTTTATAATTATCTAATTTATTTCTGAAAATAACACAGGAGACACAGAAGAAATGGAAAAATCATGTGGAAAGTAATTTCTAGCTCATAAAGTTACTATGAGAATAATACAACATAAGATTTTCTTTATATTAGGTGCTCAATAAATGATTTGAAAGAAATTCATTTTTCAGAGGAAAAAAGTAAGTCACAAAATATTTCCCAAGTTCATATGGCTCAGAAGATTAGGTTTAGCATTAAGCTGCAGACTCTAAAACATAAATACTTTCCATCATCCTACATTGCATTTCTGGGACTGTTTATCTAAAAGAAATCTTGCTGGAAGAATAACTAACAACTAAACTAGCTGTTGCCAAATATCTGTCTGTTACATCATCCTATATAAAACCTATATATCCCATATCATTCTATATAAGATCGTGTCATTTCTGTCTTTTTTTTCAATGCTAGAATGAAATGATCAGAAATTTTAGTATTGGAGTTCTAGGTTAGAAATAAGTTAAAACTTTCCAAGAGTGAGCTTGTTTCAGTATTTACTATTAGATATTAAAAGCATCAGTGCTTTAAATATTGCCCTCTTTGAGTACATTTTAACCCTCCACTGTATTATTTTTGTAACCAATTTTTCACCTATCCCCTTTTGAAATTCATTTAGATATATATAATGTTACTTTCCTATTTCATATGAGTACCTGTTTCAAGCTGAAGTGTTATTAATGTTCCTTTATACAATTCTTCACTTTTATCAAATTACAACATGCACCAAACCAGATTCTACAGAGGAGTTTATGATGGAAAGTGATGGATTGGGCCCTATCACTTCACATCCCCAGGCCTATTCATGAGAGGAAACCTCCTTCAACTATTTCAGTTTTCATCTCTTGTAGTCGTTACTTTCATAACTCTGGATAATATCTCTACTTCTTGACTTATCTACTATAGATAATACCTAATATGAAATATTAATTTATTCTACTTCACTTCCTCTAGCATTTGATAGTCATATTATTATATGTAGATGTTGAATAATACACATAAACCTCTGTTTCTTGTTTCATTCAGCATTCTACAGTAGCTCCTAACTTTCCTTTGTAAAGTAAATATATTTTCCTTTCTACTCTTTCCTTTACCTCTCTTCCTTTCTTTCACAATCTCTGGTTATTAACTCCTTTAAATTTTAAAAGTTTGACCAATTAGAAAACTAATAAACAGCATTGATATTTGCATTATTATGAGTTTGTAAGTCTTGTTCATTACCTGTCCAAGAGGTTTCACAAAGATTCCTTCTTTAGAATTCACTGTCACAATCCCTACACTTGTCAAAGAGTATTCCTCACCAGGTCCAATAGAATCTATTTTATTACACTCCAAAAATTGCTTAAACTCTTGGCCATATTTGGTTCCCTTTATAGTTGGATCGTGCTTTTCTTGTGCAGACTTTTTATTTATTTTTTTCCTGGCGTCTGTAATTGCTTTTCTTTTTCTTTGCTTTTTTTCTTTTATAATGTCCTTACTCATTTCTGACGCTATTGCACAGAGTCCCGATTTACCAGGATGGCTTCTTTCTAGAGGCTTCTGCCATTCTAATTCATATTGGAGTGGTGCTTCCAGGGCTGCTTCAGGGTGTTCAGATTTCTTTGTGTTTTCTGAATTAGAGGCACTGTTTCCTATAGGACATGTGTATTAGTTTCCTATTGCTGCTGTAACAAATTACCTTGAACTCAGTGGCCTAAAATAACAGTGATTTATTACCACATATTTCTATAGGACAGAAGTCTGAAGCTTAGTCTCACTGAGCTAAAATCAGAGTGCCGGAAGGACGATATTCTGGAGGCTCTGCAGGAGAATCCACTTCCTTGCTTTTTCTAGCTTCTAGAGGTTGCCTGCATGCCTTAGCCAGTGGTCCCCTTCCACCTCCTTCACAGGCAGCAGTCACATGACATCACATCACTCTGACCTCTTCTGTAGTCAGTCTCCCTCTGACTTTCTCCTCAGTCCATTTTCCAGTTTTGAGGACCTTTGTGATTACATTGGGCACCCCCTGGATCATCCAGGATACTTCCCCATCTCAAGGTCCTTAATTTAATCATATCTACAAAATCTCTTCTGCCATGTAAAGTAACATATTCACAGGCTCTAGGAAGTAAAGTATGGACATCTTTATGGAGCCTATTTTTTTTTTTTTTTTGCCTACACCTTCTCTACACCCATGTCACAGATGCGCTTCATCCATCAATTTTCATCTTCCTGTCTCAAATCTAAAGAATCATCAGAGTTGAGATAACAGTGAAACCATAGGTTGATTAGTAGATGAGCGGAAAATAAAGAGAAATGACCTTGTGAATTTCCTTACAAGATGTTTTATCTATTATTTGTGCAGGATAGGCTTAGAGATTTGTGTCAGGCCTGGGCCAAAGCTCATTTATTCAAGGACTGTCTGATAATTTCACCTTGGTCACCTTCACCTCAGCTCTGTGCTGCTCTTGCTAGAGCATGATTTAGGGTTTGTTGATTTGTTGTATTCTAAATTTCCAAAGTTGCCTTTTGTGTATAAAAATAATTACTTTTCCTTCCACCCCTGAGCAGGGCCCCATCATGGGAATGCAATCAATGCTAACTCCAAGATCAAAACAACCTTACGGGTCCAATAGCAGTCCCCTTATCCTCGTTTTCAGTTACTCTTAAATAATATTATATATATCATGTTTATTATATATCATGTTTATTATGCATCATATTGTTATATATCGTGTTTATTTAATATATGTGCATATACATATATATATGTATTTATGTATATAACACTTGGAGATTAGGCAAGCCAGCAACAAACTGAGACAGTAAAGATGCTTCATACAAGTCTTCAATTTAAAGGTTGTAGTCACACACTCATTTGAAGACAATATTTATGCCTAGTTTTGCTACACACTGATCAGTTAAGCATTAAAACAAATTGTGAGAAATGGTATCCATAAGGTTGACTAAGCATCTTTAAAATCAAGGCACCGAAGGTAGAGCATACCCCATGCCTAGTCCTTAAATATAACTCATCCTACTATACATCTGTCAGTCACACCATCCTCGTATAAAAATGATCTAGGGCTTCCCTGGTGGTGTAGTGGTTGAGAGTCCGCCTGCCGATGCAGGGGACACAGGTTCGTGCCCCGGTCCGGGAAGATCCCACATGCCGCGGAGCGGCTGGGCCCGTGAGCCATGGCCACTGTGCCTGCGCGTCTAGAGCCTGTGCTCCGCAACGGGAGAGGCCACAACAGTGAGAGGCCCACATACCGCAAAAAAAAAAAAATCTAAATTAAAGACATTGCCCTATGTCAGAAAGTATCTATTGCATGTCTTAGTGGTTTTTTCCTATGGCCATCATGCCATTTTACCTTTAAACTATACTTTCAATAAGTAATTGGGAAAATAAACTAGTCAAGTATATTTGCAAATATTTTCTTTACTCTTGACTTTATCTTGCCCTTTGGTCAAACTATTTCTGATGCATCATCAACTCCATGATGACACTCTGGGAGAAAAGAAACAGAGCTTGCAAGGCACTTGACTACGAATAGTTGCTAAACATGAAAGCATGATAGTGACAAATTACCTTAAGACCAGAGAAAGGAAAAAACAGGGTTTAAAGGGTCACCACAGAGAAAGCAGAGATATAAAAATAATGTAGTACAAAAATATTCTCTACAGCACCATTTCAAGGAGATTTGAAATTAAAATAAAGGTAGATTTTACAAATACTCCCCTTTAACTACAGTTTCCACTTCAAGCTCACAGACTTGGAGGGGTTTTTGTTGTGGTTGCTTTTTCATTAGTGTGTTTGTGTGTGTGTGTGTGTGTGTGTGTGTGTGTGTTTTAGCAAACTAGAAATTTTATGGCTGATGCCTAGCTTGTCTCTTAACTCATTCTAATTATATTCATAATTAAATTGTAAAAAAAATAGTTGACTAGAGCCAAATGGCTTGCACAGGTGTCTTTTTGTAGGAATGGTTTAGTGCTAGATAATAAACAACTGGACCTCCATCTACTTAATTTGGCTTAATGAAAAGTCCTTTATAAGTAAAACTAGAAGGTGATTCAGAACTAAAATTGGACCTCGACGCTGAAATTAATTGAGTGGTAACACATCAGCTCCATTAGAAAACGTGGTGCTTGTCTTTTTGCTTTTCCTTAAAACTTTCTTGCACTTCTTTCTTCCATAGCCTTATGAGGTCAGTTTTCAAAGCAATAAACTTCAAGCTGAGCGATGAGCCAGTCAGCCTTCCTGAGCATCCCTGCTCCCACTGAAGAGAGGTGCTTTTAAAAAATATATAGCAAAATGCAGAATTTCTCCTTAGTACCTCAGTGGAAAACAGTTATCGCGACCCTGTCCTCTAATGTAGATTTAGGTCACTGGTTTTCATGGGCTGTTATCAGGGTCACAGCATCAATAGATCCTAATGAAAAATGAGGGTTTGTGGCCTTTGAGATGCCAGTCTCATTTCACATTCTCAGGTTAACATCAGTACTGCTTTGTGATCACCACAGAGAGACCTTCCAAAAGTTTTCTGCCGACCCACTCCCAACTCTGATTCTGGCCACATTTCTGGGAGAATGACCTCTCCTACTTCCCCAGTAGGTTTCTTTTCTCTCACCCAGTCCAGCGTGGTTCTAATTATAAAGATAAGCTAATGATGCAACTGGCTTGCCGTTTCCTTTTGAGGAAAAGCCAAATTCTTTGTGAGGTCTTCAAAGCCCTTCATGTCTGGTTACCTGAAAGTTCTCTTGCCTGGACCATGTCCTTCAAGCCCGCTGATCTCCTGGCCTTTCCTTGAATACCCCAGGTATATGGAGGGTCTTTGTCTGCTCAACCCCTCTGCTACAGGCATGTCCCCATGTTGCCACTCACATGTTCACTTTTCAGTGAGGCCTACCTCATCAGAGAAGCTAACATTTCTACCTGTGGGGCACACCACCACCTCCATTCAAATTCTGAGTCCACTATTTACTACCTTTAAGACCTTGAGCAAGTCCTCAACCTCTCTTCACCTCAATTTCTACAACTAGAAAAAGGATGTAAAAGTAGTATCTTCCCCATGGGGGCTGTAGGGAGTTTAATGAAATGCTAATTATGACAAGGCACTTATTTACGGGTTTCTGGCACGTGACATTCAGTGAACATCAGCTAGTAATATCAGATCAGTGTACAATCAGCCTATCCTTCGGGCCACGCTCTCAAATGACCTTCCTGTCCATTCCCACAATCTTTCCACTCCTCCGATAACGTGTCTCAAGTGACACATATGATCATCTTTATTCTGCTTTAATATTTGTTTCCAGAATTCCAGACAGCACCAAATATGTTTAAGATAATAATCCAGGATATTCTCTTGCTTTGAGATCCAGCAAATCCCACTTTTCTTTATCTCATGACATCTCTCCTTTGTTCTGTCAGCAGTTCCCAGCCCAACTCCACCTGATTATTTCAAAGCCTGTTACTTCATTATAGAACATACATCTTAATCATAACTCAGAGGCTAACCATCTTCTCCAACCTGACGCTGCCTTACTTCTAATGGATATTAGTAAATGTGACATTGATAGTGACACCAGAAAAGACAACTTCAAAGTAATGCCTTCTCCCAGTTGGGAAATTAGCTTCCTTGCTGATGGTGTTCCTGTGTTTTCTCTTGTGAAGGTTATAGGCTCATTGGCAGGAGAGGAGTTTAGGGTGTGGAAGGGGGAGGCTAGACACCAGGCTGTGCACATATTCGTAACACTGTAGATCTTTCTCACAGAAAAAAGCATTCAAAGAGTTGTCAACTAAACCGTATTCTACAAGAAGTCATTCCTCCTCATACACACACATAGACACAGGGACACACACTCACACACATTCTCCAAAGCAGAAATGTTTCATTTTTTTTCTTTTCAGCTCTCACAACTCGTGACATTCTAGCTTTAAAAGGTAGACTTATTTTGGAGAATTCCCTGGCGGTCCAGTGGTTAGGACTCCACAATTTCACTGCCGAGAGCCCAGTTCAATCCCTGGTCGGGGAATTAAGATCCCACAAGCCACGCGGTACGGCCAAAAAGAAAAAACTTTTACAATTATCTCAAGAGAACTTTCCTATTAATCTCCCTGAGCTATTTTTGAACCTTGATATGGGGTGAGAACTGATCCCTTACCCTGTTTCCTCTTGCTTGCTTACAGGCAGGCACAACTCTCATCGGCTCAGGCACCTGTCCTTACTCTAATTCTCCACCTCTCAGTTGATAACAGAGTTTTCTTCTAATAGCTTCTAGGGCTATCACGGGCTCCTTGAAATGCAGCATGTCTTCATTGGCTCACTCTTTATTGTTTTGGAGAGTTAAACTTTAGAAGTGATGTCTGCCAGAGTACTATACATCTCCTGGGGGAATTCTGCTCATGTTGGAACAGCACAATATACTTGCTGAGAATTGCCATGTGGTTTGGAGATTGGAGCCTTTCCCTAAGGATCGACTCACACATTTTCTACCTACACTTTGGGAAACAGAAACATGGAAAATGGATACCCTTTTATAGAAAGCAAGTAGCAGTGCTGGTTTTGTAAGTTAAAGTAATATGCTTGAGAAAACAAAAGCAAACACATATTTTTTAAAAAATCCATGCACGATAGAAAAAAGTTGCACTGGATAATTATGAGTTTCCTCCTTTCATTGACTTATTTATAGTTTTCTATTTAAATGTGCAGTCCCTTTTATTTCATGCAACACCTTCACTTTTCAGAAAATTGAAACTCTAAAAGGGTAAATGTCTAAGGCCCTGAGTCCATGATTACTGTCTAACCAATCAGCTCTTGGCCCCTTTCTCTTTTACTTTTCACTTGGAGCGTCCAGCAGGTGAAAGGTTGACTCTTTCAGATCTCAAGTCCATTCGTCTGCCAAGTAACGGATGGGTAGACCCAATATTGCCATCTGTCATGCTAGTTTGCAGGCAGATACTGTCCTTCCAATACATGAAATCAATGATCTTTTGAGCTTCTCCTCCAGGTCCCTAACTCTAAGCACCATGGTAAGATTGTTCTTTGACACCTTTTGTGTATTATTCTCTGAATATCTAATTGGCACCTAAGAAGGAACTATTACGTCATTGAAATATTTTTTTGAAATTTCTACTCCTTTGTGCTTTGTTACAAAAATGTTTTAGGAAAAAATCATCCTGAGCAATATTAGACACAGAAAGACCTCTGAAACCCCTGTCTATGATGCTAGGATCTGTAATGCTCAGGGCTTCTGAGAGCTGGACCCCTAAGTGAATATGTCTTAGCCAAGCAGAAGACCCAGAGTTCTCCACAAAGGGGAAAGACAGACCAACTAGAACATAACTAGAAGAATCCCATTGGTCAATGTCAGAATCCAAACACCATCTTTCTCTAACAGTTCCTTAATATTTGAAAAGACCTAAAACATAAGCTCCAACCTCTGTGTAGTATGCTCCTTTCTTTCTCTGTTCTTTCAATCATTCTCAAGAATTAAGATCACAGTCTTCCAAGTGTGCCCCTCTGAAGTTTGGAAATTATCTTAGTCAGCTTGGGCTGCCATAACAAAATGCCATTGACTGAGTGACTTAAACAACAGAAATGTATTTCTCACAGTTCTGAATGCTGGAAGTCTGAGATCAGTGGGCCAGCATGGTTGGGTTCCAGTAAAGCTCACTCCCTGGTTTGCAGATGGCCACCTTCTCACTGTATCCTTGTGTGGTGGAGAGAAAGCAAGTTTGGTCTCTTCCTCTTCTTAGAAGGATGCTAATCCCATCATGAGGCCCCACCCTCATGACCTCACCAGCATCTAATGACCTCCCCCAAAGGCCCCACCTTCAAATACCATCACGTTGGAAGTTAGGGTTTCAACATAAGAATTTGGGGTACCACGAAAAAATTAGGGCTTCCCTGGTGGCACAGTGGTTGAGAGTCCGCCTGCCGATTCAGGGGACACGGGTTCGTGCCCCGGTCTGGGAAGATACCACGTGCCGCGGAGCGGCTAGGCCCGTGAGCCATGGCTGCTGAGCCTGCATGTCCGGAGCCTGTGCTCCACAACAGGAGAGGCCACAACAGTGAGAGGCCCGCGTACCACAAAAAAAAAAAAAAGAATTTGGGGGACTGGGGGAACAAAAACTTTCAGGCAATAACAGAAATCATACTTGAATGAATACTTTAGTTGTACAACTTAACCAGTGTAGGATGAAGTTTCTTCCCTTATTCTGGCAATATCTTTCTATTACTGCCACACACGATTTAATTAGCTCTTTATTAATATTAGTTAATTATATTATGGGGGTCTAAAATTGAATTTAAAGTTCCAGGTGTCACTTTTACCCATTTCTCTCTCGTATTAAGTTTGTGTGTTTTTTAACCTACGTGCAGAAATATGCATGCAACCCATTGTGCTTTTTCCCTCATGATCCCAGGCTGTCAAAACAATAACACTAGCAGTGGAGTTTTGCTTTAAGTTTTAAGTTTTGCATAGTCACAAGACTAATCTCACCTGAGTCACGTAACAATTGGAACTGGGACCAAAATCCAAGTTTTTAACCATAAATCCTTCAGTCTCATTACTCACTCTTCCTCTCAGCGTTATGACATTTGCAAATCTGAACAATGTGTATTCCATACCCACATCCAGGTCCTTGAGTGCATTTCAAGACTGTATAGCATAGACTGGAAGGCCATTTGGAACAATGGGGCAACGAGGGAGAACAATTTTATAACATTTTGGGAAGAATTTCAAATACTGTGCCATTAAGAAGAATTGTAGAGAGGGGCATTAAAAATTTACAAAGTGTAATTCTTTAGACATTTGGACAGTTTTAAGAATTAATTTGAATTATAAATATTGTAAACTAAACTGGTCATATAATTACAGTTTCAATTTATAGTTTACTTACCATATTTTCACTTGGATAAAGCCAAGTACAATATGTACAGTTTGCCATTTAAATTAGTATTTAAAACACTACTTTGTGATAGATATTATTATTCCCATTATTTCAATTTAGAAAACTGAGGCTCTTGGACATTAAATAGCATGCCTAAGGCTACCAGCTGGAAAGTTGCAGAACTGAGATTTGAACCCCTATCTGGTAGACTCCAAAGCTGTTGTTCTTAACCAGGAAACTAACAGTCTTGCCTAATTTGGACAAAGTGATAGCAAGAGTCTACTTAGAAATGAGATAATTAGTAGAGTTAGATGTGGCTCAGATGAAGACTCTGTTGTCAAGAATTATAATGAAAGGAAGCTAAGTAGAACATGAATAAATTGCTATGTTCATACACATGGTCTCAAAACCTCATTGTTTATTTAAGAAAGGCTTCTGTCCTGGCTATTCAACTTAAAACAAATTCAACAAAATTTTTTATAGCTTTCTGTATCCAAGGCAACATTACAGGTACTCATTCTCATGCCTAGGTCACTGGAAAAACTTTTAAAAATAAAGTTAAGCACCAGTGAAATTCAAACACTCCTAGCAGATGGAGAAGAAAATGCTTAAAGTGTAGAAACAAGGCACTATGTCCTTATTACATTTTCTAGCAAGTGAATTAAGAAATAGCATAAAATTTCTTACAACTTTCATTGTATGTGTTATTTAATTGAAAGGTAGAACTACAACAAAGCATTGCTTTGCCTCTCATGTCATGTGCTAGAATATATTTTCATGGAGTCTATAGAATAGATTCACTATTTCAACCCATCATATTCATAGCAGAAAAAGCCCAACCAGAGTTAAAATACTGATACTATGTCCACTCACATGCAATGATCGTCCACTTTTTAAAAAACATTTAACATCTTTGTTGAAACAGAGCAAACACACAGAACAATACACCGATCTTGAGAGTGCTGTTAACTGGGAATTATTTTTTATAAAATTGGTTTTCCAGGCTTATATGTTTGTGACTCTTTTCTCTGATGATTAATCATAAATTATCTCTGTTGAATTTTTAAGTATGAAACTGAGTCTAAGCTGTCTCATGTCTAGGTATAGAACTGTATAGTATTGTTTTCCATCTCTTAATCTGACCTAAGGATCTCTGGGGTAGGAGCCATGTTTTAGTATCTTTGTAGCTGCAGCTACTAGGTGAATGCAAAAACATAACGTGCTTTGTGTTGGTTGTTTCATGTAATTCCTCCTTTAACAATCCATTGTAATTAGCAGCAATGGACTGTTGAGGTGGGGGAGTGGGAAGGACTGGTGGTGAGTTAGGTGAGTAAGAAGAGAGGAGGAAACTGTGCTTAATATAGCCCATTTTACTGAGAGCAGATTTAAGAATTAACTGCTTACATCTCTCCAGATGTTCTTATCTGTCTTTAAAGCTCTGTTTTACAGCTACCTTCAGAGGAATATGCTGACTCTAGTCTTCATATTTTCTGTATGTCAAAATGGTATTACTATATAATTTACAAAGACTTCATCTTGGTGGTTTAAAAATTTATGAGAGAAGAAAGGGGATGTTAAATGAGCAAATAAAGTATTTTGATAAGGCTAGTGAACTTTTGCAGTATTCAAAGGGTTACCTGAACTCCTGCTAATACAACTTGCCAGTCTTAAATGCAGGGCAATGGTGGAGAAAACAGTGAAACTGTACTATAAAAATAAATTACTGTCATGAATATTAAGCAACAAGAATATAATAAACATGACTGTTTGCCTGATTCTGATTTATTGGTACTGATATGTGTATAAATTACAACACTAAGTGTTTATTCTAGTTGTTTCAGAATATGGGCCAAACAAAACTGGGTGGACACTTCCCACAGACCTTTCCATCTGCCACCAAATTCCTATTTTACTGCTCCTGTTGCTGAGTTTCTTATGTCGGTGGCATCAGGACCAAATGTGAGCAGCCGTTCCTTTCAGTTTACTTTGCAGACTGAGTAGATAGCCTTTCCAGGATCTGGTGTTACAACTACTACCATCATGAAGTTTCTGCTCTCTTGCAATAGAAAAACCCCAGCTGCAGAGCATCCCGAGGGCCATTCCTACTTGCTCTGTTAAACAGTGCTCACTTTTGACACGGGAGGGTTCATTACTATATTCATGAACTTCTTGGCACCGGATTTGGGATTTCCCAATACTAAGCTGTACTGTGTTTTACAAACTTGCTTAACAGTGGATGTTCTGGATTACTTGTTCTGAGAGGTTAAAAACAGAGAGAGAGAGCAAAAACCACCCTGTGTATCCATGTAAAATCCGGTGGTACCTCAACTGCCGTAAGATAACTACATGAATAGCACAGAGTTGGTCTCGCTGATATTCACAAGTCGATGTTATTAAGATTTGTCATCAGTTTTAATTGACACTCTTTGGAACCAGATATTTGTTAAACAGATGGCCAGAATAAGGTATCGCACAAGAAAATAGCATTCTCCTGCCTCGGGTTTTTAGCTCTTCATCAAAGTTTACTTCAGGAGATTAATTATTTTGGAGATCTCTTTTCTCTAACATTGGTGGCAACCTGCAAGGAAGATAGCCAAAAATTTAATAACCTTAACAAAAGATGCAGTTTCCACGTAGTGGAGTATGCTGTACAGGTGTAAGTTGATGATGCCTGTAAAGAACTGCTGATCATATAAACACTTGGCTGCAGATGAAATGCCAGCTAAAGTTCATGGTGAGGCAAGAATTGTTAGCTACTTAGAACTGGAAGTCTTACAACATTCTTGAGGGCATTTTAACTACATATACACCAAAAGGTTTAAAAATCTGCATACCTATGTATTGACTACTACCTATCTAGAAACTTACCTTAGAAAATTTTTATAGATATGCACCAGTATGTGTACAAAGTTGCTCATAGAAATGTTATTTATAATCGTGAACAATGTAAAAGTAACATATTTGTCCAAATTTGGGGAAAGTTAAATTATGGCACATTCATATAATGAAATATTATACATTTGTTAAATTATGTTATAGAAAGCATTACTCACAAGGTAAAGTGCCAATAAATATTAAAAGAGAGCATAAGGGTGTACAGGTATTAACCTATTTTAAAATATGTATGTAATTATTTATAAGTAGAGAAAGGACAAAGTATTTATTTCAAATATTAACAGGGGTTGTCTCTGACTGACTATATAGCCTTCATTTTTTTTTTTTTTTTGCTTTTTTATGTTCTTCAAGTTTCTTCAATAAGTACATCTGTAATAATGGAAAAAAAAAAAAACCCTAAAACTAAAAAGTATAAAAAGAGGGTGAGTTGACGGTATTGTGAGAGATCCCAGAAGCAGCTACTCTAGAGGATCCCAAAAGTGGTTTTGACCCAAATCACCTTCATAGAAACAGATTCCTGGACCCATTCTGCTAGGTTTTGATTCAGTGTGCCTGAGATGAGGTTGAGACATTTCTACTAAAAAGCAGTGAGCAAATTCTCAGGTGATTCTGATGTGCAGTCAGATTTGGGAACCATTGATTTCTGTCCTTTCTCCTTGATGAAGCCGAAAAGGAGAACGTGTACAGACTATGTTCCTTCTGTACATAGTCTGTTGGCATCACAGCGTCTTACCCCAAAACAAGGTGTGCAATCCTTGAGTGGGATACTGCAGAAGTAAGAGGTAAATTCTCTAAACTAGAGAAGAATATGCGACCCTGTATGATCTAGCGGCACAACAAGGGATAAAGACAATGAACACTCTACAGAAGAGAGAGAGAAAAGTACAGTGGTTGCAATAACTTCACTGTGGAGTCATTCAGTGTATGTGGAGTTTGAAAAATCAGTCAGGGAAAGAACATGAGTACTGGCTCCAGCCCTGAGATGAATGTGTTATGCTGGGGAGAGTGAAGAATCTGAATAAAAAGCAGTAAAGATTGTGGAGATAACAACAGAAGGTAAGGAGTGGAGATACAGTTAAGCCAGTGTTATAAATTCCATGAAGGTTGCAGCCCGCAACTGTAGTATTTGATCCTGTAACCTCCCGCCTAACACCGTACCTTCCACAGAAAAGCTACTCAGTAAATATTTGGTCAATAAATTAACTAATTAATTGCACAGAATTCAATACTACAGAAGGGTTTTCATTTTGATCCACAGCAGAGAAAACCCCATTAAACATTTTTGAGGAAAGTAGTGAAAAACTAAAAAATATTTTTTAGAGAAATTATTTAGTGGTAATTGACAAGATGTATTTAAGAGGAGAGACAGGAGACATAAAACCCTATTGTGTTATCCACCTGGCATTATGCCTGGCTACCAGTCCAGTATGACCTTGGACAAGTAACCTAACCACTCATGGACTCAGTTTTTTCTCTCTAAAGTAATGAAAGTATACCATGTCAAAATTCTGAAATTGAGATACATAGATATGCAAGAGGTTCATGATCCACTGCCCAAAGTGTTGGCCAGGTTTCTGTATATGTGCACCTGTGTATTTTCTGGGACAAGAGTCTCAGAAGATATGTGACCTTGCAAAAATTTATAGAATATGTGCTACTCAGAACATGGTCTGAAGACTGGTAGCATCAGAATCACCTGGGATCCTGTTAGATATAAAAATTCTGGGGCCTGATTCCAGACTTTCTGAATGACAATCTCTGGGAAAGGAGCCCAGGAATTCCTTTTTCACAAGCTCCCCAGGTTATTCATCTGCATGCAAAAGTTTAAGAAGCATCTAGTAGCTAGATGAGTTCTAAGCTTCTCACCAACTTGAAAATCTTTGACTGTTTTGTAAAAAAAAAAAGAAAAAAAAAAGAAAAAGAAGAAAGTATAGATAAGAAAGATGAACAACAAAAAGAAAATTTGCAAAGACTTAATGGCAACTTGGATAGACAGTCATGGTCACATTTTAAACCTGCATGACCAAGAGAACAGGACTGTATTTGACAGAAATAGAGAAGCTATGATGACTGTTTTGCATGCAGTAGAAGACCGGACCAAACACAACTCATCTATGAACTGATTTTTCTTCGTGGCATTGTTCTTATAGACTTCAGAGCAAGACAGTTCAGTGTACCTTTGTGCTGCAAGAAATTATTCCAGGATAACCCAACTGAATACAGCTGTTGGAACGAACACCTAATAGCTGATCAGAAGTTGAAATTGTTCAGAATGAAATGTTTGGCAAAATCCAAGATACCATCATATATACTGATGCGTGTGTGTGTGTGTGTGTGTGTGTGTGTGTGTGGCAAAAAAATATTAAAGCCTAAAATTGGGATTTCCACATGTGAAAAAAGTAATACGATTTGATGAATATGTATAATGTAAAATTACTGTTTCAGAGGTGAGATTGTTTTAAATTTTTAAACAGAGCATTGAGAAATGACCAAAAAATGGTTAACAGGACAAGCAAATTTAAACCTTGACTAATTTTGACAAAAGCTCTACAAACCAAAAGATATCCTTAAAGTAAATGAAACCAACTCCTTTGATTCAAGAAAGAGAAAAGATATGCAGATTGAAAAGAACTTTTAACTCTGTCTGCACTATCATTAAGTGTACTTAGATTTGCACCATATAATTATTATGATTGTGGCAATTAATCAATCAACTGATTAACATGTAAGGTCAGCAGGATCCAGTGATCTTATCTTGAAGCTTGAATTAATTAATTACAGTTTCTTCAACATTATTATTTTCTATTTGTGTGCCCAGTTTGTGCAGGTTGCCCCTGTTGACAAAATGTGGTTTAGTCTCTCTATCACAGCAGGTATGAGCACTCACTGAGGTACTTTTGCTGATATAAAGTCAGAATTATAAGGAAACAGAAATATATTCAATACTTTCTGAAGTAATTGCTTTGTTATTTTTCAACATTTAATGTGTTATATACATTACAGAAATTAACAACATTCTTGTGAATGTTTTTTAACATAAGATCACAGAACTTCTGTCTGTCAGAATAAGAGAACTTCAATTAAACTATTGTAGGTCATATAATAATTCTATTATTCAGATAATTTAGTGTATATTGCAAGAAGTGCCCAAACCTGCACCTTACAAACACATGCTTTTTATAAAAATATTTTTTAAAGTTTTTCAAATATATCACCTCTTTTGCTAATTTTTTGTCAAATGTTTAAAGTTGCATGAGGAAACTGAAGCTAAAACCATGAAGTGGTTTGTCCAGAATCTCCCAGTTCACTAAGAGCATACTGGAATAGAACAACTTTTTCTCCAAGTACGTATTGAATGACTTTTTTTTTTTTTTTTTTTTCTTTTTTGCGGTACGCGGGCCTCTCACTGTTGTGGCCTCTCCCGTTGCGGAGCACAGGCTCCGGACGCGCAGGCTCAGCGGCCATGGCTCACAGGCCCAGCCACTACGCGTCACGTGGGATCTTCCCGGACCGGGGCACGAACCCGCGTCCCCTGCATCGGCAGGCGGACTCTCAACCACTGCGCCACAGGGAAGCCCTGAAAGACTTATTATGGACACAATATATTGAAAGTTAGAGACAGTAAGATGAACAGAACATGCTACCACTTTCATGGAATTCACAGTCCAGCAGGTGAAACAGGCATGTGATGAGATATTTACAAGGGCAGCCCCACAGTGAAGAAATGAAAGGCCTTGAGCACATGAAGGGTCTCTCTTCCACTGCTTATGGTGTTTCAAGATGACATCCTTGATGACGATGCTCCAAAAGGAAGAAGATAGAACACAAAAGAAGTAAATATGTTGCGATATGAGACCTGTTGCAAATGTTAAAGCTGGCTTCTTTTTTTTCTTTTTACTAGAAGCCACTTATTAGCAGGGCCTGTCTCAGTTGGAGGCTCTGCCTTTTTGCTTACAGACTGTCTGACGCCTTTATAAAGTGGGCCACTACATTGTTGATTACTGCACACCAGGGTGGTCTGTGAACCGTTGTTTTCTGCCGTCCACAGTGAGGCAACATCTTCTGAAGTTCTGGTCTCATATGTCCTTGGAGAATGGTTTGTGTTTCCTAAGAAGCTTAAGTCTGGATGATTTACATGTAACATTTTAAACTCCTGTTGTGTAATGCCTGGAGTGAGATTTATATAGGCCGAAACCAGTTTTTCAGGTCTGTGCATGACATGTAGTTACGTATTGTATCACCTACCCCCGTTTATCCATGTGGCTGGAGAAGATGTTCATGGGATGCACAGTAACGAGGATCTGAAAATTCTGTATTCTACTGCAAAATAACATCACGCACATAGATGCTCTGGCTTCTTACGATGATCTCATAGTCAAATGATTAAGTGTTTTGTCAACCCAAATTAGATGTGTTTAATTCTGACTTGAAAAGAAAAAAGAGAGCGGCAACTGGGATAAGTTAAGACATGAAATGGTCAGAGTTTGCTTCTGCCTGATTGGAGTTCATTTTCTCCCATTTACTTTTTTGCTCTCTTCCAAGTGAACAGCATATTTCCTGGATGTGAGAGTTTGTCAAATGACATAAAAAAAAATTCTGAAAACAATTTCAATCTGTGAATGAAAAATTAACATTTATACTCACTCTCATAAGCATTAAAAGAAAATAACACGCGAAAATCCATAGAAATGTGATTGTCAAGCTACACTGACTCAAACCAAGAGACCCAGAATGTAGTACGTCTACTATGCTACATGTGGTGGGTGTGTGGGTGTGGGTATGAGTGTGTATGTGAGATGTATCATTGCCATAGTGTAAAAGAGTTGAATTAGCTTCCACTTGACTAGATGAGAGCTCTTAGTTCTTATTTTGAAAGCAATCAATTGAGCATGGTTAATTAGGATATCACCAAGTAGTTAAGAAAAAAAAAGGCAAGCCACTTACTAGAAAGTATATTTTAAATCTGCTTACATTACAGTGCTGATCAAAGGATTATGAAAAGAATTCACCAAAACTGTGGTTGTTAGGTGCTTTCTGCACAAACACATTTTTCTTTAATTACAGCATATTATTATAGTTATTTTATGTGGTAATACAGGGCTGCCTTTATGGGAATCATTGAGTTATAAACAAAGAACACATTCCAGTCCTTCGAGCAACAATTGTAAAAGGACAAGCCAAAAAGATTTCATTTGGGAAAAAATTATCTTTAATTCTGCTTTTATTCTGTCCATCAGTGCTCTTTTAACTCAACTTACAAATATACATAATTTTTATGAAATGTTAAATTACAGTAAAAATTCAAAATGACTAGCAATATTAACTAGCTATCTAAGGTTTATGCTGTACCATTCTATTCAAGGTATGCCTTTCACGTGAAAGGATTTCAGTGTCCTAAGTAAATTAACTCTTTCATTAATATGGAAAATGAGAATGGACTCCACGTTTTCATACACATGCCCTCTTCATTTTGTTCTGATGGTGTATAACACTCTTTTCAAAATAGTTCCAGAAATCTAACAGCCAGAGAGGGCTGAGTATTAATACTCGGAATGTCAAGCCACTCAGAGGATTGTTACTCTACCACCACCCAGATTGTTCCCCACAAATACTAATAAGATCAATGCAAGTCTTCTTAACCTTGGGTAAGGTTGAACATTTACATGATTTGAGACTTGAAAACTAAAGTACAAAGGCAAAATCCACATTTTCTTCTAATGCTTGAAGGGCTTCTCATTACCCAGGTCCTAGATTTGAGCAGTAGCCCTCTTTCATGCATTAACTTGAGAGTTATGGTGAGCACAGTATCCTATTATTTGTGTGCTTGAATGCAGGAGAATACAAATGTTAAAATTTTACATGTATGCCTTAATTGTTTGAATACAGTATTGGGCCAGTGTTAAGTATTAGTAGCCTACAGGGAACTCAGACTTTTAACATATTTTTTCTGCCTTCAAGAGGCTCTAACATTTTCAAGAGAAATTTGTGAGGTGTTTTTATGTCTAGGATAAGTCATTTGTCCTCCTTTTCATGTCTGAACCTAAGAGAGTAGGACTGGATTACACTCAGAACCACATGTTGAAGTTGGACATGGGGAGTCCTTGCCGATTTGTGTCAACTGAGCCTTTGAGATATTTTGGGTTTTCCCCTCCCTTCTCCCCTTTTATAATAAAAATACTTCAATTCCCCTGCAAATAAGTGAGAATCCAGGTAAGAATCTAGATTATCAGAAATAAGAGCTGTAAATATTTAA
This sequence comes from Leucopleurus acutus, assembly GCF_964270905.1. Lineage (NCBI taxonomy): Eukaryota > Metazoa > Chordata > Mammalia > Artiodactyla > Delphinidae > Leucopleurus > Leucopleurus acutus. The sequence goes on from NC_139149.1 coordinate 32,663,361, forward strand.
AGGAAAATAGTTGCCTGATATCCAAAAGTTAGGGCCGAGATTCCCACCACTGGCTTATTTCCTATGATTTCCACCCAACCACAGGTTTCCAAAAGAAAACCCCTCACTCATAAAGATGCATTGTTAGCACATGTCTATGTCTTTATTGGTTTTCTTTTCTTTTTTTAAATTTGTTTGCCATTCTGGGAGTGAATAGTAGGGTAGTCTTTACAATTCAACTATGTAAAAGAGGGCCATATATGTATTTATATCATGAGACGCATGAGGAAAACCTGATTCAGCCCACTGGACTCACTGTAATACCAACCCCATAGTGAAAACCACACATTTAGTTCTACACCAGGTGACTTATAGGCAAGTCAAGGAATTTCTCTGACCTTACTTAATCACCTCTAATCAATGTACTCACTGTGTTTCAGCATGCTCAAGGTCAGAGAATGCAAAGTATTTCCTAATAATTGCTGCCATTTCTTTTTCAAATCGTGTATAAAAGCAAAACCTCACTTCAGCAGCAAGCTTAACTGTCTTCTGTCTCATTCATCATTATCATCATCAACATCGTCATCATCTATGTAACCAGTTAAGTAACCAGCATGTGGATCTATCCTCTAATCAGTATTTGTTGAAGAAGCAAGAGGCTGAAATTCAGATCTCTTGTTCATTTCAAAACAGTTGTCAAATTCTTCCTTGGACTGGAAAAGAAAACTTTGGAGAAATTGACATCTCAGTCACTGGTTAAGAAGTAAATATGGAAGCACAAAATGGCATTTTTAAACAAAACTGCTATCCTGACCATAACTGAATTTTCACATTGTCAGCACTTCCATTATAAACATTTTTTTTAGTTGCAAGTTTATAACGCAAATGTAAAGATTTGCTATGGGCTAGATCTCAACCCAAGAGCAAATGTTTATACCAATTTTGAAAACAATCAGCTTGCCCATTTGTAGTTATGCATGTGTTCATCTGTTATTGCTTGTCCAATGCTCTCCAACTTCTGGGAGAAAAAGCAGACATCTGGAGAGAAGAAACAATGTTTGCTCTCCAGCAGATGTAGTCTGTTTTCCACAATCATTGAATAAAGAAGGTATTGAATAAATCTGTGCCCTTTAATACAGGGGAATGAAAATGACAACATTCTGCCTGCATATCAATACTGTTGAAGTACATAACTGGATAGTCTAAGAATTGATCACTTTGGATCACTAGAACTCAGGGTTATACCCATTTTACAGATGGAAGGAACTGGGATACTACCATGAATCACAGCAGTGAAAGGACCTCTCTTATAAAGTACATCATACTTCAGGGATTGCCAGAGTTAAATGAAAAATAATCATTTTGGTAAAAAGTATTCTTTACTAAGAATAATTAATGTTTTCCAAAAGATTGTAAATGAACTTCCAGTTTCATATTGTTCGAGTTTTTTTCTTTGCTTTTAAATTCATTCAGTAACCTAAATGTTCAATTAGCACCTTGCAAAAAAAAAAAAAAAGATCAGAAACTCATTTATATCTGGAACAACTCCGAAAATGTTCCCTAGCTCTGTGTCCTGATGAGCTGGGAGATCAAGGCTGGGTCTACGGTTTATTTTTTTCAAAATAATATGATAAAATTTCAGTGGGTCTTTTTGTCACCTACATTGAATGGCACCATGAATAACAAAGGGCAAGTATGGTTTACTAAGAAAAAACTGGGTTCACAAGTGATTACATTCTCCTAGTTTGGCTCAAATTAGCTCCACCACATCAAGCAAGTAATTTGTCCTCTCAAACTTGGTATTGGAGGTTATTGAACGAAGGGATCTCTAACCATCTCATCCTACTCTAAAGTTCCATGGCTATAGTGCTATACCTTACAAATTACCTTCCTCAGAAGTTTGCAGTTTCTTGGTGAATCAAGTCAAGTCTCTTGTCTGATTCTTCTGTAGTCTTGTATACCCCACCCAGTAAGTAGTCTCTATGTCAAGGGCCCAGCCAAGTGAAAGAATCAGGAAAGCACCTTTGTCTTGTTCTGGGGCAGGTAAAATCAAAGATCCTTATGCATAGCAAATCCTTAGTGCCAATATAATTTATCTGGTATTGGTGGGGATTTCTGTAGTACTGGGGACAAAATAAGATTCTTGACTTAATCTGTCATATATTTGGTGGCACTGAATATACCTCTCTATTAGGTAACTTTTGAGAGATAATCAATTATTATTTTATTATCAAACCCCTTAAAATAAAATCTTATCTTCAAGATTAACTTCAGCGTATGATTACATAGCACCCATCACATGGCTCATTTTCCTCCCAAATCAACACATTCTCATATGTTGTCCGTTTTTTTCTGTGCTAGAAATACATTCCCATGGTGACCTGGAGGACTCTTGGAGGGAAATCCTATATATCGATGTACTAGTAGATTTTTAGTACATAAAACCGTCAGTTACTTACGCCTGCATCGGCAGAAAAGAAGTCAGATACAATGGGTTTACTGCAATGTACATGTCCTGGTCTTACCCAGAGTGAAGACCAGGGTACATGTCAGTCTCGGTGCTGTTGTTTGTATGTTTCTTTTTTGATAAAAGCTGTAGTAGTAAAAAGTAAACATGCTCAGTATTGGAGCAATTCATGTGGATTTTCTCCAGCTGTATTAAGGTATAATTTGGGGCACAACTTTAGTATACAATTTGATAAGTTAGACACAATTTGAGATATGTATACACCATGAAATCATCAGCACAGTCAAAATAATGAGCTCATCCTTCGCCCCAAAAACTTGCCCCATGTTCTTTTGTAATTCCCTCCCTCCACGCCTGGTGCCCCCCTCCCATAACAAATGATTTGCTTTCCATCACCATAGATTAGTTTGATTTTCTAAAGTACTATATAAGTAGAATTATACAATATATACTTGTCTGGTGCATTTCATGTAGAACAATTATTTTAAAATTCATTGAGGTTGTGCATATTGGGATTTATTCTTTTATTGCTAAGTAGTAGTCTACTGTTTGGGTGTATCACAATTTGCTTAGCAAAGTACCTGTTGGTGGACATTTGGATTGTCAAATTTTTGGTTATTACAAATAAAGCAGCTATGAGCATTTGTGTATAAGTCCTCATATACTTTCATTTCTTTTGTGTAAATACCTAGGAGTAGAATGACTAGGTCATGCGGTAGATGTATATTTAACTTTAAAATTAATTGTCAAACTGTATTTCAGAGTAGCTGTACCATTTTTCATTCTCACCAGCAGTAAGAGCTGCATTTCTCCACATCCTCATCAACACATGGGATGGTCAGTCTCTTAAATTTTAGCGATTCGAACAGGTTTTGTAGAGGTGTCGCATTGTGGTTGTTATTTGCATTTCTTTAATGGCCAATAATGTTGGGCATCTTTTCATGTCATTATTTGCCATCTCTATGTCTTCTTTGGTGAAGTGTCTGTTCAAATTTTTGTTCATTTTTGATCAGGTTGTCTGTTTCCTGATGAGTTTTCAGAGCTATTTACATATTCAAGATATGAACCGTTTCTTAAATGTATGCTTTGCAGATGTATTCTCCTAGTTTGTGTCTTTTCATTTTCCCAGCAGTGTATAAACCAGAAGCTCTTAATTTTAATGAAGTTTAATTTATAAATTTGTTACTTTTATGGATCATGCTTTTGGTGTCATATCTAAGAAATCTTCGCATTACCCCACATCACAAAGACTTTCTCCTGTGTTACCTTCTGGAAGTTTTATAGTTTTAGATTTTATGTTAAATCTGTGATCCAGTTTGAGTTCATTTCTGTATAAGTTTGAGAGGTATGGATCGAAGTCCACTCCTTTTGCCTATGGATATCCAATTTTTCCAGCACCCTTTGTTGAAAATACTACCCTTTTTTTCACTCAGTTGCCTTTGCACCTTTGTTGAAAGTCTGTTGTCCATGTAATTGTAGTTCTATTTGGGGACTATCCATTTTGATTCATTGATTTATTTTAACTCAATGCCAGTGCCACAAGTTATTACCATAAATTTAAAATAAGTCTTAAGATCAGGTATTATTTTTCCTTCAACTTCACCCTTTATCAAACTTGTTTTTGCTATTTTAGGTCAGGGATTGGCAAAGTTTTTTTTTTTTCTCTGAAGGGACAGATAGTAAATAGTTTAAAGTTTATAGCTATATAGTCTCATACAGTACTCAATTCTGCCACTGTAATACAAAAACAGTCATAGGCAATATTTAAACAAATAATATAGCTATCTTCCAATAAAACCTTATTTACAAAAGCAAGTCATAGTTTGCTAACCCTTGTTGTAGGTCCTTCACATTTTCTCATGAATTTTAGAATCATCTTGTCAATTTATAAAAAGAAAAAAAAAAGATTTGCTGAGATTTTGGTTGGCTTTGAATTGAACCTATAGGTGAATTTGAGAAGAATTGACATTTTAACAATATAGTGTCTCCCAACCAATGGACAAATTATATCTAATCATTTATTTATATCTTAATTTTTCTCAGCAATGTTTCACGATTTTCATTATACGTATCTTGCACATCTTTTGTCAGATTTATCCTTAAATATTTAATATTTTTCATTGCTATTATATATTTCTTATTTCAATTTCTAGTTGTTCTTCACCTCTATATAGAAATATGGTTATATTATGTTTTGTTCTTATATCCTGCAACATTGTGATATTAACTCATTGGTTCTGGTAGTTTTTTGGTACATCATCAAATTTTCTACATAGATGATTATGTTATCTTCAAATTAAAGCAACATTACTTTTTCATTTCCTATCTGGATGCATTTTCTTTCTTTTCCTTGTCTCATTGCACTAGCTAAAACCTCTAGTACTATGTTAGATAGAAATGATGAGAGAAGACATCTTTGTCTTATTGTTGCCTTTAGATGGAAAGTATTCAATTACATTGATAGATTTTTCAAATGCTAAACCAAACTTGCATTCATGGAACAAGTCCCACTTGGTCATGATCTATTATCTTTTCTATACATTGTTGATTTCCATTTCTTAAAATTTTGTTTAGAATTTTACATCTATGTTCATGAAGGATATTCATCTTCAAAGGGTTTTTTTTTTCCCTTGTAATATATTTGCATGGTTTTGTTATTTGCCATCAACAGTGCTGGCCCTAACAAAATGAAGAACTGTTTCTTTCTCTTCAATGTTGTGAGAGTTAACTAAAAATTCAACTTCTCTACTAGATACATGAATATTCAGGTTATTTATTTCTTCTTGTGTGAGTGCTGGTAGATTTTGTCTTTAGGAAATTTCTTCATTTCATCTCATTTGTTGAGTGTATTGGCATAATGTTTTCTTATTGTTCTTTTATTATCGATAGAATATATAGTGATCTTCCTCATCCCTGACCTTAGTAACTAGCATCTTCTATGTTTTTTTCAAGATCATTCTAAGGGACAAGGAAAAGATACCTCAAAGAGGAGAATACAATTTTTTAGGAAACAGATTAGATCTTTAAAAACATGAAATAAAAAAGGTGAGAAATAAGAGTTCCTCAGATAGTACTAGTTGCCCCTCAGTCTGTGTTAGCATCCCCTACCCCCAGTACTTTCCCTCAGTCATAGCACTTTCATTAATTTTATTTATACATCAATAGTTTGAGATGATTAGTTGTTTCGTTTACTTCCATAGCACCAGAACACGACACAGTACCTGTCACCTGGTAGGTGCTTAAAAATGATTATTTTAATGTGTTATAAATGAATTAACATAATCATTTACCAGATTCTGAACACTTTTCTGTGACTTACTCTGGAGGTAGATTTAACCTGAGGGCAAACAAAGTCCCCTTAAGATTTTCAATAAGTGCTTGACCTACTGAGATTTGCATTGCAACATGTGTACTTATGGGATGGATGGTGGCAAACAAAAGAAGACTGGAGATAGGGAACTGGTTAAGAAGACATTGGTTATATAAGGAGTGTTTGGGGAATCAAACTAACAGAATTTGTTTGACCACTTACAGTAGAGAATGAGTGAAAATGAAGTGTAAGGAATGGGAGGATAAAGGAAACAGAACAGCTTCTCAAAATTATAGCTTGAGCAATTGATTGGATTTATGGTGCCACTAAGTAAATTTAAAAATAATGGAGTAGGGGAAACCTTTCTGTTCCAAAAAAGACAGGTACCCAGTTTGTTACCTGTATAAATCAGCATTATAATTCTTTGTCCCTGCAGTCATTTCAAGTGAGGTTGCCAAAGCTTACTTAACAAGGAGATAAGAAAAGCATAATATATTACAGTTCCCTAATAATGTTTCATTATCAGTATAGCACTGATTCAGCCTAGTAGGTACAATGGATTCACATAAGTGAATTCCCCAATAAGTGAAACACCCCTTGTGTTTTCACCCCAGTTTTCTCATTGAGGTTGCCCCAGCTTGACAAGTGAAGCAGAAAAAATGTTTGAGAACGAAAGAAAGTAATTCAGCATTCAGTATGGCTATTTTCTGGGTTTATTTCTACTAGAGACTATCCTTTGGTTTTCTTCGAGGACCAAAGACCATTAGCTTCTGTGCAATATGTGGTTTTCACTCACAGCAGGTCTCATTTAAGCATGTTCTAATTCTAAACTGATTAAGTGCAACTTGATTTCTGGATGGCATTTGTTTATAAGTTGTAATAGTTTTCTTAGTTATTGGGCAGAATCCACAACGATGCTTACCTTGCATACAAGATGATATCTTTGTCTGTAGAAGTCATCTCTGACCACACTACCCACAGGTCTAGAGTAAAAAGACACCACAAATGGCTGAAAGTGTCAACATAAATAACTATCGATAAATATGGCATGTAGCAAAGCACTTGGCTTGCATCTTGCTAACCTATCAGAGATAACTGTATGGCTATTACTGTCACAAGGGATGCTCCCAGTTTAGCTACCTACAGTATTTATCAAGTGCCCATCACCATGGTATCTAAACACTTGGGCAATCTAATTAGGCTAGTCCAATTACTTGTGTAGAAGTAGAGGAGGTACATTCCTTATATCCCACTCCACTGGAACCAATTTGATTGCGTTTTTAAAAGCAAGAAAAGCCTTCAGTGAGAATAGCTTTCTAGGCCTCTTGTTCCAAGATTAAAAGACTGTCTGGGTAAAGAAATGACTGTTTCCTGTCCCTGAAGGTGATAATGTTCAGAATCAAGCAACTCTCCAGTGGTAGAAAACACCACAGCCCAGAGATCTTGATTGAGAACATTCTACTCCCTTTTCTTTTGAACTTCACTCTGGGGGCAGGTAACTGAAAAGTGCTTTCTAAAAGCAGTTCACCTTAAGGTGAATTATGTCCAAGGACCTCCTTGGTGAGAAAGCTGTGTTCTTTCCTGGCCTAGCAAGGCAGAGTCCTTCTGTTCCTCTCTAGGAGATTGAACTAGGTCAGACCTGAATTTAACCTTGGTAACGAAGGCCTCCCCCTCAGACTTTTATTACTAACAGACACAGAGAACTTAGGATATAAGTTCTGGTGTGTGTGTGTGTGTGTATGAGTATGTTTTTAACGAGGCACATATACATGGTGGCATCTGTCTGGAGTTCTGAACCCAGTTCCCAGTCTCTCCCTGTGTGTGTGTTGGGGGCAGGGGCATATTATCCATTAGTATAATCACTAAGAAACATTTTTATAATTTAAAGCTAATCAAAGACTTTAGAAAGCTATTTCTGTGCACTGAGGCAAACTGTGAATACCATGCTTATACAGAAAAGTAGTAGCTTGCCAGTACAGACCTCAGGATAAAGAGCAGTTGTCCTTTTGTACTACCAAGACTTTTATTATGTTTCATAACTTAGTAACAAATAAGTCAACATGGCCTGTAATGTTTCAGAGTATAATTTAAAATTTCATAGAACTAACATTTACCTTGAAAATGGGTAGACAATTATTTTACTCTCTGGTGGTTCCATCTATATCATGCATATTATTATTGCTTGTTGCTCAGTTCAGGTTTTAAACAGTCTTATTTTCTCCTTGTCACCTCTTAACAATATAGAGTCTCTACATGTGTCTCATTGATTTGTTATTATTGTGGCTTTGGAGCCTTCTTTTAAGTTGATATTCTTTCTGTGCCTCAACCCTCCCGATCCTGTTCTTGGAGTCTGGCACTTCTCTTTTATATCCATTCTTGGTTGCAAGACTTTCCTTCTCTCTTTCAATATATATTTTTTAAAAATTACCTTAGTTCATGGAAAATATTCCTGTACAGCTACATCAGTTCCCTTAGCTACCTCCTCATTTTCTTTCTTATCATAACCATTTGCCATTGTATTTTCAGAATTTCATTTTTTAGTGTTCTATTTCTCTTGAGCCATCTTCCTATAAAAAAATTCTCACTAAGGGTTCTTAAGCAATTTTTTTTCTCCGGCCCTTAAAATGATGGTTGCAGTTATTGAGCATCTACTTCATGACAGGAATTTTACGTGCATTATCTCATGTACTGTCTACCACTATACTGTCTTATAAGATAGGTTCATTGTCTTCATTGTACCAGTATGAAGATTGGAGTTCAGAGAAGACAAGCATAGGCAGTAATGGAAAGAGCAGGGTAGAATTTCAGGTATATTTGGCTCAAAAGCCTATACTCCTAACTATTACATTCATACTGGAATACTCATCTGAGGAGCCAGAATTTAACCTTACTATGTTATTTATTCCTATAAATTACTAACTTAGTTAGCCATTCCTATGTCACTATCAAATACTGTGTCAGTTGGATTGTGTTTGACTACAGTTGACAGAAAGTCAGCTCAAAAGGATTTAAGCAGTGGCTCATGTAATGAGAAAGGGTTACATGAGATAGGGGGAATTACAGGATTTATTGATACAGGGATTCAAAGATGGACATCATGGCCCAAGGCCATTCTACCATTGCTCTGCCATCCACAAGGCTGGTTTCATCCTAATGCTGATCTGCCCTCGTTGTATAGGATGACCACCAAGAGCAACACAAACCATGTCCTTCCTCTGTTACATATGGTGAGAGGTAGAAGAGCCCATTTCCCAGAAATCTGAAGCAAACATCTCCTTTCACCTAACTAATTTGAATCGTATCACACGCCTATTTCTTAAAATAGCCCAGAAAAGTACATTGGCTTCGATTAAGCAAGGCTGAATCCAGGATCAGGGACTGGGGTCTGCTAAGGATTAGTCAGATAACAGATCCCTGAACAACATGAAATTTCCATTTAGAAGAAAGAGAGGAGAATAGATGTAGGATAGGCAGTCAACAGTATCTCCACTCCAGCTCACTGACTGTCCAACACTCACATGCTCCTTCTGCTCCAACCTTTACCTCTGAAACCTTCACAACTACTTGAAACTGCTCACTCCTCCCCAAAGCCTCATCCAGCTACTGTAGCTGGTTCCAAGAATCAAGGTTTGTGCTCAGTTTTCTTTATCAGGTATGATGTGACTTCTCTAAATAAATGACATCCGTCTGCCACCAAAGCACTTACTATTCAAGAGTAGAGGAAAAAGAGATAACTACCACTAAGATTTCTATTTGTAAAAGTGAACAATGGAGAGCATACGATAGTGCTTTGTCCAAAGGATATATGAGATTCTGCCGAGAAGAAAAGTGTGAGCTCCGTGCCCTGGCTGTGGAATGATTTTCTGGATCAGCTAGTCTGGCAGCTCCTGATTCTACTTTCTGGAAAATTCTCACTTACCCATTGTCTCCATAGTCACAGTGGAGAAAGGTACAGTGAAGGATAGCCTTTAGCAGCATCCTTGTCCTCAGGGTCCCAGGGAAATTTTAAGGAGTTGTCTGTCCTTCTAGGCAAACGTGGATTTATCTGGTAACAGAATCCCTTTTAAAAATTGAGAATACTTTGGGTTTATTTGTTTCTAGTCAATTATATCAGCTTTCAATAATTTTAGAAATCTTTTGTGATCATATTCTGGAAATTTTAGCCTCTTAGCAACAAGCTTCTGTCTTCTGCCCATTTCTCTGGCACTGTGTTTAGTTGATGCTATCTTCATCTTAGAACATTCTTCAAGATAAGCAATAGATGGATATTCTTCTTATGGAAGGACACTAGAAATAGCCAACATAGACGAACATCCTGAATTTCAAATTTCTCTGACCAATTTTCCTAACAGGGTAGTGTGGATACACACATGGTCTGTGTTCCAAAATACAACAGATCTGAGTCTAACAAGATGTTTTACTGCTATGTGACAAAAATCATTGCAAACTTCATAGCCTGGAATGATGGAGTCCTCAATGCTCTCACTAACCCCTACATTCAAACTTTCCTCTATGTAAAATCTATTCACGCATACTTGCTTCTATCTATTTTCAGAAAGTACATCTATTTCTCACTCTTCCTCCACATTTGGTTTAATTTTTCAACTTTTGACTGTCTTTTCCACTCTGTAATCCCAGGAATTCTAGGAGAACCAATGGGGACACCAATTGCATTTATAAAAGTCAACTTTGCTTATTACTCTCAACCAGATTTTAAAGTTCTGTATTTCTGGGCAACATTTCTGGAAACAGAAAAGAGATCTGTGCCCTGAGAGGCTAAAGCAGGGTTAGTGGCTTAACATAGCCAAGGAGTGAAGGGTGAAAAAAAGAGGATTTAGTTAAAAAACAAAACAAAACAAAAGAACAAGAATCAATCCTAAAATGCACAGCTTATGAATTATTAATGAAAGATATCAGGAAATTACTCATTTAGAGATAGGCCTGCATAAATATCAATGAACTGTACATGTGATGTGTCTCCACGGGGGTTATCTTTATTTGAGTATAAGTATGTTAAATTACAGAAGTTGGTGCTAAATTGTCACAGAAAGAAAAAGATTGGACCTATCATATGTGTTTCCTTGAGAGAAATCTTCTCCTAACCCCTGACCTTTTACCTAGGAGTAGTAGCAACAAAGTGAGTTTGTTATGGCCAGGAAATAACATAAGGGTATGTCCTCATTTATCTCATTCCACATTGTATTAGTTTTGTGGTGCTGCTGTAAAAATTACCACAAACCTAATGACACTACTCTACCCTTCTGTAGCTTAAAAGTCTGACATGGGTCTCACTGGATTAAAATCAAGGTGTTGGCAGGACTGTGTTTTTTTCTGAAGACTCTAAGGAAGAATTCATTTTCTTGCCTTTTCCAGCTTGTAAAGACCACCCACATTCCACAGGTCATGGCCTCCTTCCTCCATCATCAGCAACAGCAACAAACAGAAACACTGTATCTCTCTGAACATTCTTCCATACCAGGAGAAATCTCCCTCTGACCATTACCAGGAAATCTCTGCTTTTAAACAACCATATGATTAGATTGGGCTCAACCAGATAATCCAGGATAATCTCCTCATCTCAAGGTCCTTAATTTAATCACATCTGCAAAGTCCCTTTTGCTATGAAGATAACATATTCCTCGGTACCAGAGATGAGGACCTGGGCATCTTTGGGGGTCTGTTATTCTGCCTACCACACATGTTAAGTAGGATATAACATTGCTTAAATGATAAATAGTTGAAATCTTGCATTGTCCTTGCCAAAATAATGAAGCAACAAATGTTTAATGAATGTCAACTATGAATAAAGAGAGAAGTAGGAGGAGATAAGGAGGGATACAAGGCTGAAAAAAAGAAAGACCCCATAAGGGTATGCAAAAAATCCATACCTTTAAGAAGTATATGTTCTTACTATGAAAATAAAATTATCGGTGATAACTACCTTGAAAATAAGTGCTCAACAGAAGTGTGTTGATTTAATCTTCCAGAAAATGCAATCTATAATTTAGTATAAATCATGATAAAGATTCAGAAAAGAAAATTATATTGATGAGAAATAAGGAAAAAGTTTTGAAGTGTGTTTTGTAGGTTTCATAATATTAGACTGGAGAATAGTTAACACTGTTGTTAAACCTATATGCAGTCTAGTAAGTTTCAAAGCCCATAGGATGGAAAATACTGTGAAGATACTCATCTGAAGCTTGACAGTATGTTGATGTAACTCTCCCATCTCCTCCTAAAAGGCTTCTTCACTGTCTTGATTCTATTTTCTTTTTATTTTCAATCATGGTATTGTTTTTAGCATACAGAGCAAAATTTGGCAACAGCTTTGAGTTCTGAATGACTGATGAATTGTTCATCTGTGTGAAGGATCTCCCTGGTGCAAGCTCTGTGTGAGTCTCTATTCCTCCCTATTCAAAGATGACATGGTTGATTGTGGCGATATCACCCATGTATGCAGACCCAGCTGAAAAGACAAATGAGAGACCAGCATTCCTTTCTAAAACCCCATGCCCTTAAACTATGTCCTTTGTTTGCAGGCACAATTTGCTGTTTGACAAGCCTGTACTCTGACTCTTCCTTTTTTGTGCAGTCTACATGACAGTCTCACTCTGAATAAGTCACCCTGTTCCTTTTTCTGCAGTTGATCTGTCAGTTATTTTTTTCTTAGAGAAGCCCAGAGTTCTGATGTACTTGTGGCTCAAGTCACCTTTATTCCAATCCTTTGATGAGTAATTCCAACTTTTTATTTGAAGTTGAATACATAGACAATCCTGTAAAGTCAATACAGGCCACAGAGAGCTACAGAATCATTCAAGTTCACAACACAAAACTTATCCCAATAGCACTTCCCAAAGAGGAGAAATAAGAGAATGATTTAATTCATATGGGTATAAATATATTTGTAAATATATTCTTCTCTCCTGTATGAAAGAATCAGAATTTTAATTGTTTTTGGGTATTGGAATTGGTAGCTAAGTGGAAAGTTTACATTCTGTTAGGCCGCAGATCCCTGAGTTTAGACCTTACAATTTTAATGTAACTAACTTACCATAATTTATTATGTGCCAAGTACTGATCTAAGCACATTAAAGGTCTCAATTTCAGCTTTTAGAGCAATCCTAGGCGATATGTACTATTATTATCTCTATTCTGAAGAAAAGAAAAATTGAGATATAGAAAAATTATCTTAGTTTACTCAGCCATCCAGTAGAGGGACTGGCATTCAAACCTAGGCAGTATGGTGCCAAAGCTAGCTTCCTTAGTCAGTATATTGCCTCTCCCATGTCTCTTATCTTGGAGCATAGTTGACCATAAATCTGTTACCTACCCAAGGACTGAGCCCAGTGAGAAAAGCCCAGATTTAGAGCTAATGCCCAGAACAGTGCCTGGAACGCAGTGGGTTGAATGAATGAATGAACAAACAAACTAAATCTACCATGTCATGGGTCAAACATTTGAAGGGCAAACACAAGTGTAGGTACCATATGGAAATCCAAAAAGATAATGACAGCAACAGTTGTGATTTGTTGAGCACTAGCTATATACACAAACTGTGCTAAAGGCTTTCTATAATCTATGTAGCTTAAACACCATGATCAGGCACCTATTACTCTCCCCATTTTACAAATAGGGCAACTAAGACCTAGAAGTTTATGGGGCTTGTCCACGGTCAGACTGCTAGTAATTTATAGACCCCAAGATTTAAATCCAGGTCTCTCTGGTTCCGTGATCCAAAGACTTAACCTCTTGTGTACTAACAGGCTTTAGTCCAGTAGGACTTTATCAGGAGACATATATCATATGAAGCTATAATGGTGAATCTAAGATTAGGTTATATTTTATAACCTAGACAAAGAACTGTCTTAGCAAACTGTGAAGGTCTGAGAATGCAGGACAGATTCCAGACTTGAAAGCGGGAAGTGGAGCTTGAAAATGGAGATTTGCCTCTAGGTATGTGTGCATGGTGCTCTGTTTATACTTGAGTAGAAATATTTCTACCTAAAAAAGGTAGGGAGAGGACCATAGGGCTCCAGTTATTAGAGGGATCCAGAATATACCTGATCTCATCACCAACACAAAGATTCAAGCAAAAAGGGACCAAGTGGAAGTCCAGTGTTTCACACTGAATTTAATTTTAGGCTGAGACAGGCAGCAGAGGTGACATGGTGTACAGGTCCCCAATGTAGGGCACGTAGACTGGAGTTTCTTAAGTGCCCACTACTGCTTAAGGTCAGGGCAGACCTTGGACACTAGGGAGGAACTGGGCTCACAGGTGGCAGTTAAGTGTTCCGTGGATGGACAGAAGAGACTTGGAAATTCTAGGAGTCAGTCTCCACCTAAAAAAGCTCTTGCTGCTTCTCGAAGTTCTTAGAGCAAACCCCATCTCTGCCCCTAACCTCATCCCAGCTTTTTTAAATTTATAACATCTACTTTTTTCTCTCCCCTATACAACCTCACCTTTTTCTGTATTTGTAGTGCTGTTGTTATTTCTTCTTGGTGTCAACATATTTTCTGTGCCACACATGTCATACTTTCTATCATACATTGGAGTATGATAGAAAGGGTTTGAAGATTGTAAGACTGATGCCTCAGACTCAGTTTGCTTTCTTTTTGTCATACCACCTTACCAGACCAGCAAAAGGCAGTGCAAAGGACACATAAAACCAAGGATACACATGTGGACACTTCTGCTTGCCTCTGCCAGTTCCATACAATGGCAAATCCTAAATTTTATGCTTTCAACAGCCCTGCACACAGTGAGGGATCCAATGGGTCACTGGAGACGAGAACCCTCTGCAAACATCCTGCCCTATGCATTGTTCTGCTGGTGGTGGTGACCACGCCACCATTCCAGTCCACCCTACAACCATGGTTCTGTTTATGCCAAAGTTATTTCTACCAAATTCCCCATTGTCTCTTATGCTAATATCAGGTCCCCTTCAGACAGCAGGACTGGGTCGGACCTATTAACAAAATCTAGAGAAACTGAATTTTATATATTGAATTCATCACCAACACAAAAATTCCTGTTTAGTGCATACTTTTAATTGTTTTGTGTATTTTAAATTGTTTTGCATATTGTAGGTTTCTAAAGATGAATACTTTATCCCTATGTAATCAGCTGGTAAACTGACCTGACTCGCTAAACAGCATGAGGTAACTGTGTTAAAACATCAGGCCCAGGCCAAAGGAAACCACTAACCGAAATTATTGGAAAAGAATTATTGGGAATACTCATTCTACAACTATGTTACCTCCATTCTACAACTATATTTTCTCTGAGAACAATGTGCTAATGGCACGCCTACTGAGAAAATGATGTGTCAGAAAGCTAAATAACATAGTCTATGTTATTGGTTGAACAGTAATTGAACATTACTATGAACAATGTTCATGCAGTATAATGCAATGAAGAAGCAGCTTTAGGTTTTGTTTTGAATGGTTCTTTTGTAAAACTATCATTTTGGTTCAGTGGTTCAAAAGTTAGGGTCCATTAACCAGTTTCCTTATGTCAGTGGGAGATTTGCTTCTACGTATGCGTGTGTGGTGCTCCGAGTAGTTCTATTTTAGTAGCCCCCTGAAAGAGCAGTTCCTTGGAATCTTTCATTTGCAATGGCTTTTTTCGACATATTAGAGCAGTTGGCTACAATGCATCATTTCTGATTTAGGAAATAATTTTGCCTTTAATATCAAAAGTGAAAGATTATTGATTTGACCGAAGAACTTCATCGTACAGATACCTTAAATAAGATTATGTTCCAAGGGGTTTTAGCAAAATTTTGGGGTGATTAAACAATTGACAAATTTATAGGTGTCCAGTTAAAGCAATGATGGCCAAAAACGACATGCAGTTTAATTTAGTAATGATCTATAGTCTACATGGGTCTATATATTTTTACTCTATAGTTATGCCTTCAGTTTGTTTTGCTGGGGGTAGTTCCATGAAATCAGGTGGTCTGTCATTTATCCACATCTTTATATAATCTTTAAAGACAATTATACAGCATATTAACTGCCTTATAACACTTTATTTGGAATGCTTTTATTTTTTTATGTATTTACTTAAATGTAATGTAGAATACTCATGTAAGTAGAGTTGTAACAGTTGTTTAATACGTATTCAGGCCTACTGTCACCTCTTACACCATCAGCTGAAGAGAAAAGAATTATCATTATTGATCTATTCAAGTCTCCATGATAGAAACTTTATGTAAGTTTTATATATGCCACAGACAAATAGTGTGTACTTGGTGCTAAAAAAAGCCTGTTATTAATACTTTTTATTAATACAGCAGTAATTGTAACCTAGACCATCCCATGCCTAATCTAATAAAAAGAATATTTTTCCTAAATGGGAGATAAATAGCATTACTTAGGACGTATCAGTAGATTTTCATTTCAGGAGAGGTATAAGTAATTGATAGAGTAATTTGACTCTGGTAGAACTAAAAAGTTGAGATACAGTATTTGGCAGACTTACCTGACCTTAACATCAGTGTAAACCAATATTCTCAGGTCAGAAATCAAAGTGGAGCAGAAAAATGCATATATGTAACAGACAAAACTCAGAAATTGGCTCATTGTTTAAATATGAGGAACTACCACTATGAATGTCTATAAAGAGCCCAAAGATGAGACAAATCTCCCATATACAAATATTAGAAGACTCAAATGATTTTTAAGTTAATTAACGGACCTCACTACAGACATTACATGATAGATTGAGTGTTGGTTGATTGCAAAATTTAGCAAAACTGTGCACTTGCATTAAATTGGTTCAATTTAATAAAAAGGATAAAGAACCTCAACTCAGCCCTGCTGATTTATGTACAAATCATGAAGAAAATGCTGGGCCAAGAATGCAGAATAATATTTCTATAATACTGGGCCTTTACTCACTTTCCATGGTAACTTTTAATGGTCCAGTCTGAGAATTAGTTAAGCTAAATGAATATCTACATTATTTGCTTTGCCTAAAGTAGAAATATCCAAAGGCAATGGTAAAACACTTATTTAGGGTTAGTTTAAACTCTAATTTGAATAAATAAGCAGATAAAAAAATTAAAGAGATAATTTTGCATTCCTACTCTTTTGACTGCTACTGAAAAGTTGAGTTTAAAAATGCATATATCGGAAAGGCAGTGTTTGCTCCTCTCCATATTGGAATAACTGCTAATAGACTTTCTCTCCTACTTTAAACAACTATACAATTTGACAAAATATAAGAGGCATTAAGATATTGAAAAAATAAAAGAAGGGAATCATATGGAATGAGCCTCATGATTGCTCTAGCTTTCTATCTGGATACACTTTGATATTGCAGCATAGAGAAATGGAGACCAGAACGGATGGTAGTATTGTTGAGTTAAAGAGGTAGATGCCAAAGTTCAGGAGTGCTAAATTGGCTAAAATTCATGGAGGATGGTATGAGAAAAGAAGGGGCTTTGCAAACGGGGCTTCCAGAAATCTGCATGGCAATTCTGTATATGTGTGTGCCTGAGAGCTGTGTTACACATGCAGAAGGCTTCCATGAGGCCAAGCAGAGATACCCTGTTTCAGGGTTGACAGTTGAAGCAAGATATCTTACAGTACTGAGGTCTTACAGTACTGAGAGACATTGGGGTTTCAGTTTAGTCAGAGTAGAGAAATCTCTCTGAGCAATTTTGACATTTAGGTACGACCTCAGAAAGGCTGTAGCTATATCTAACAAGACCTGTAATTGAGTTCAAAAGTGAACTAAACCAACCCTAACAGAGAAATAGCCAAGCCTCACAAGATCAAAAGGATCTGACAAAAGCTTAACAATCCTTCATTAAAAACTTCTCCTCTTTAAAGAAAAGCGACTAATACAGATTCCATACAACATGTCATCTGCAAGGACACAGTGAAGATTGCTAGCAATGTAACAAAACAGAAGATATGGCCCACAATCAAGAAAAACACAGACAACAGAAATAGACCTTAAGATGACCAGGTTAATGAAGTTAGCAGACAAGAATTTTGAAACAGCTACTATAAATGTGTCCAGAGACTGAAAGGAAAAGATGGCCATATTGAGTAAACAGAAGGGGGACCTCAGCATAGAAATGTAGAAAAAAGGACAGAAGGAAGGAGGGAGGGAGAGCGGGAAAAAGGAAGAGAAAGAATGAAAACCTAATAAATGTTTTAAAACTGAAAAGTAAAATATCCAAAGTGAACAAATTTACTTTGAAATGAATGGGCCTAACAATAGATAGGTATTTATATTATAAAGTGTCAGTGAACTTGAAGACAGATCAATAGATATTATACAGCAAGAAGAACAGAGAAAAAAAAAGTATAAAAAAGAAACAGAATTTCAGTGACCTATGGAACAAAATCAAACAGTGTAACATACATATAATTGGACATACAGTGGGAGAGTAGAAAAAGAATGAGCACAAAAATATATATATTCAGAGAAAAAAAGTGATTGATATTTTCCAAATTTTATGAAAACTTCAACTTATGAATCTAGCAAGCTCAGAAAACCTTAAGCAGAAAATATACAACACAAAACAAAAATAAAATCCCTAAACCACATATTTGAACTTAAAATAAAAGGCGGAAATAAAAAACTTAAAACTTTATGGAGAAGAAGAATATAATTCATGCATATATAAAAACTGTAAATTATGACTGACGACTTCTCATCAAAAACAAAAAGCATTGTTAAAGTGCTGGAAAAAAGTCAACTCAGTGTCTTGCCACTTCTATTCAAAGTTGTACTGGATTTTCTAGCCAATGCAATCCTAAGGTAATCCATAAAAACATTACTGGAAGTAATAAGCAAGTTTATAAACATCACAGATCAAAATCAATAAAGAAAATGCAATTATATATCTGTATACTAGCAGCAAACAATGAGAAATAGAAATTTTAAAAATGTAAATTAAAACTTGCATTAAAAATGGCTTTGAATACTTAGCAATAAATGTATCAAGTCATATAACCCTGACAAATCAAAGACTACAAAACGTTGCTGAGAGAAAATTTAAAAGACCTAAATAATGGATTAAAAGATTCAATATTGGTAAGATGTCATCTCTACTCAAATTTATCCATAGTCAACACAGTCGACTTTCCAACAAGTGTTTCTATAGACATTACACGTTGATTATACAGTTAATAACAAAATGAAAACAGCATGGAACAGTTGAAACAATTGTGAAAAGAAGAAAAAAATCAATGGGGAAAGAAGAGTCTTTTCAACAAATAACACTAGAACAATTGAATAAGGAAATGGGGAAAAAAAGGAAAAACTTTGGTCCCTATCTCACAACATACACAAAAGTTAATTTGAGTTGGACCATAGACTTAAAAGTAACATAAGTCTACATAGCTTCTAGAAGAAACTATTGTAGAACACAATATTGAAGGACACATTTAAGGCCTAGGAAGTAGGCAAAGATTTTTTAGACAATATATAGAGAGCATGGGGCTTCCCTGGTGGTGCAGTGGTTGAGAGTCCGCTTGCCGATGCAAGGGACACGGGTTCGTGCCCCGGTCCAGGAAGATCCCACATGCTGCGGAGTGGCTGGGCCCGTGAGCCATGGCCGCTGAGCCTGCGCGTCCGGAGCCTGTGCTCCGCAACGGGAGAGGCCACAACAGTGAGAGGCCCGCGTACAGCAAAAAAACAAAAAACAAAAATAAAAAAACAATATATAGAGAGCAATAACCTTAAAAGAAAACATTTTTATTGGATTTTACAAAAGTTATCATTAAGAACAAAAGACAAGCCATAGATTGGGAAAAAAAGTTTATAATACATATATCTGACAAAAATATATGTATATATGTATACTCATATATATATTATAAAATCAATAAAACAACATGCAATCCTATTTTTAAAAATGGACAGAAGACTTGAACAGACCTTCACCAAAGACATACAGATGGTCAACGAACACATGAAAAGTTTCTTGACATTAATAGTCATCAGGGAAGTGCAAATCAGAACCACAGAATACAACTTTACACCCGTCAGAATGGCTAAAATTAAAAGGACTTATAACACTAAATATTGGTGAAAATAGTGAGCAACTAGAGCCCTTGTACATTGCTGGTGAGAGTGTAAAATGGTACAATCATTTTGAAAAAATGTTAGGCGGTTCTTAAAAATCAAACTTATTCCTACCTATGATCCAAATATTGTACCCCTAGTTATATACCCAAAAACTGTAAAAACATTTGTCAACAAAAAGACTTGTACAAAAATCCACAAACTTTGTTCATCATAGCCAAAACATAAAAATGACTCATTTGTTCATCAAAGGGAGGATTTGTGAACAAATCACGTAACAGAATACTATTAAGCATTAAAAAACAATGATTACTAGAGAATGGACTTGAGGCTATGGGGAGGGGGAAGGGTAAACGGTGACAAAGCGATAAAGAGGCATGGACATATATACACTACCAAACGTAAGGTAGATAGCTAGTGGGAAGCAGCCGCATAGCACAGGGAGATCAGCTCGGTGCTTTGTGACCGCCTGGAGGGGTGGGATAGGGAGGGTGGGAGGGAGGGAGACGCAAGCGGGAAGAGATATGGGAATATATGTATATATATAACTGATTCATTTTGTTGTGAAGCTGAAACTAACATAGCATTGTAAAGCAATTATACTCCAATAAAGATGTTAAAAAAAAAAAAAACAATGAACTATGGATACACACAATAACATGATGAATCTTAAAATTTGTCTTGAGGAAAAGAATTCACACACACAAGAGTATGTACCTACATGATTGCATTTATATGAAGTTCAAAAACAAGCAAAATTAATCTATTATGATGAACTCAGAACAATGGTTGCATGTGAGAAAGATGGAGACTGACTGGAAAGATATCTGAGGGAAGTTTTGGAAATGAAAAAGATGTGCTATACATGTTCTAACTCAATTGGGGTGTTCGTTACTTGAGTGCATGCATTTGTCAAAACTAATCAAACTGTTCACGTAAGATGTGTGCATTCCCCTATTTGAATTTTAACTCAGTTTTACTTGAACTGAAAACTGAAAGGAAAGTATTTCAATAATTGAAAGATCATTTTGGTTTCATTCTATTATGTTATTCTGTTTTGATTCTACATGGTTCCTGTAGACACCTCATTCATTGTTTCATTAATTCTTCATGGTTCCAATTATTCTAATATTGACTCAGAGCCTCTGAAAATGGTGAAAACCCAGAGTACCAGTTAGTTACGCTTAAAGTGAAGAGAAGAAATAGAAGACTTAGACCTGATTGGTCTTGGGGATTTCCATTTTGTGAACACCAAGTTTTGGAACACATGATTGGTGTACTTGGTAACTAAATCATGAGTTTGAACACCAGAATCAGTGAGTAAACCAGGGAATGTATATTGCTATATTTATCTTTAGACACTAGAGTAGGGAATGAACAAAGCTCCTGGTTACTGGAACCTACTTTCATGCAACCTTTCTGGATTATCCCAGATAAATATGATATTTTTCTTCTTCAAATCCACACAGAAATTCATACCTCTTTAGTAAGCCTTGTATTTTAATTGTGTCCATGTTATATCACCCCTCCTAGTTGGTGTGCTCTTAAGACTAAAAACTGTTTATTATCTCATAGCACCTAGAACATTGTTTAATTTAGATCAAGTGCTTGGTAAGGTTTGAAGTATTTGATGGATTGGATTTGATTGGACTGGATGGAATAACCTTTGTAGGTAATGGAGCTACAGATCAGGCAATATTAACAGGAATTTGAGGAGCTGGATTCATTTGTGCCTTCTTATAACAAAGTTATTGAGTACTTACCATGAGTAAGATAATGAGATGAGAAATTTAAAAATCAAAGAAAAATAAGGCATAGTTCTTGTATGCAAAGTTCTATCAGGTTGTCAGGGGAAAAAAACAATGTGTATAACTGAAACAATAAAAAGTGGAAAGTCATGGGAAAAAACAGAGGAAGAGATACATTCTTATGAAAATGCAAAGAGGAAGAATATGTTTGCCTGTATTTTCCCTCTCCCATTAGAGAGGCTTGCTCTCTTTTAGAACAAATTTAACTCATGTTTAGCATATGCATGTTGGGAAAGCCGCAAGAAATACTAGTAAGAAGTTTTAGGAATTCTCTTTCAACAGAGAGTCAAGAAGATAACCTTTTGTATGAAGAATAGTCAGTATTTCTTCCAGAAATCAAGTGTGAGTGAATGGGAAGTGATTCCCAAATTTATTTATTCTTTTCCTAACAATGAGAGCCTAGTCTGTGAGGAGCTCTGGTTTCTAATTGTATCTTTGCCCATAACTGGATGGGTGACTTGTTCATTGGCTTACTCTCCTGTATCATAACCTTTACATCCATAAAATTAGAGAATAGGACAGAAGGTTTCAAAGTCTGCTCCAACTCGAAAAATGTCATGACTATATTCTGTGCCTCTGTGATTCTTATTATCTTTAATAAAATTTTTTATGTGATTTTGGTGAAAGAGGTTGCCCAGTTTCCCAAACTTTGTAATCCACATGCTATTTTCATGGATAGTATTTTCAGTAAATCAATGTTAAATATTTTTCTTAAAATTAAATGACATTTTTATTTAAATAGATTTAGCTTTATTCCCAAGTAATAATATCCCTGGAAGCATACATTCTAAGTGTTCCTTATGCTTTCATACACATGAAAATAAATACCTAATCATTAAATTTGTCTCTTATACAACCAATAATATGCATATTCTACTTTAAGAAACACTGTTTTGCTGTATTAAAAAAGACTTATCCAGTGTCTTTGCCAGTTGACCGTCAATCATAAATGTTAGCAGAATAGGTCAACCTATATGCACTAGTATCTATAAAGACTAAAAAAATATATGTTGCGCTCAATCAGAATCTTCTAAATCCTGAATTCAACTCTTAAGTGAGTATGTGCATTACCTGGAAAACCATTTGCAAAAATAGATTTTTAAAGTTCAGAGTAAATTGGAGAAAAGGCTACATTACATTTGAACCTTAATAAATACTTAATAACCCATAAGACAAATAGCCATGAATTACTAGAATGATTTCAAGCACAGTGCTTCTGCATAGAGCCAACCTGCTCTCTTATTTTTCTCATTATAAAACAGGAGTTACAATATTGCGAAGTTTGTTAGCTCTGTTGATTTGTGTATTTTATAAAATAAGACATTTGAATAATATGGAACCAGAACCATAGGAAAATCCATTTCTTTCTCTTCTTTCTCTTCTCTATCTAGTCTCCCCTGCCCAAGACAGCTTTAAAATGTCTCTCTCATAGAGTGGGAAAAACAAGAAGATTCCTCTAACTCTGTCCTTTTTTATGGAGGTTATTTATTTCTTGAATGAGGGTGTGTGTGTGTGTGTGTGTGTGTGTGTGTGTGTGTGTGTGTGTGTGTGTACAAGCTTAGGTCCTCAGGTGGAACTGTGGTTCCTGTGCTTTCGTCCTCGAAGCTGTTTTTCTGGAAGGGAATGGAGGCAGCTGTGTTTACAGCTCAAGTCTTGGCATACATTTACCAGAATCTATTATTCATATCATTCAGTATCAGGGAGAGATCTCAGGCCACCTGTCTATCTGACAAATTCACCCTTTTGTGAGCTTTCTGTTCATAGCAAATTATGTTCACATTGATGAATTGAGTTTTTATGAGCATTGCTAACTAACATTCTCACAGAAGGCCAGGGGCAAGAGCCTGCAAGTGTTTCTGGTCCACAAGTAAATGATAAAAAAAAAAGAACGAAAGAAAAAAAAATAGTAGTGTTTAAAGACAATTTGCCATGGAGGGATAGTTAAATCATTTGGCAATGGCGTAATATTTATAATTCCAAGACTTTCCATAAATTATTGCAAATACTCTGCTTATAACAAACAAAAACATGGAAAAAATCCATACATTATTTTTCTCTGTGGCACAGAATATTCTTTAAATACTGTTTTACATTTTGACAGGTAACCACTGACCAGGGCAAAACACGGAGTACTTGAAGTATGCCCAGCATTAATAAATCGAGCAATTTTATACTATAATGTGGAAAACTTGCAGCAATTATAGCTTAAATTCCAGCTTCATATTTCCATAGATACAAAATGGATTTTTTTAATCTCTAGAAACCCTATACTGGTTATGAAGCTACGCCATGTGGCCTGAGTTAAATAAATGAGAGCAATCTTTCACAAAAGACTAACAGAAATCCTTCTAAATGGTGGGTGGGGAAATATCCACTGTTCATGATAGAAATGAAGATTTCCTTCAGTTTACATATAGAATTGGTTCTTCTCACATGCTTCTGAGAGAAGTTCCTTGCATTTATTCTGACTCCTAGTCTGCATTTCATTTAGAGCAACTGAAAAAGAGGAGAGGATTTCACGAGAAAGACACATTCTAGTTTTACTATACCCACGTTTCAAAGCTCTAATTCAGAATCTACTTAAAATGATAAACCTGCTTAGGTGGCAGATCCACTAGTCAATATGTTTTTTGTTTTTTTTTTTTAAAAAAGGAACAAAGCAGAAATTTTACAGGGTAGTGAGGAATATCATCAATAAAAATCCATGTTCTCCTGGTCTCAGTTCTCTCCGCAACTGTGACCCTGTCATTCCAAAAGTCAGATTATTACCTTCGATAAAGTACACTCTTATTCTCTTAAGTCTTATTGCAAGTCAGTGGAAAATTCTAAAGCTCTTCAAAATGTAGCCTGCCAAAATGTGTCAGACACATCACCTTTCAATGCAAAGAAAGACACCATAGCACAAAGAACACTTGGCATTATCCCTGGAAAATGCACACCTTTCGGAGGAGCAAATGGGAAGGGTGGTCTGTTCAACACCATATGTGAGGGAGCTGAACCAGTCTCATTTCTCCTTCCAAATGTTACAAGCTGCTACCTCATTGTGGTGTGTGTGACTCTGGAATGAAATTGGTGACAGCCAAGTGTCTACCTGGTCCCAACGTCAGTTGGCCTGTTGACCACTCGAGCGTACTGCTCAATATGATACTATGCTTTAGTGGCCTCTGAGAGATAGAATGCCTAGGGCTTTATGTTAATTTAGTAGCACATGTGAAACTTTTACAAACTTCCCAGTGGCTGCCACTGCCCTCAGATTTATGGGTAAAATGAGGAGACTGGGTTTGCCATCCTTATAGTATAGAGAGATGCAGAGACAGGCAATTTTTAAAGATTTTTTTTGATCTTTCCTTCTGGTCTAAATATATTACAGATAGGCGCTTATGTCATTAAAAACAAATTGGAGAGAATCATAGCAACAAAATGCTGCAATCACAGGTGTGATGGCAATTTTCTGTGGTAAGCATGGTGACCATTCATCTCAGATTCTCTATAATAGTTCAGTTTTCAAATGGTCCATCCTTTTCTCCAACCATGTGTTCCTGTTTTACTTCAGGAAAGATGGTAAATGCAGCTTTAAGGCAATAGGACTATTTTACCTGCAAGAGTTTTTCACTGTAAGATTGTGGAAATGAACATAGGAGGAAGAGATTGAGGGTTTTCATTGCTGAGTAACCAACTTGAGATAACGGGTACATTCTCCGGTGGCGAAGGCATAGCAGGCAGCATTCTGCAGCTCGGTGCCATGTTCGTAGTGTCAGGCAGCTTAAGGACCACCATTTTGCTCCCTGGAACAGCTACTGCATTTCAAGCATTGCTAGAAGGCTGAACGTTGGCTGCAGCTGGCAGAGCATTGTTCTTTTTTTAACCCATGTGATAGGTATCTTCAACAGTGTCAAACAAATTTGTAGAGCTGGTGATTAGTTGCCCAAAGAGCATAATGTATGCATTATTAATTAAAGAAGGTAAGTTTGGCTAATTGTCATTTCTATACGGTAGCAGTGCACTAAGATACATTTTAACAATCTATAAATAATTGATAATTTTTTTTCTTTCATCTTCCTTCCTAGTTTGCATAAAACTAATGACTTGGTAAATGTTACTCACTTCAAAATATTCCACCGCTTCTATGAAAATTAAACTAACACTGTAACCTTAGCAAATAAGGAGATTTTTTCCCTTTTATTGCAGGTTAAAAAAAAGATAGGAAATATAATGCTTGTAACAAAAATGGGATTCTGTGAAATCCAAATGAGAATCATAAATAATATAAAATCAGCACTGAGTGTGAATTTAATAAATAGAATTGACTTTTAAAATATGAAGATTCATATATATGTGATCATGTGTATATTCCATCGGCCCCAAAGTATTGCTTGTTCAGCTTTCAAGAGCCTATGACCCAAAGATTTGCTCCAGGATATCTTCTCCGTCTGGCGTCAGCCGGTGTTTCAATACTTACTAATAACTACATGAATATAATCCTTTAAATCTGGTTGGCAGAAGAAGCAAAATTTTTCTCAAATGAAGTGTTTAAGTCTAGTTTCTGTATGCTTTGTTAATTTGATTATAACACCTAGCTGGGTCCTTGTAACAAGAGATTTACTGCAGTAAAAGTACCTACTGTCCTTTTTTTTTTTCTTTTGACGAGTTCTCTGTTATTTTTACAAATCCACAATCCGTCAGTCTTGTATAATAGCACAAGATCTTACTCTCTAATTTTCACCACAACTGAATACATTCCCGAAGTTATTGATGGCCCCATAATTTTACGTTTATTTTGTTTGGAATACATTGTGGTTAAAAAAAGATTTTTTAAGAAGACCCACAAACTAAAGTATTGCCCAAGTGACATATTGTTATTTTAAGCCTTCGCCGAATCTTACATATGCTTCATTATGATAAAAAACAGGTTGTAAGGACTGATTCTGTGACCTGTTTTTCTCATTTTAACCCTACTGATATGTCACCCATGGCAACCTTAAACTGATTTTAATAGAGTCGATCCTATTATTCATTTAAATTGAGGTGCAAGAGCACTTAGACCAGGGAAATTTGCATTCAGCAAATGGGGATTTGATGAGTAAAAATGATAAGATATATGTTGTATAACATGGCCTATTTTGCTAGCAAATAAACAGCTCTTGAAATTGATAAACTTCAGAATATTTTATCCTCAAATGTTTATACATAAATGATTAAAATGCATTAGCAATTCTGCTTTTAAAAAAAAACATATTGGGAAAACAACACAGTTGTGTTGCTTAAATTTGTAATTAACAAATTTATTACTAATTCTGTTCAGTTCTTTAATATGCTGCATTCCTGAAGAAGAACATTAATACACAATGGCATAAAGAAGCTAATTTTAAGACTTTGGAGAAATGAATGTCTTTTAATGCTGTGTGTTTCTCTTATCTACATGCCACATTATTGTAATAAGTACATTCAGGAATAATTTCTTTTCAAATATTTTTACAAATCTTGCTCTTATTTGCATGCAAGTAAGTTGTCAGCTTAAATCTTTGAAATGCAAAATATATCTCATTTCTATATTTCATCAAGGAGCCTTTCATGTTTAATAAATTACAACTTAGATCCTCCAAGACTTTGTTTTTCATTAACTAAAAGCAAAAGGATACATTTAAAATCTTAATCACAACCTGCAAGGGTATTTGCATGTTGCTGATATTTGTCTTGATGGGACTTTTTTAATATTTGCAAACTAATCAGGATAGCAAGGTTATACCAATAATTTCTGAAGACAAAAAACTTTCTGCATTATTTTCTTTATTACATCCAAGCAGAAAACTTAAATAAAAACTTTCAGTGCCTTAGCCCCAACAATCTGTATATTTTTTTGTACATACTCCTCCTCTCTTAAAGATTTTAAGTGGAGAAAATGGCCACATCATAGGAGCACTATGGAAAAATGTGTAGAAGAATGTCACATCTGGGTTCGGCCTAGTCTTTTATTCGTGCTCGATCAGCATGTATTGGACAGAATCGTTAACAACACAAAACAAGCAAAAGGTAAATCAGCCACTACCGCCACCCTGATAACCACCTGGTGATACTACAGAGAGATGTGGACCCAGGAGAAATCAAAGGAGAGCTGCACTCTTTTCATTTAACCCCAGCTTAGACAGGAGATAAGGTTGTTTCTGCTTTTTGTGGTTGTGGTTGTTATTTTTATTTTCTCCAAACATCCGAGCTGATCTTGCAGAAAGTCTTCTGGACTCTGAAATAGGATGGATCATCTCATCTCAGCAGAGGCAAAAAAAAAAAAAAAAATCGGGACAGTTAGCATGGTATCCTTATTGCGGGGGTCCCATGGGCCACAGCAATACAGTGTCACAGAAGAGGCAAACTTCTGCTGAACTTGCTGCCCTGGGACCTTCGGTTAATCTTTTGCTCGAGAATGGAACATCAAAAAACCCTGAGCAGTTTTAAAAATATGCAGCTAATGTCATGCAGTTAAACTGATGTAGCATGCATGTTGTTTTGCAAGCTAACAGGTTAAATATGGCTTTGCTTTAAGATTCCCATCAAATTTCGTTTTTATAGAGAAATCTCTGAAAGCAGAAGGGGTTGAGGGGGGGTGAGGTAAAAAGAAATAAATCATTGTAGTCTCAGGAACAGTAATCCTTGTTGAGGATTTTGGCTGATTGATATAAATAACATCGTCCCCGCCATCTGTCCGAAGAGGGACCTTTCCAGTCAGTGTTAAGCTGCAACGGCAGAATAATTAATGAATGGTGTCCTTTGTGCTGGTAATAAAGACAAGACAAATTATGTTATAATCCAACTGCTGCTCATTTGTCACAGCCAAATAAAATGTCAAATAAAAGTGAGGGGGGCACTGTGTTTGTTTAATGGACTGCAAGCTACCTGTTTCTATTGTTGACAGACAACTAGAGTGCAAGTTCTGAATGTTGCAGGAGAGAAAAACCTCCAAATGGAATTCGCATTTCCTCGGGAGCGGGGGTGGGAATGTAGGGAGACCACGGCGGAGGACTGGCAGATAAACATTGAAGTAAGTTTTAATTAGAGAGCCATAATACCACCCGCTTCTCTGAGTAAGTTGGTTGCGATTACAGTGCAAAAGCGCTGCCTGGAAAGTCCAAGCTATTTGCAAATCTCTAAGATTGGTAGGGCTCTCATCTTGCATTTTCAGGATAGACACATTCATCCAGTTGCTAGGAAAGCCAAATAATGAAAACATAGCTGGGATTTAGCGAGTTCCACTGGGAATTACCTATGATAGAGGGCAGAGCTGCACTTCCTCAGAACATGCTCCTGCTGTAAAAATTCACAAACCTGGCATTCATACAGGCATCTGTCGCTTGCTCTAATGCCAGTTCATAGTATACATACAAACATCTGCTTCCGTGCACAAAGGGATACAGAGCGCTTGACAGGTCTGTGTTAGCAGGGTTCGCAATGCCAGTTCTTTATGCAAAAACCCTAATGCTTCCCGTCAAGCCATTAGAAGTGATACAATCAGCCCAGGCCCCATTAAGCCATCAGTGTCCACCTGTGATAAAGATGGCCATTTGTTTTCTTAAAGCCCACTTAATGTCTGCTTAACTCAATTTGTCAGGAAATGTAGAACAATTTCCTCACAGCCTGAAATTTGGTAGTGGTTCAAAGTCAAAAGGCCAGGTCTAGTCCTATTCAAATGATATAATAAACAGTCTTCAAATCGAAATCTCCCTTGAGGAGCTGATGTTTACTTAAAAAAAAAAATTATGTTAGCTAGAAAAGAATAACATTTGCATCCTTTATTGTTGTTTTTTTTTAATTTTTAAAGTCCTGGAAGATGTCTACCGGTGAAAAGGGCCATTGCTTGATTATATGAGAAAATAACTTTATTCTCTTTTTTAAATTCAGCCTGAAATTGGTTTTAGAAAGAACAGAAGAGCCTTTGCAAAGCACCAGTCCCTTACTATAGCAATCACTTCCAACCTCTTTAAGGAATCCCACTGTAATATGCCCAAGTATACTTTTTAGTCTAATTCTGTTTACAACATTCTCCATATCACTTATATTTCTAGCTATTTGTTGGAGGCTGATATTGTCTTTTTGTATACCTTAAGAGAGAGAATTAATAGATTCTTTTTGAAAAATGTTTTATTTTGAAAATGATATTAATCAAATCTAGGGGCTGACTTTGCCACCATCCCAATTTACTTTTAAACACATGGCCAATTACATATGCTTAAATATATCTGGCCATCTGGAGGACAGAAAGGAATCAGAAGACATTTCAAAGAGTAACCAACAGGGGGCTCTCTTAAATATCCCAGATATACTGACTTCCTACCATCCCAAATTAGTTGTCCATTCAAATCTAACCCCAATTTTGAAAAGAATTTAAATCAAAAATTTAATTTTTGATTGTCTAACAACTTCTGCATTCAGAATATTTAACTTTTGGTTCCTTGTGTTTCTGCTTGGTAAAACTAGGAGCTAACTACTGATGCCAACTCTGAAGAATAATTTCTCAGCTCACTATGAATGCAAGGTGAACTGAAGAACCAAGTCAGTTATCTGGATAATTTAATCAACATGTATTAATTGGGCATCTAACATGTACAGAAAAATTGAGACAGAAGTAAAGTTTAAGGGTTTAAATTACCTGGATATGACCTCATTTCTCAACTTTTCGCTACTAGTAGAGAAAGCTTTAACGAATGTAGTTTCCAAAAGAGAAGAGAAATTGATGTGACTTAAACGGATAGGTAGGAATAAAATGTGTGTTTCGATGTAAGCTCTATAGCAGTCTTTTTTTTCACTTAGAAATACCACCATTAAGTCTCATCCTTGAACTAGTGTTGTGTTGATAGGTTTTATTTCCCACGCTTCAGAAGTTCAGTCCAATAGGTGATGTAGCTCCCTAAGAAAAGATTTGATTGAGGAAGAATCAGAAATCAGAATGTGGAACTAGAATATATTTACATATATTGCACTGCATCACCCTGGGTCTTTCTTCAAGTTGCAAATATATAATCCTGTGGCATTTTACATTTTCTGTACTCTCCCTGCAAGTACCCTATACCCAATATTTTCATCCATGAAAAGAAAGTATCAAATTCCAACCTTGCTTTCTTGATTCTAGAATTTAGTCACTAAATAAAAGATTAACTGCAACAGAAAAACCTAGAGGAAAGTCCAGTATATTATTTTCCTAGAAATGGTTTGATCTGTGAAAATAGTATATTTTTCTATGGCTTAGAACAACTAAAGGTTCTGTACCAAACACAGAAAATTATTTTTCTTATCAAGATAGCACATACTCATTATAGAAAATATGTAAAATGCATTTAAAATGGGGAAGAAAGTGATCTATAGTCCTGTTGTTCAAAGATAACTTATCATGGTTAATATTTTGGTATATTTTTCTACAGTCTTTTTAATTAGCTGTTTGGCAAAGCTATAATTATATGGTATCTAAGCAATTGTACAATTTAAAGTTGTCTCTTTTAACAGATTACAAAAATAATAAATATTTATTGAAGCTAACTTGAACAGAAAAGTAAAAAGAAAAAAATTAAAATTACTCTGAATTTCATCATTGTATTTTGTAGATATTTCCTTTTGACCTGTTCGTTCTGCATTTTTCCCCCTGGACTTTTTAAAACATATGCAACATAGGATAATTTGTATATAATACTTATCATTGCTTAATTGTTCAGTCTTTATCACTTTAATTGTCCTCCGATTCAGTTTTTTCAGTACAGTTATTATAGATATAAAGGATGTTTACTAAAGATTCAGTTTTTTCAATACAGTTATTACTGTTTACTAAAGATTCAGGAGTAAACATTCTGCTATTCTCTGAAGCTTTGATTTTTGCGAAGGGAAAACTTTAGTAACTCTCCAGTGCAATGTTCTAATAATGGTGTTTGCTAACAAATGCCAGAACTGAATAGCATCAGTCACTGTTTTAAATGGTCATTAGAGCTTTCACCTGAACTATGAAGGGTGGAGCCCAAGAAGATCATTTCCTGGTACTGAGAATGAAATGGAAGCCAGAGAGAAATAATTCAATGGAGCCTTCTGAGTTTGAGGTCCAAATAAGTATAAAAAGATACTTAGTTTCATTTATAGTGTCTCTCTTCTTGAGTTCTAAATTTTGATTCATTAGTCAGTAGGGCTTACATAATAAACCTTCAAGTAAACTTTTCAAGAAAGCAGTGCTATTATAAGTCTTTGCATAGATGAGCATGTCTTTCTGTTATCCTAACATGAAAAAGATGATTGAAGTGTGCACACAGTTTTAAGACCACAGTTTTCCCTCTGAACAACAGATACTGCTTTTACTTCAGAATTTAGTGAGATAAGTCTTAGGAAAGCCCGCATGACTACTTAACTTCGTTTTATTTTTGTTCTAATAATTGTATGATAGTGCTTGATCTTCATCATTACAAAGTTTTGCCAAACTATATGAAAATAATATATCTACCCAATGATGTTTTCTTAGAACCTAGCTGTCATTTGTAAAGAGAGAGTTTTTTTCACTCACAGACAGACATTTTCTTTAATTTTGTCTTTGATTATTGAATATTTTTCAAATGTTCTGGTTTCTTCCTCAAGTACACTTACAAGTTGTAGATAATCTCTCAATTCTCTGACTTCCAGCATGTCTCCTTCCTATCATTTTTTGTTTCCGCATTCTGGGGAAGCTTCTCTAGTTTGTCATCCATATCACTGACCTAATTTTTCTACAATGACAGTTTGGCCTTTAATGTAAAATTTAATTTTGTTTTGCATTTTTAGATTTCACACTGTCTTTCCTCACCATCTATCTCCTTATCATCTCATCCTGGTATGTTTTCATCTTATCCAGTTCTCTCCCTATGGCTTGCTGATCCTTTTGATTAGACTCCTTGATATACAAAATTCTGTTGAAAATACTAAGTAGTTTCCTAATTGTCTCATGGTCATTGTGAGAGTTCTGCATTTCTGAGCATTGTTCTCTTACCTGAAATGAGTTTTTTCATAGGTCATGCATTGTTGGAAATTTCGTTATGTTTACTCATCTCAAAAGGTGGAAATGCATGCAACATTCTGTGCACATTGCATTTTGCCTTTCACCCTCTGCTTTAGTTTTAGCCTAATCTTTGTCCTGGAGTACCATCCAGTTGACAAATTGATAATCACAGCTCTTATATTTATTCTTTTCTAGCACACTTACTGACTTGTGGCCCTACTATCCTGATGATATTTCTCCCACCATGTTTCTTAACTCACTGGCATTCTAAAAGATGAACGACATACAACATTAGAATTCCAAGAATGTGTTCCTAATAGAATTTTGCCAGTCTCCACCTCCCTCCTACGTTTTACGTATGGGACTACAATTCCTATGGTGATATGCGCCTTCATCTGCCTTCCACTCTCAATTATTATTATTATTGTTATTATTATTGTTGTTATTATTATTCTGCCTTCCATTCTCAATCTCCTTGGTTATTTTGTGGAAATTGCTATCTCTAAATTGTTGCAGGCAAAAGAGAAGTCTTCATCTATAGTTAGAAGGGCAGAGGACAGGTGAGGAAGGAAGAAGGAAACTATACTATTCACAGTACTCAACACTATCAGCTGAGGAAAGGGAGTTTTTGGTTGGCACAGACCTTGAGTCTTTGATTCTGAAATCAGAGAGTTGAAGAAAGAAAGAGAAGGATGTTTCTATCTGCTCTGAGAAAGACAGGC
The DNA here is from genome assembly GCF_964270905.1 of Leucopleurus acutus. Classification (NCBI taxonomy): domain Eukaryota; kingdom Metazoa; phylum Chordata; class Mammalia; order Artiodactyla; family Delphinidae; genus Leucopleurus; species Leucopleurus acutus. Next base: position 32,696,687 of record NC_139149.1, read on the forward strand.
TCTCTGGTTCAATAGTTCAATAGCACAAGTGGTCCCACTTGTGCTACCACTTTCCAGTTAAATTCCATCTGTCTTGAAGGAAATTACTATTAACTTTTTGTCACCACGTTGCCTGTGAGTCCCTGGTTAAGAATTCTAGTCTTTTTTCTTTGTCTTCAAGCATATTTAGTGACAAGTTCCAAGAGGTGGTTAGGTGTTGCCAATCAGATGCCATTTTTAAACCAAAAGTCAAGATTTGCATCAAGGACATCACATTGAAAGTCTGCATTCAAATTCTCCCTTGGAGTGTGACCTCTGTCTATGACTTCTTCTTTACATTTGCATCTTTACCTGGAAATGGTAACAGACCTGAGAGGAGGATGTTTATTTTTAGTCTTGCCATTTGCAAGGAAGGCCCTTTGAGCTTCTAAGAATATGCTTAGTATCACAAAATGTAAATCAATCATTTATCGTAATGATCGATCTCAAAATATTATTTTTCCATTTGGGGGATTTTTTTTCATTGTCTAAACCACACCTTGGTTCTTTATAAAAAGAATTTTGGACTTTACACCATAGGAAAAAAAAAGTTTCTACTGGCTTGAATTGCGGGTAAGGAGGTGTGCAAATGGCCTCAAGTCATACATTTGCAGAGGAAATATCATCCAGATGCTCAGGTCAGCCTTTTCTTGCCAGACAGCTAAGAACCATAGCAAAACTGAGTCTACAGTCTTTAACAAAAGAATTCCACAATCACTTACCTTTGAAACGGACATTAATTAAAAGAAACGTATCCCTTGTGATCAGAGTTTAACTACTATTAATCAGAGTTCACCACACAATTAACACTTTGAACTGATTAGCAAATGGAAATCATAGCAAGACATTTTGAGGTTAAAATAGTGAATGGACATATTCTCTTACCCAACTCACTGTCCCTCATCTTTTAAAAGAAAAAAAAAAAATTAAGCACTCCAGTCATAACGAACTGGGCAGATTTTGTTTTCAGTGAGGTGTTTGCCATTACATATTGCACATAATGTATGGCACTGTTAGGAGGAAAAAATTGGAGTCAAAGTGGCTGGAAAGTTAGGTCTGCTCTGTAGCACTGTGAGATTGTTGACATCTGCCGAGGTTGGAGCGCTCAGTAAGCAGGAAATGGGGTGTCACTCTGAGTGGTAGTTTACCATTATCCTGGCATCCTAATGAAGTGTCTGCAGTGCACAGAGCTTCTGGATGGCATCTTAACGCACGGCTAAGCAAAAGCACTTCTCTCCCTGTCACTGTCATCCATCTGCCTGCACCCTACTGTAGCCAATGGGATGGAACCATGCTACAATGTGCTATAAGCCATTTAGAGTTGCACATTGCATAATCAGTCCCATCAAATATGTTAAAAATGGCTATTATTGGTTATTTTCTTCAAACTCTGGCACCTGGAGTTTGATACATTAAAGTTAAACTTTTCCAAGTGCTGTTTATGCTATTAATTCCGCATTCCCCTTCCCCCCACTATCTAAATGGGAATGAGTTGCATCCTCATTGTCTTAAGTCCTGTTAATGGACTGAAAGACTTGTATGAATATTCATTAAAAACTTCACTGTACATCGTACTTGGTGAATTTGTCAATTTACAATGGAATGGAATGGTCATTTTCTTCAAGATAACCATTTTTAAGAAAAGGACAAAGAATAAATCAACTCAGATCACAGATCGGTTGTTTTCATCTTTGAGCACATTATTTAGTTTGCAGCGATAGTTTGAGGTCTTTTGATAGATTTCCTTAAAGACACAGTGCATTTCACCAAGTACACTTGCAGTTTAAGTCGACATTGTCGATGTCGGTGCTTTAACATTACCTCCGATGAAATGCACACGCAGTAGAGAAGAGGATATCTGTTATGAGGTGATATAAGTAGAGCAAGGCGTGTGTGTTATCCTCCCGGAACGTCTAAATAGATCATGTGTGATCCTCCGGCCGTGGCTGCATAGCAGCTGGATTGTGGTGGCGAGAATTGGCGTGGTAAGATGGCCACCAAGTTGAGAAGGCTCTTTCTGTCACGGGCAGGGGCAACAGGAATCTGCTAAATTCGGGGGGTAGGGTGGGGTTAGATAAACAAGAGGGCATAACATAATTCGGTTGCATCAGGAATTTTTTTCACAGACATTAAAACTATGGTAAACATAACAGCGGGGAGGCTTGTACTGCAGCACAGTGGGAAGCTCAACGCGTCTGCCCGCACCGTGCCTGGTTCAACCACTGCTAGAAGTCTCCGAATTTCATTAGCACTCAACAATTCACCCAGTTCCCCAGAAAAGGAGAAAAAACCCAGGCACCAAAGCCCCTCACTAATTATTGTAAATGCTCCCAGGTTACAGTTTTGGGGGGACAATAATGGCAGAATGATGTTAAGCTAGAACGGAAGAGTCATTCTGAAATAAAAAAGAATAAAAGGGCTCGCTTGTTTGTTTATTTGTCTGTTTGTTTGAAATCAGTGCAGTCTTTCATTTGATGGGTAAGACAGTGTGTTAGAATATTAGACCACCTCTTTACAATGAAATTTTAGATGACCTAAGCAAAGTGTGTACAGCTCTTTCTGAGCAGTGAAAGTACAGGTTGGTTTCACAAATGACATCTTCCACTCCACCCCCTACCCCCAAATTTATGCAAGTTCATCTCACAAATCTCTGAAACAGAAATTGTATCCTTTGGAGGAAATGTGTAATAATACAAAAATTAATGTGGAATCAAATGTAGGAAGACTGGAAAACTACTGTAGATTATTGCAAAATACTGCATGTCAAATTCAAGTTTTTATCTCCCCCTCAAAGAATGGAATTCTTTGAGAAAAATATTGGCTTTTTCAAAGGGAGAGAGGTCTGCTATTAATGCCCGTAAACATTTAAAATGGCACAACTTTTTAATGGAATGATAGGTGTTTATTTTTGCTAAATCCAGGCTTGGGAATCTGGTTTCTTCATTCATATCCCCCCAGCTGCTGTCAGCATTACAGCACATCAGCTTTCCTTCATGTGCGGATATTTCTCCAGAACTCATTTGCAAAAAAGTCGAAGCAATATTCAACACCACATCCAAACCTCTTTTAAACACACAAAGAGATAGGAAAACACATCAGAACTAGACCATTGAGAAAATCCTCCTTTCAAATTTACCGTCTGCTTCACGTGCTAGTATAAAGTATCCCGCAAAGTCCTGTTTGTGATCCATTTGAAACAATCTTGATTTGCTTAAATTGTCACATTCTTCTTGCACATTTCTTCCTAAATGCAAAGATGGCAAAGAATTCTCCTCCCTCTTCATTACAAAAGTGCAGAATTTCTGGTTTGTTTATTCTTAATGGAACACTTGAGAAAGAAGAAAATATATAAATATCTCCTTCAGAAGATTAGTTGTCTCAATCTTTTTAAAAGAGAGTATTTGTTCATTTCTTCCCCATGGTAAACAATTTGGGCTTTTCATTGTAATTTTCCATGGTCAAATTAATGCATTTCACTTTACTGTCCTGGTCCCATGGTTCAAAAACATCGTACTTTTTAATATCCTTATTTCTTCTATATATATTAATGTATGTCGTTTAGGACATAGATAGTTAGGGATAGAACCTAAGCTCCTTTTTAAACAAATTTGTTGGCAGAACCTTCGACTTCATTGTAACTTACTGGAACAGAATCTGGAAAAACTCACAATCGAACAAAGTAAACTACATCGTACTCCTTATGAGAACACATTTCCAAGCAAAGGATTTCAGGCAACAAATGGCATACGTGTTTTGAGTATTACAAATCAAGCATCAGAAATTTCATCTAATCTACTGGTAAATATTCTATTGACAAGGTCAAGAAGAGAGAAAACTCCGGCCCCCAAGACGGAAGAGAGAATAAGCATTAAAAAAAAGTGGACGGTTTATCAACTTCAATTTCTAAAGGACTGTGCAGTCCCTTTATAGGATGTAGAGGAAAGTCCCCTAACTCTACTGAAAGTATGTCCATATGTGTGTGATTCTTCAAAGATTATGTTAAGGATGTTAATGAAAAAGGTGGCTAATAATTTCAAGAAACCATAAAGAAAGAGAGAGAGGGAGAGGAAAGCAAGCTGTGGCAAAAAACCTGGGCTCAGCAACTTTCTGGGGGAAACGGTGAAATGTGACTATGTGATTTATAATGAGAAAAGGTATCTACAACATACAATTTTCTACCTAGCTGCAAATAATAATTCATAGTGATGTCCCTTCCAGATAAAAGACCTTTGCTATGTAGGACCCATGTGGTAAAATGATCATGATAAATGTCAGACCAGTGCAGGTAACGGCTTTACAAACCATTAAGATTAGCTGGCTCTTTTTTCCGATGATAACGGTAACCATGCTGTGACTCTATGTGGTAATAATATCTCAGTCCTGATAAATGCCAGAGCCAGGCAGAGGTGTTTATCATTCCCAGTTCAGAAATGCTGACTAAAGTTACCACATGTTGCCTGTTTTTCTTCTTTTACAATACTCTCACAATTAAAAAAAAAAAAAAAAGCTGAATCATACAATTATTTTATTCCCCATTTCTTAAAGGAGTTTGATGCTTGTGCTGTTAACTCTCCCCTGCTCTCAATGTCACTGTGCAGCCATGTCGAATGAACTGGCTGGAGAAACAGTTCACCTCATACTAACCACTATCTCTTCTTGAGAGGTGTTTTGTTCCAAATGAATAGTTATGGATAAAGTTGAATATGCTTCTTCAAAAAATATTTTTAACCCAAAAGACAGGGAAAAATATTTCTTCGTTCACATTTTTCTTAATTGTGTGACAGATCCTAGTTGTTTTCAAGTGTGATTTTTTTTAATCCCCTATAAATTTAATTTGTCTACCAGTGGAAAGAGTTAGACACATTAAAACTTTAAATCTGGAGAAGTATTTGTAGGATTGCCACCCTCATGAAAATGTACAAAGATAATGCTTAATGTAAATAGCTACTTGAGTATTTGAAAAGAATTACTGGTTTATGGTTAGAAAGATGTCAAATGTCTCAAAACGATAAGCCTGTTTTTTTTAAAGGCTTATAAAACCAGATATGCACGGATAAATATAGTTTAAAGAAAATTCTCAAAGGAGAACTAAATAAACTAGTGAGCTTTATTTTCTCAGCACACACTCTCACCTGAGGATGAATTAGTATCATTTGTAAGTTACAGAAATGTGCTTGGCCACCATGACACTTGCAGAATTACTTTGAAAACAAGAAATTTTAGCGAGGATACTACGATCATGCTTTTCCTGTGAAGATTGCTGCCACTACCTTACTCTTTGATTCAGACAAAGAGCGGCATTGCTGCAAAACTGAGGAAATTTGTTTTAAGAGACAGTTCCAGGTTGGTGAATTTTAGAAAATGTTACCATCCCCAAATTGATTGCACCAAAGGAATAATACAAGTTATTAACAGTTACTTAGAGCCTAAAACTTGAATACATTTTCCAAACTTGCCCTCAGTGTGAGGTCAATACACCAGAAGTCCCTAGGATAACATAGATACAGTTACATGAAAAAGAAAAGGTGATTAAATTACTTTCTTGAATGTATTTGGGGATATACAAAGAAGTTAAGAATAATGATTCGAAGACCTTCAGAAATCGATTAGAAAAAATTTTACATTTGTGACTTGGTATTAATTGCATTTCTCAATTATTTTGAATTTTTTGGTATAAGGAACTAACACCCAAGAAGCATTTTGAGTTTAACAATTATCTTAGAGGATTCCTTCAGTCAAAAGAAAGATACAAACTCCACTGATAACTATATAATGATATGTCTTAAGTTTAAACATCTCTGGGACACATTTTGTATCTTATCTGCCCCTCTAGGCTGTAAAATGACAGTAGATAGGGATCAACTTTGTGTTTGCCACACGCTGCACGTTGGTCTTAATAAACATTTTTTTCTTCAACCGTGTGTACATATATATGTTTAATACTCTAAAAATTATTTAACAAAAAGGTATTTTTTTCTTTTCAATAATTTTCTAGTTGGTATTGCCAGAGACTAGGAGTAGAGGTGAAAAGAAACAGAAGTCAGCCTTAACAAAACTAAGTTTGCCCCTAACAGCATGCTGTAGATGACCTAGCTCCACCTGCACAAGGACCAGAAATGGCCTCTGGAAATGATGCAAAACTGGCCAGGATGCTGAAACTTTCCTCACAGGTTGAGGAATCCATGGACTTATGTCAATCAGTTGGCCAGAGAATTTTTGTTACTGACATTTATTAGCTATGGAGAGTTATTTTTAAAATTCTTCCTAAAAGGGAAAAATTGTTCAAAAATCAGACAGCACATTAATATCTCCTGGAAGTAGAAACAAAGAATACAACAGAAATCTGGTGTACCAGTGAGGGGATTAGATCTAATATGCAGGTGATCCCTACTAGAGAAAGTAGATTCAGTTCCGGCTGCATCTTTCCTGCCCTGTGTTCTCAAGTTGAACTGCCTTGACATAGATTATCAGTACCTAAAATCAAACTTACCAGGTAACTGCAGACATTAGGAATGTGTCTTCCTTTTAACTAAAAATAAAAAAATGGCTCTTCAGTTTGGATGGGGCAAGGGGAGCAGACTCTTGAAAAATTGCCAATTGCCAACTCCAGATTAGCCTGAAGTCCATTGTTCTTCCTTTTTATGATGCAATGGCACACCTATTTATAATACACTATGTCTACTTATGAATTAGAACCAAACACTCTTTCATAATGGACAGCATTCTAAGTATTTATGGCTTCGTATGATTTGGGAAATGGCCTTGAACTATGAACAATCATGTGTCAGGGCAGATAGGATGATTCAAAAGAAAGATTTTAATGGGAAGGGTACTTACATTCAATAAGCACTTATAATATGTGCATTTATGTACATTGAAACATTTAATTCAACAAATGGGTTGTGCGTGTGCACGTTTAAATAAGGAACTGGAAGCATCGAAATTCAAGCAACTTGTCCCAAATCATAACTGCAGAGCAAGAATTCTAACTTAGTTCTTTCAGACTCCTTCATGATATACCACTTCTCTTAATTTATAACAGGGATTTAAAGCCTCTATTTGTATCCATTTGTAAGTCTTGAATTTGCTCCCCTCCCCCTCAGTGTTCCTCCCTGAATTCAACGTAAATTATTTAAAGAAAGTTATCAAGCAATTGTTGTCATGCCTTGGATGATTCCTCAACACCCAATTCGAATTTTATAATTAAAAATCATGTCCTCAAAGATTTGCATCCAGTTGTATGGTACACTAAAAAAATAAAATGTTCTCTGAAGATAATCATTCCTCCTGTAAGCCAGGACAGTCTCTAACTGAATTCTGAACTGGTGATGATACAAAGAATAGAAAGTGGATAGAAACTAAACTGCTTTCTTCCAAATATAGCCCTGACGTATAAGTGACTACCATTTTTTTCATACAGGATGCACTATACATTCCAGAGTAACTTTCAGAAGCAGAACAGCTGTGATATTGCTGACCTCCTCAGAACAAAGGGGTACAGTTGTCCTTTAAGAATTACAGACAAATAGAAAGAATAGTACTACTGATACATTGGTTACTGGGAGAATCTGGTCTTTTCTTCCCCTGGGTGAACCTACATAACAAAGCAGAATTAATTTTGAAATATGATTTAACATGTGACTATAAATAAGTTAAGAATAATAAATGCATAGATGATAAGGCCGGAAAAGTGTCCAGGGGTCACCAGGTCCAGGGTTTTGCACTGCACAGAACTCTTTCCATCGTTGTATAACTTTCTCTTATCTCTGCAAAAAAAGGCATTCGGTTGTAAATGTCCTTGTTTTAGTAGCAACATTTCATGCAGATAAATGCAAATGCATCATAAACCATATTTTTAAAAATGTGTCCTCAAAACCATGAATCAGAGGAAAACTGTAAAGCCACATCCTTACCATAACATTAAAGGCTATTTCACATCGTGTAGGAGCTGTTACTTCTCTAACTGGCCTGGAGTTGTTTTTGAAGAAGCTCATTTACAAAAGAGTTTAATGTAGTTTGAGAATATGGGGCCAGGTGAGTGAGGAATAGGCATTAGTAAAAAACAGTTTACTATCTCAATATGTACATGTACACTGTGCATATTTTTACATAGACATTTTTGCTACTATTGGGTAGCAAGAATGAAGCACTACAGAAAGATTTTGTATGCAATGTGGGTTCAAAGCTCAGAGATTGGAGAGGCTATTGGGATCTGGGTGGGAACTAAAACGGACGTATTAGAGAACATAGAGTAGATACAAAAATAAATTATAAGGGAATGAAGGTAGGAGCAAATGTGAGTGAAAAAGGAAAGAATCATGGAGGTTTTTTTTAATTACTGGCAAGATTTTGTATAAGTCTCTTAGTATACAGTTTACCTAAGAGGTTCTCTAATTCTCCATGTAGAAAAGGTTCATTTCCCCCCTTTTAGACATAATGTAAAAGAGTCAGAGATATCTCAAAGTCTTCTCGGAACTCTCAATACTTCACAAGAATGAGAAACCATATGCTGAAGGAGAAATATTAATAGAAAATGCTGTCTTTCAGATGCTCACTGAATCAGTTGAAGACAGTTGACGCATCTGTAGTAAACTGTGTCTGAATCTTAGCTCATTAACCACTGCTGTATTATGTATGCTGATTCCAACTCCTAATATGACACATCAATAAACCAGATCAGAAAAGGTGTCATTTTGATTTTAATGTATCCAATTGTACTTTTAGATGTTCCTCTACTTAGAAGTGTTTGTGTTATTTCCTGATTTTACAAGCTATGGAAGAGTGGGTATGGTATTGATTTGAAGGGGAAACCACTGCTTTCCTATAACCTTTTCAAAGATTTTGTTCTGATTATGTTGTAAGAACAATAAATTGCTCCTCCTTGATAATATTTCAGCCCTCTCTAAGCCATTGTCCAGTACCCCCTCCACTACTTAAGTGTAACCCAGCCACAAATATGTATATACCACCATTCATTCCAGTTCCTCAATTATGTGTGAAAGCAGAGGAAGAGAGAAAAATGTTTCTATAAAGTATTCTTCGTGTAGGATGTTTCTTACAAGCAGATATGGGAACCACCATGTACTTTTATAAGAATTCTTGCATGGAACTGAGCTGCTCATCAATCAGTCTCTCTGCCCACCACAAGTTATTTAGTGTGCTGTAAAATGTCAGGCTACCATAGCAAGTGTATCGTCACCCACTGGCACCAACTCAGTTCAAGTATTAGAAACTACATTTTGAACGCTCACTGCAACCAGGTAGTATGCTCATTGCTGAAGATAAAAGGTGAACCATACCCAGCATGGGCCTCAAAAGAGGTGGCGGGGGGGCAGGGGTGAACACTTATGGAGTACCTACTTTTTACTAGTCATCGTTAGGTTCATTACATACTATCTTGTTCAATCCATAAAATTGGCCTCAGACATTTTTCAAAGAAAATAAGAAACTTGTCCAAGACCACACAGCTAATAAAAAGCTGTTACAGAATTCAAACCAAGGTCTGTCTGTTCCAATCTGTGTTCATGTCTTTCCTTTGTTCACTAATTCTTTCTTTATTCATTTAACCCACTATATACCAGTATAAGAGCTGCCTCAGTTTGTGGGAAAATTCTCAGTTTAATAGGAAAAATTGAACGGCATTCAAGCCATGAAAATACCATGCAGAATGTTATCTACATAGAATGTCCTAAGTGCAATGGAACATAGAACAGGGACTTTGTCTGGGGAAGGTCATAATTCTTTTACCTAGTGGTTAAACAGACAAACTAAAGTTTTAATTCCTGCCCAGGCACCATGGCAGTGACCTTGCACATTCAAGTATTTCCAGTTAAGCAACGCCAGCCTTTCTTAAACCTACCCAAACTGGGGCATATTTCCCTAAAACTGAGGTTTGCTGGATATAGCCATTTAGACCACTCTCCATTTATTGTCTGTCAGGCTTAGATTATGGCCACTACTCCTATAGTCCTCAATGTCAACAGATCCCTTTTTTGGAGACTCTGACATTGACCTAATCATAACCATGGCCAGAGACTTCAGTGAAATTAGAAAGGTGTCCTCTCCTTCCTTTCCCTCCTCTCCCTCACCTCTCCTAATTTCATCTTAATTGCTTGAATCAAGTAGTTCAGCAGATCCTTAGGTAAATTCAACTACTAGCATCATGCCAAACTATGCAGAATATACCCATCTCATAAATATATAAATGTATGTATATGTACCTGTTTATGTATATGATCATTGGTGTGTTGCATTAGCTTCAGATGGCTAGATACAAGGTATCCAAGTATCCCTAAGTGCTCTGTCCTGAATGTACTGTACCAATTTCACTGTCATCTTTATTGACTTTGTTTTCCTTCTTTTTCTGAGTTCCTCATATCCTATAGGCTCCAACTGGTCCTGTGAAGCATACATTGTCTTACCACCATTAAGCTACAAGGTGGCTTTCTACTCTTTGGCAGAAAGATTAGATCTGCTGTCTGCTGTGATGTTGCAACTGGCTTTTCTGTTTTTCTCTCTCTTTTTCTCTCCCCTTTGTCTCTTTCATTTGCAGTTGTCCAATCCGTATTATTCCGGAACTCTTCTAAGAGTAAGTGCAGTTTTGAAAGCTCAGACTGTGGGAGGCATTATTTATAGACCTCTGTGGTTTCAGGAAGAAGAAGAAACGCTTCCAAGCAGAGTTCTACTAGGAAGACTGCCCCCACCCTACTTTAGCCAAATACTATCTTCTGCAGGATATTTTCCTGTAATTCCTTATAAAAAGTTTCTTTTGCAAAAGTGTATTTAAAAAAAGGAAAACAAAACACCCTGCCAGTTTCTACACTAACTCTTTCTTGCCCCACTGTATAAAGTTTATATACCTAATAACAGGTGATTATGAACTGGGCTTTTGGAAGCACACTGTATTAGGAAGTACGTTTGGTTTAGAGACCCACCTTCAAAGGCTTCAGTACACAAGGACTTATTATGTTAAAGAAACTCAGAGACCAACAGTGCAGGACTGGTCTGACTGCTCCACAGATTCAGGGAAGCTCTTTATACTGTGTGTCCCACTCTGCATAGCCTCAGTTCTCAAGGTCATCTCATGGCACAACCATGCCATCTACATTCTGAGGAGCAGAAAGACCAAAGGACCACAAAGATAAATTAGCCTCCTGCACACAGCCTCATAACACTTTGCCTTCTCATTGGCTGCACTCTGTCATACGGTCATTCCAGCTGCCAAGCAAGGAAGCTAGGATGAAGGATGTGGCCATCCCTTCAACAGCGGGATTGTCTAGCTAAAGAAGAAGAGAATGGATATTGCGTGGGTGGGTGCCTTACATGTTATTCTCTTATCTATCATCTTTTCCAGCAGTGGCCTCTTTAGAATCATCAGGAGCTCTGTGCTAGAAGTTAAAGTATAGAAAGGAAAGGCACCTGAGTCAGTGTATCTAAGGAGTTTAAGTTTGAGAAGTAATTATAATTCTGGGCCCTGGTTAAAACTATGGTAAGATAAATTCTCTAGTGTACTAAGTAACTCAGTTCTTCTTATGCCACCCATGCCCAGAAAGGCAAAAAGAAACAAAATGAAGGAAAACAACCAATATGGTATGTAGTTTTGAACAACTTCCTATTGTTTTAAAATGTATATGACCAAAAAATTAAAAATCAATAAAAAATACAAATTAAAAAATAAAACAAAATGTATATGAATAAGTATTATGCTTTCAAATTTATTTGCACTTTTTTGTTTTACAGCAAAAGCAAAATATATTCGGGAGAAAAGATAGCATAGAACTAATTTTAAAAATTCTTTACTTCTCCACAAAATCAAGCAAAATAATAGAATGTTGGTAATTGAATGAGAATATATGTCCTTGTGTGTTTGTTTTATATTGTTGCTGTAACAAATTGTCGCAAACTCAGTGGCTTCAAACCATAAGAATTTATTATCTTACGTTCCTGAAGACCAGAAGTGTGAAGTCAGTTTCACTGGGCAAAAATCAAGGTGCTGGCAGGCCTGTGTCCCTTCTGGAGGCTCTCTTCCCTCAGTTTTTCTGGTTTTTAGAGGCTCTCTTTACTCCTTGGCCCATGGTCCTTTATCACATAGCCAAATCTCCTTTCGTTTTCATTGTCATATCCCCTCTCTCTCCGACTCTGACCCTCCTGCTACCCTCTTAGCCACCTTTGTGATTACATTGGGCCTCCCAGATAATCCAGAATAATCTCCCCATCTCAGAATCCCTAATTTAATCACATTTGCAAAGTCCCTTTTTCCATGGAAGGTAACATTCACAGGTTCCAGAGATTAGGACAGAGACATCTTTGGAAGGCCATTATTTACCCTGCCACAACTTGTAAAATAGTAAAGCATTTATGAAAACGGATGTAATACCTGATCTTAATAAGAAGATCGTGTCAGAGCCACACTGTTGCTGCTTTCATTTTCCCATGATCTAATTCAGAGTCAAAGTAAAGAAACTTCATGATCCTGATTTCAAGTATAACTATTCCCTTTGGCTGCTAATTAGAACTTTAAGTTGCTCAGACTTAGTCCAGAATTCTCCTAAGAAAATTCCCTCATGCACCTAAGAAATATCATTCTTTTCTAACCTTCCTTTTTAATTTCTTTTTTTTTTTTTCCAGAAAAGCAAGACAATAACACAAGAATTGAAACTATAAAGTCTCTTGTACAAAAACTCCCTCCACCAAATCGTGACACCATGAAAGTCCTCTTTGGACACCTAACTAAGTAAGTTGCAAAGTTTCTGGTTGTTCTGTCACAGTCTCATTTCCTAAATGAGCAATATTTAATTTCAAATCTCTAATACAAGAATTTCCGAATGCATCGATCTCAGATTTCCCTCTCCAGCTGATCTGCGTCTTCCTGCAGAAGCCGGGGAATGTACTAGAGGTAGGAAGGGGAACCTACAAAAGCAACTTTTAAAATACTTTTTTTTTTCTGGCTTTTCAACAAGTAGATGTTTGCTGATTGATTGTCAGAACTGTAGCCAGAGCCCTGGGATGGGCTGGGTTTACTTTGTTACTTAGTATAATGGCAAGAGCCTGAAATGATTCAGACGTGAGTTCAAAACCTAGCCTCACCACGTACCAAGAGTGATGACCACAAATAAGTTACTTAAACTCTCTGATATCCAATTCCTTCGTCTGTAAGACATTGATTCACATTGATAAGGTGCCATCCATGTAAACAGCTAAAAGAAGAGTATTTCTGGAAGAAAAAAAGACAGTGTAAAGACCCAGAGGCCGCACAGAGCTTGATGTATTTGCAAAGCAGAAAGCAGGCCAGGCGGGCTAGAGCCTAATGGACAAGGGGCATGGTGGTGGAGTTGAGGTCATAGATGTTGGACCAGTGTAAGATCACATAGGTTCTCGTGGGCCACAGTGAGAGAGTGGAATTCCATTCTAAATACAGTGAAGAGCCATAAAGAGTGCTAAATTGAGGGATATACAAGATCACCCTGGCTGACAGGTGGAGAATGATTTGCAAAAGTGAAAGCAGGGAAACCTATATGGAGGAGACCATAGTAGTCCAGGCAAGAAGTAATGGTGACTTCAGTGGAGGCCTTAAAGAGGTATTTTGATGATGGATCAGATTGTATTTGCTGATGGTTGGGGTGCAGTGGGGAAGGGAAAGGAGAAATTAAGTGTGCCTGTTAGGGTCTGGGTTTGGGCAAGTGGAGAAATGGTAGTGCGGCACAGATGGGTAAAACTGGAGGAGGAACGGGCTGAATAGGAAGAGCCGACTGGAGAACTTCATTCTGGACATGTTAAGTTTGAAATGACTGTTCCTCATTTGCCTTCTGTTAACACCTTCTTCAGATAATGCAAAGTGCAATACAAGTGATGAGGTTGTAGCTTTCACCATATGCATATAGTAATGTTGAAGCCTGACAGAGTTTCAAATAGATTGGGCCGTTTTGCTTTTGTGAGATTAAATCTCTTTAATCACCCATGCCTTAGGTTGAGTCATTCCTACAGCTTATTCAACTCATCCCCTACATGATTTTTAATTGTAAATGTAATGTGCAGAATTGCACACACACAAAATTTAAGCAACTGTCGTGCATGTAAGTCAAATTTGCTTACTAGTCACTCTTAGCCTGCTGAGCAGAAGCAACAAACATTTTTGTATCTACCCTTCCAGACCTGTTCCTAAGGACATACATACCTCTGTGTGGTTGTTTATTGCATTAGAGTATATCATTCTGCACATATTGTTCTTCTACTGTTTTGCAACTCATGGACAGCTTTCCATTTCATGGCATAGTACTCCATGGTATGGATGGTCCATAATTCACTTCACCGGGCACTGCGTTAGGGAACATGTTTCAATCTAATTCATCATATTTGCTTCTTACTTATTTTACTCCCACAGAGGAACCTATGTCAAAGTTCAGAACATCCCTTATTGTTAGAATGCCCCTTTTTGTCACCTCCACATTACTGGCTTCAGTGGGAAACCCAGTGTGGTTAAGTGAAAGGATCTTGGGCTTCAAGAAAATAAAGAGAGAAAGCTAGAGTCAAATTCTTGTTCTATACTTTATACTCCCTTCATGATCTCGAGCACATAAAATCAGATTAAATAATATCAACCGTATCTTGTGGTTATGAGAATTAAATGAGATAATGCATATAAAAAGCCTGGCACAAGGTAAGCATTCCTCAAATGTTAATTCTTTTCCCTTAGGATCCAGACCCACCATGAAAGGGGTTTCAAGTTACAACTAAATACTGGAGTGCTTATCTCAGTAACTTTAACTGGACAAAGTCGTAAAACAAATGGAAAAGTGTACTCTTTAATGCTGTGCAATACCTAGTCTCAGAGATCTAGAGAAATATCCATTACTCAGTCTCAATTATTCCTTTTTTTTTTCCAACTGAAAGAACAGCTATAAAATGAAGAAACTGAGAATCAGCTAAATCCTACTTTGAAAAAAACACACACAGATGAGAATCTATCCAATTAAAAACCTTCAAAGGATGAGAATCTTCCACCTTCATGCCAGCAATCCCAGTATTAACAATTAGTGCCTGATCATGTTTCTTATATCTAAATTAATTTCCTAATTTTGTTAGAACTTTCAGTTGAGATGGAAATAGATGTTTTTAACTAAGATTTAAGATCAGATGATTATGTCACCTTCACAGCATTCACATGATAAGATTTTTCATTACAGATGGAGAAAAAAGTGTTATTTGCTAGCCACCCGCCTTTCTTGAGTGGTGTGACCATATTCCACCCTGCAATGATTTATAAACGGGGTTTAATTATGCAGAAGTGTGTGCACATGATTATATCTTGTTAAGCATTTCTTGTTAAGTTTTTGATAAACAGCCAATCGTGGCATGTCATCAAAGCTTGAGAAGGCTAAATAAGAAGATTGTTTAACGAGAATTTAAATGTATTCATCTTTGAAAGAATCATTAGAATGTTTTCCTTAGTCTTGATGCATTTGGTAGTTCTTCAGAAAATCTACCATCAACACTTGTATGTAGTGTTTATTCCAAATTGCTGCAAATATATATATATTTTGAAGTTTGTTTAGTAAGGGTCAGGGAATGTAATGAAGTGCCAAAAATTCCACTTGACCTGCGTTGTACTCTGTAGCCAACAGAATAGAAGTCCATTTTTGCAAAGCTCTGAGTTAAACATTCCCTTGAAAGCAGAGCAACTACCAGCTGAGAAAGCTTAATACAGCACAGTTGGGCTAGAAGGTGGATGCAAGTGCTGTCCACAAAAGCCAGAATTTTTAAAGGATTGTGATTATATTAAGCATAAGATTACACAATAGCTGCACAGACTGAATAGTCTCAGAGTCCAGAGTCCTCATTCTCGATCAAACTCAAGGTGAAGTATGTGCTTCTGCTGTGATAGATTGAGACCAGGAATTCAGAATACACTATCATCTCAAAATGCCATCAGCCAGAAACCTTTATTAATAGGCACTTTCACCAATTGACATTACAGTGATAAGCACTAGAAGGTCCTGTGACAGCTCTGAATCATCATATAAATGGCAAGTTCTATCTCTGTTAAAATATAAGTGTCGAATGCATGTTCTTTCAGCCTGCTTCTTTGGAAAGGCAGGCAGGCAAAGTGAAGATGAAGTTAATGGGAAGGAAGACCTAGAAAGATAAGGGTTGCTTGCTGATGGGTAGTGGTTGGACGTTGAGAGCCAGGCAAAGAGGTTATATAAGAAATAGAGGACCATTGAGACTTTATCTGCTGGACATTTGCATGATGTGCTCTGTGTTTATGAAAGAGTATTCTGACAATAGAGTGCAGGGTGAACGAGATAGAAGGAGAAAAAAAACCTAAGAGGCCACATGGGAGTTGTAGTTGGTTTGGAGTGATGAACATAAAATGGAAAGCAATGGTCCAAATCCTGAGACTTTTCAAAGGAAAATTCCATACAATTTTTATTTCTCTCATTTCTTTATCCCCCTTATCCAGTCAGCCATGGGAATAAGTCTGCGGTTTCAGTGCTGAGTAATTGTAAAAATAGTTCCTCTGGTAGCAAGTTAAAAAACAAAAGGAGACAGTGTTTAGAAGGGTGCACTTTTTTCTCTGTTTTGAAATGCAGACAGGGGAAAGAGGAAGATTAAGATGAGGGTATAGAAGACTAATGAAATAAAGTAAACCCCATTTTGTCAGGTGTGAATTGAATCAAGCCCTCTAGATCTGCTGGTGGGGATGTTCCAACCAGCATGGTATGAAGCCACATACGTAATATAGCTCAAGAATGAAAACCTTTCCAATCTTCATGCCTTTTGAGCCAATCATCTTAATTGCTAGGACCCTATCCTAAGTAATGCTGGGGGATGAGGCCACTTTATGCAGATAAAATTTTACTATTTTCACTGGGAGAAACTTGGAAACAACCTAAGTGTTCAGAGATAGGGGAAGGTTATATAGAACATGGTACATCATATCGGCTTCATAAAATGTGGTTCACAGCTAATTGTTTTCTTAATTAGGGAAATGCTTGTATTAAGTTAAATAAAGTCAGGGATACAATATTTTATATATTTAAGGAGAGTATAAATATGTGGGAAAGTTGTGCATCTAGAAAAGACTGTAAAGCTATTTGCTGAGATGTTAATATTTCTTAGAGTTGTTGAACAATGAAAGTTTTTTTTTTAATTAATTTATTTATTTATGGCTGTGTTGGGTCTTCGTTTCTGTGCGAGGGCTTTCTCTAGTTGTGGCAAGCGGGGGCCACTCTTCATCGCGGTGCGCGGGCCTCTCACTACCGCTGCCTCTCTTGTTCTCTGAGGAGCACAGGCTCCAGACACGCAGGCTCAGTAATTGTGGCTCACGGGCCCAGTTGCTCCGCGGCATGTGGGATCTTCCTGGACCAGGGCTTGAACCGTGTCCCCTGCATTGGTAGGCAGATTCTCAACCACTGCGCCACCAGGGAAGCCCGAAGGTTTTTTTCTCTTTGTGTCTCTTTTTCTCTCCTAACAATGGGATAGAAAGAGATATTGAGGTTAAGAGAACCGGTAAAGAGAACAGGCTTTGGAGTTAAGCAGAATTGAATGTGAGCCTTGGCCCTGCCACTTACTGGGCATGTAACTTAGAACTGACCTAACTCTAAGCTTCCTTCTTCTCATCTGCAAAACAGGGATCATAATAGGACCTATTTCTGTGGTGAGGAGTAAAGGAATTATCCTTTTAAGGAGTCTAGCACAATACCTAGCACATAGTTGGTTCTAGTTAAGCATCAGACATCAACATGTCTTATTTTTATAGTGAGAGAAATATAAAATTATTTCTAATGAAATAAATATAGGAAGAATTGCAGAGGCTGGGTTGCCAAATTTCCTGGCTTCCAGAAAATTCTTTACCCCACCACAGAATCTTTTGCCAAAACCTGAGTTTCTATACTGGCCTGACTCAGCCAGTTTCCCCTAGTCCCAGTGAGGCTGTTTTCACATGTTTGACAAACCACGTGACGCCTCCATGTGTTGCCCAGTCCCTGTGTGAATTCTCCTGCCCAATTCTGTACTGTCACCAGCTCTCCATCAACCTGATCTGAATCTTGTCCCGTGTTCTCAAATCCAACTATTTTCACCTTCAGAGTTGTAGCTTGCTGATAAGAAAGTCTGGTCCGCTTGACTTCTAGGCAGGCGTGGGAACACTGGAGAAGGACACAGGTCCTCCTCTGCTTCCTGCCCAGAGCCTCCCATCACAGCAGTTTCCTAGGGACGGTTCTCTTCTTGTTGTCTAACTTATCAGAATGGTTCTCACAGTGAGAATTTCCTACCAGGCAGAACAGCACACTGGCCACGTGGAAGCCTGGTAAGTGAGGTAATTTGGAGCTGGTAGGGCCTTACCCTATGCCTCAAATCCCCAGTGTAAACACTCCTAGAATTTTATCAGCTACATATCCACCTAGAATGGACACTGACCTTTTCAAGTTCTAGAATTCCTGTTGCCGTTCCTATAAGTAAGCTGTCCTAGCTATTGCTGAAGTCTTTTCTCACATTTTTATTTCCGGGATAAAAGTAATACATGAGAATTACAGAAAACTTAGAAGATAAATACAAAAATATTTTTCCCCCAGCTAAATTGAACTTGTTATCCAGATTTACTTTGTGGCATGCGTTTTGGAAGCCAAAACAATCTCAAATGTTTGATGGTGGGTGGGGGGAGGATATAAAAGAACATTCAATCCCACATAGGTATATATTGTCCAGAGAAAGTCAAAATGTCTTAGAGATGGGTGGCTTTTAGAGGTGACATAAAATAATGTCGTTCGTTGATTTTCAAGAATAGCCTTGGAAGAATATATTTGCTGCAGATTTTAGATGCAAATAAACATTCTTATAGGAGACTTGCACTTTGTAAAATAGGCTGAAAGGAGAGCACTGACGCTAAGAAAATCGTCCAGCTGTTCATAGAATTCCAAGGTGAATAGACAAGTCTCATGGAAGCATGCCAGTTGAATGCCTCATTGAAAGGCGAAACTGTTGAGCTGTGGCTATTTTGTGAGAGTAAACCGATATTTAAAGCTTCTCTGTGGTCTTCATGGATGTTAAATAAATACTCTACAAAAGCATGTCAGAGGCAACTCAAATGATGATGACTTAGAAATATAGGGGTTGTATGAGGAAACAATGGTGAGGAAATAATTCATCCGCTCTGTCTTTAAAATGGCATTGTGAGCGTTTCTGATATTTTGTGGGGAGGGGGGTGAGACATGGCCAGAGAGGGACTGGAAAGCCCATGAGCCCGCACCCTTCTCTCTGGTCAAGAGCAATGGCTGGTGAGGCTCTGCCTCCCGTCAGGCCTCTGAAGGCTCAGCTCTGGGGTGCTTTGGAGCAGGCTGTGTTTTTCTGTGCTGCCTTCTGGCATTCCACCCTTTTTCTGTACACTTTGGTCTCTCACCCAGCCACAACACCTGATATCCAATGACTTGCAGGCCATGGGTGTTTTTACTGGAAAATAAAGAACCTTAGCAAATTGTTATTTTCCCTTTTTCTCTTTTCTTTTTTTTTTTTTTTTTTCCCTGAGAAACAGGGGCTGCAAGTTGTTTGAAATAAGCCAGAAGCCTAATAGCTCCTTTGCTTGTGTATTTGAAATGGCACCCTAATCACTTTGAAGAGCTAATGTACTTCCTATGGGCCTGAAATTTCTCAACTGGACTCCCGTGGCAGAATTTGGCCTGTAGTTAAGAAAATTAATTACTCTGATAGTGAGGATGAAGCAATAGTTCCCAACTCCCTGTAGTAATCATTAAAATGTCATCTACTTAGGAGACATCTTGGCATGGGATTTATAAGGTTTGTGAGCTGGGGACTAAGTTCAATGATCCTTCCAGTGGTGGATCCTTGTTCTAGAGGAAGGCTTTGGGAGTTAAGGTTTTTAAGATGGGAGTGAAATTACTTTAGATCTTTTGATTTAACATTTGAATGTTAACAGTTAACCACTGAATAATAAAAAACAAAACAAAACTTAAAATGGCTACTGACCATTTATCACTGTCTTCTCTATTGTTAGCGGTGGCTCACCTTATGGGGGTATTTCCCTCATAAGAGGTAAATTTTTTAATTTGCCTCACCCTTCTCCACTGTGAATCTTGGCCTTTCACCTAACGGGAAGAACCAGGGATTTGGAATCAGAAGACATAGGCTCAAGTCCCAACCTCAGCCCTTAGAAACTGTACAACATTAGGAAAACCTTTCATGCCTCTAACCCTCCCTTTTGCTTATATGTGAAATGGGTCAAATAAATTCACACTTGAGAAAATATTTGTTAACTGTGAAGTCCTATCCACCCATTCCTTTAGGAAGTCTTAAATGAGTGCCTACTGTACTCCAGGCACTGGACCAGATCAGAGGTTGGCAACCTATGGCCATGGGCCACATCCAGCCTGCTGCCTACTTTTATCAACAAAGTTTTATTGGGAAACACACACGCACACCTATATGTTTATGTATTGCCAATGGCTGCTTTCATGCTACAGTGGCAAGAATTAAATAGCTGTAACAAGTTGCACAAAAATATTTATTATCCAGCCCTTTACAGAAACAGTTTACTGACCTTTCACCTAGATACCAGAGGCATAAAAAAGATTCCTACCCTCACTTATCCTATAGTTTCCCAGGGTAGATAAATTAATAAACAATTATAATAAATGTGGTGAGATATCACAAGACAGTATGAGAGCACCAAGCAGGAGCTGAAATTTAGCCTAGAGAAACCAAAGCATGCCTCCCAGAGGAGAAGACATGGCTATCTTTAAGGAGGTCAGTTTGGCAGACAAAGGCCTGCTACAGGCAGAGGGAAGACTGTGTATAAAGAGGCAGGAAGAAGGAGAACCACAGTGTGGTAAAGACATGCTGACTCCTCTGGAATGATGAATTAGGAAACATGAAAGAGGTGACAGGACATAAGCCCAGAATGTAGTAAACTAGAGCTAAATTGTGATGAACATCATATGCTTTGCTTAAGGAGTTTGAAATTCATTCTGTGGATGCTAGGTAAATCACTGAAGGGTCTGAAGCAGGCAGATGAGGTGATGTGATTTGTGTTTATAAGGAGGGCAACGCTAGAGGTAGTGGAACCAGTGAAGAGGCTGGTATAATGTCTAAGTCAGAGATCCCATAGTAAGGGAGTGTGGGGTGGGGGAAAGGAATGGATACAAGAGGCATGGAGGAGGTCGATTCAGTAGAACACGCTCACTGAGTGCATGTAAGAGGTTAAGAGGAAGGAAGGTTCCAAGATGGCACCCAGGTTTTGAACTAGCTGAATGGTGATACCCTTAACTCAAACAGAGCAAAAGGAGAAAATTGGAGACATAAAAGAAGTTGAAATTTTCTGGACATGATATGATTTGGTCATTGCTGATATTCCATTAGAGAATAAGAAACATATGTTGGGAATGCAGGAAAGTTGATTGGAATCTAGGTATGAATTTGGGAGTCATCAGTTTAAAGATGGCCTTGGGGTGAGGTCATGAATAAACCCAAGGGAAGGTGTGAACCTAGAAGAGAGTTGAGGGCTTCTCTGGTGGCGCAGTGGTTGAGAGTCTGCCTGCCGATGCAGGGGACGTGGGTTCGTGCCCCCGTCCGGGAAGACCCCACATGCCGCGGAGCAGCTGGGCCCGTGAGCCATGGCCGCTGAGCCTGCGCGTCTGGAGCCTGTGCTCCACAACGGGAGAGGCCACAACAGTGAGAGGCCCGCGTACCGCAAAACAAAAAAAAGAAGAGAGTTGAGGACAGACTCCTGAGGGTGTCCCCATTGAAGAAGTGGCCAGAGGAAGGGATACTGGGAAAGGGGTCTGAGACTAGCATGCCTGGTAATAGAAAACGTGGTGAGACCAGAGGTATTATATTTTGTGGTTAAAACTATTGCTTCCACAAGACCTAGAAAATTCTTATGGTAATGGGACATTGGGCAGAATTTCTAGTGATGTGATCTCCTATTCTAACATTCATCCTTTGGCTTCTGAAAAGCCATAGGAATGAATATATAGTAATCCAGAAGAAAGAAAATTTGTTCTTTAGTATAGTCAGGTCCTGGAAACATTGATAAAGTTGGAAATTATGACCTGGTCCCTTCTACCGTTAGTGCTTGGGCTCCAGGAGGGCAGGAATTTGTATCATTTTGATTCTTGCTATATCCCCAGAGCCTAATACAGTGTTCCACACGTTATAGATACTCAATGATCTTTGCTGAACAAATGGAATCACATGAACTCATTGAAGAGACGATGAACATCTAATAGCCATTGGTGGTTCCAATTAAGATCAACTTCTTAAGCTTGTAATCTTGGAAACTTGATATACTTCAGACTAGCACTAGGGAATATTCCATTTTGAGGTTATTGTTAAGTAAATTGTTTTTCTCAAGTTTCTCTCTCATCACCTGATATTTATCTTTTCATCGTGATGAAGAGAAGAGCAGTTTTAATTGTGAAAGAGGCAATATTATCACTAAGACTGCAAGTTAGGAGGCCTGGAGTATAATGATGAATGGGAGCTAAGGGAAGCTGACCCTGCTGAGTGAGTCTTGGTCAGGGAATCTGTGACCACAGACCAGTGTTGGAGCCCTTTAGATCAATTAGTGCAGCCCAGGGTGGGATTGCCATTTCTTCTGATTTCTTGATCATCTTGGATTTGTAACAGATCTTGGAATTTCAAAACTGAGTTCTATACCTTCTGTGAGTACTCTTACTACTAAATTAAAGAATCTCTATCACTCCTGTCTCCTATCATATCAGCCAACCTCCCTATCCATCTTTTGTTCCAGATCCAATATTGACTTCCTACTACCTTGAATTATTTAGCATCAGGTCAAGGAAAAAAATGATGATTACAAAAACTTGACCTGTGCTATTAAGTGTATAAAGAGGGCTTCCCTGGTGGTGCAGTGGTTGCGAGTCCGCCTGCCGATGCAGGGGACGCGGGTTCGTGCCCCGGTCCGGGAAGATCCCACATGCTGCGGAGCGGCTGGGCCCGTGAGCCATGGCCGCTGAGCCTGCGTGTCCGGAGCCTGTGCTCCGCAATGGGAGAGGCCACAACAGTGAGAGGCAAAAAAAAAAAAAAAAAAAAAGTATATAAAGTAATTTGGTTCTCCTGTTTTATGGAGCAGAGACACATAACTTCAAAGTGGAAGGGGGAAAAAAATCAACCAGACCTCAGGTCACCTGATTTCCAGTCCACTAGACCACACTCTGCTTCCTTGCCAACACCAATACTCGATTGTTTCCAGGGAAGAAAGAGGGAGAATGACAGGCCAACTGTGATAGAGGCACAGGCCCATCACTTGAATAACTTTTTAAATTGAACATCAGCTAGAATCCCAATCTTTTAAATAAAATAACCTAATTAGTTAGTATAGTGACATATTTAAATAAGGGGTTTCTTGGTGTCTGTCCTTCTATCTCTGTCTCTCTGTCTCTCTCTCTCCCTCTAACAGCTTGCTTTCTACCTAAAAAGCACTGGGAAAAGTTTTATTTTGGGGGGTCCTTTTTAAAAACAAGTTCCATGACCATATTTATTAATGCTTGTGTGTGTGTGTGTGTGTGTGTGTGTGTGTGTAGAAAACACACATTTTTTTAAAAGGCAGTGATGGTGCTGTCTTTTACCACCTTCTTTTTCCTCCTTAAATGGAAAGCACTGAACCCAGATGCCCAACCACGGAAGATATTCTTCCAGAAGCAGCATCTGGCTTCCTGGCAAGCCCTTCAGGCGAGTTGTTTGGGGAGCTTTGCAGTTGTCTCTTGGTCTGTCACGTGTATCAGATACTGTGGCCCCTCTGGCTGGCATGTCCAGACAGCTGCCAATTCCTTTCGGTTCACCTTTAATTCTGAGAACTAGTTCCCTTATTTTCATTTCTTGTTGGACTTATTTTTCTCCCCACTGCCCATAAGAATTCCAGGACAAGGCTAATTTCTCACTGCTGTCTGCCTGTCAACTTCCTCTCCAGGCCTCCGTCTTTTGAACCCGAGTGAAATCCTCCGTCATTTAGCCCTACATTAAAATAGGTGACTTTTAATAGTGTTTCTTAGCCACCCCTTGTCAGCCTAGCTCCTTGTAATCTGCGGGGTTGTTCCCTGAAAAGAAAACAAAACATTCCATCAGAGTAATTTATTCTGGTCTGTACACGAGATATGAAAGTATTCCTGGCATTTGTGTATTATTTAGTTAAATCAAATTGGCTCCCTGCATCCTCGTCACACCATGAACAAAAGAGCATCTCAGGACTGGAAAAGAGGAGGCCACACGGCAGCATTTACAAATAGCTCCTGCTTCAGGACACCAAAATTTTTAAAGTAGCTTTCTTTTTTTTCTTTCTTTTATCTGTTAATGTAAATAAATTGTTCTACTTGTGAAGGATTCTGTGGGGTTTTTTACGGATAATTGTTAAGAACACAGAATCCGATGGTAGCCCACGCACGAGGAAGCCGTGACAAGGTGCTGACAGGTCCGGCTGCAGCACCCAAAACGCAGAGGAGAAAGAAGAAATTAGAGCTGCAGGGTGACATCCAGGAATAGTTCGCATGGGGTAGCTGCACATTTCCACGTTGCTGGGGGGGTTTGCCTCATGCAGGAAAAAGTGCAGATTGTATATGAGATTTCAGATCCCAAGACTGTATTGGCTGAGCTGAGAGAAGACTGGGCTTTAGTAATGGACAGAAGGAAATCTCAACCATAAGTAATAATTAGTCTGTGGCCCGTGGCAGACTTAACCCACAGTTGACTCTGAAGAGGTCCGCAGCTAAAACCACGGGCTTACCTGGAATGAGAGCCTCTGGGGGACAAGGAAATGAATTTAGGGGCTGTTTGGATCAGGACATTGGGAAAATCTTTGAAATCATCTACAAAACAGTAGAGCTCGAATTGAAGATTAGGCTTTTTAAAGTTTTTTTCATCTCTGCCTCAGTGACATTTTCTGGTCTATAATTTTTCCTCAGGTTAATGTGTACAAAGGAAGTTGGAAATACATTCAGAACTTAGAAGCTTTATACTAAATATTGCCCTTTGTACAGAGATTACTTTTCCTCACTTCTAGTAATTTCTTCTCCTCTGTGTCATACATTCTTTTGTCAGACTCTTTTCGCTGACATTTTCCCCTTTCTATTTTCTGCCTTTTCTCCCAATATCACCCTCCTCCTCAAATTCTTCCTCCTGCCCCTCACTCTGAGAACTCTTTTCACCTTCAAAGCATTGCCAAATACGTCATCCATCTCCCCATTTATTCTTTATACAAATAACAGATCAAGTGCCTCTCACGTGATAGACGCTGAGCTGGAAATAAGGATAATTTTACCAGGAAAACAATCAGTTCCTAGCATCTGGGAACTGCATTCAGTTATGTTATCAATCTCTCTGCCCTTATCTGGGAATGTTCACTTCCCTTAGTCTGACTTTCACTCCCAACTTTGTGGTTCTAGCCCTGCCCCTCCTCTCCTCGCAGGGATATGCAAACCAGCCTATCTGTTATAGGCGTTCGGTGAGTCCATTGATGAGATTCAGGAAGCCCCTGATCTTCTTTTCTTTCCCACTGTCTGAGAGACAAGTAGAACACTTCGGGGCAGGGCCATAGCCAGGAGTAGGCAAGACATGGGCGCTGGCACCCGGAGAGCTAAAAGCACTTTCTTTCCTACCCTCCGTGAACTCCCAGTCAACATATACCTCTTAATAAATATTTTTCCCTTTGTCAGTGAGTTCACTCATTCATTCATTCATGAATTCATTTAGCGCATAGTGTTTGGGCTATGAAAAGGGAAAAGAAATTACTCCTGCCCTAAAGGAATTTTTATCTAATTAATTTGTGTCTCTGAGCTTAGACATCAAAACAGGATAAATGTCCTCACATAGTGAAAAGACATGCAGAGTGTGATACTTTACACATGCAAAGTGTGATACTTTACCTAAATCTGGGTTCTTTTTCCCATTTGAACACTTTTTGAGCAATCATTTTACATCCCAGAAAAATTCCACCCTCAAATGCGTCTCCTCTTTGATTAGAGCACAACTCTGTCCCCTCCCTGCTCACCCACCTTTTTTCCACTTCCTTTCATTTCCGGCTGCCATTCCAGAGCTGCAAGTGCTCCCTTGGTACTGACCTTTGATTCATCAGAAAGGGACTCCGTTCACTCTCCCGGGGCCACATTTCCTGTTTAGGGTCAAACATCCCCCACAGAGATAGTGAGGTATTTTATGGCTGGTTTACATGTCCAGCTGTATTTTTCTAACTAGTGGGAAAAGAGAAATAAAATGCACGCCCCATTCTCTTTGACCTCACTCTCCATTCATATCACACTGAGAATAACCAATTCCTAGGGTGCCAGGCTCTTAAAGTAATTCATACTTCCCTGGCAATCACAGGCATTTACCTTTCATCTTGGCAGAGGAAGGCCTGTTTTATCCACCCCTCATCACATTCTTGCCTCTCTGTGCTTGAGTTTCCCCTCCAACACCCTACAATAGGCTAGGTAGGCTAAGAAGCAGTTGGCTACATAGAGAAAGTAAAGAAAGGTTCACTGTCACATTCTAGTAATTTCTGATCCCAAAGCACTTTTATCCAAGAAATGGTGATATAGAAGAAAACAGTCATGAGGTTGTGTGGGCTGGTGGCCGCGGAGATAGCGGGACTGGGGAGGGAGATAGCCAGAGAGAGACGTTTTGTTCGTCACGAATGCAGTCACCTGAAAAAAACCAGCTAATTAGCAGTCTGTAGCCACACAACACAGCAGTTTAGTACAAGAAGTGAACAATACTTTACTTAATTGAAACTACAGAGCAGACTTAGGTAGGCTGAATGCAATTATGCAGATTGGAAGTCAGCCAGGATACACTGAGGTTAACAACCCCTTCTCTCACAAAAAGCACCACGGGAACATCAGTGACCACAAATGGTAAAAGCTGTCATCCTGGGGCCCATCCAAAACGCCTCACCTCTCACAACCTAGGCTCCATCGGAAGGGCTTAATGGTATCAACTAACTGGCTGGAAGAAAGAGTGCCCTCTGTCTGTGCAGGTGTGCCTGTGCCTCGTGCTGTGTGACTAGTTCAGCCTTCTCAGGAAACAAGCTTTGAAGAGGTAGAGTGGAGGGGGATTTAAATGGTGGAGGACATCCAGGGGGGTCCAGTGGTGGACAATGGGAACTGTGAGAGCTCCACCACCTGCTAGTCTTGTGGTCAACACGATGGCTGCCTAACCGTTGCAGAAAGTTCTAGCTCAGGATTTCTCAAACTTTAAGGTGCTTATCAATTAAATCACCTAGAGATCCTGTTAAAAATGTAGATTCTGATTCAAGAGGTCTGGAATGGGGTCTGAGATTTTGCATCGAGAACAAGCTCCCAGGTGCTGCTGTCCGGGAACCAAACTTTTAGAAGTCATTTCTTGCAGGGAAGAGGGCAGAGGCTGGACAAAGAGAAAGAGGACTTTAAAATGAGACTTAACACCCAGAATAATCAGGCTCACTTTCATTTGTCCTAGGAACTAAAGGAAGCAGAAACTTGGAGAGTTCAAAATAGTAACGAATCCAATCCACTCGTAAAACTCACTCCTAAAATGGCTTCTGCCATTAGAGGATGGGGAGAGGCACAGAATTTGGCCCCTGAACATGTTTCACGAATGAGATGCCCACTCTGAACAGTGTAGCATTTTCCACTCACTGGTTGGTGCTGTAGCAGAGACACACCAGCCAGCAGTGGTCTAAGATGACCTCCCGAGAACAAAAACTGTCTGTCTTTCAAGGTGAGTCAAGAGAAGACAAGATGGCAGAATGCAGACCCTCAAAGCTTGACCAATGGACAGTAAAGGGAGTAAGAATATTCCTGCAGAGCCTTGTAAAATAAAATCAGAGTTGCTGAAAAACATCAAAGAATGGGCCATTTTAAGCTTATATTATGCAAACTTAGTTTATTGCTGTGTGCTGTGGAGGCTTCCATGCTAAAGTCTGCATGTACTATTAAAGACTTAATTGTTGGGTGGATTATTGATTATATTCTTTAGTTATTTCCCAAGTGCTTTTTATACTAATATCTACATATTTTGTGACTTCTTAATGATAGAATTCACTTTAGATGCATGGAAACACACACACACAAAAACACACACATGCTTAAAAGCAAGACCCAATTAATTCCTGGTGAAAGCAGTATGGGTTCCTACATTTAGACGTGCTGTAAACACGCTTTAAACTAGATAAGGCTGGAGTTTAGATATACATTTATCCTAATATGTAGCTCATCAGTATAGCTACAAAAATCTTATTACTTGCCATCATTCAGAATATATCATTTGAAATGTTCAGCTATCTAAAGCTAACACAGTAAAGCATACACACACACACACACACACACACACACACACACACACACACACAAGAAACAGAAGAATATAAGTATCAATCAGTGAATCAGCAGTAGCTATGGAGTGCCTATTTTGTGTTCCATACCACACTGGGGAGGGTTGGGAAGATAAAAGAAGCATAAAGTTCTGCCATTGCAGAGATATTTATCTAAAAGGGAACAAAGCACTTAGGAAAAAGAGTAGAGAATAATTAACTGTTAAACAGCATGTATGGGAAGAAGTAGAGTAAAATAGTTAAGTCTGCAATGAAAAGTGGACCTGAAGTTAGGCTTTGAAACACAAGTAGAATTTGGCACTTTTCCACTTGAGAAAAGCCAAAGGAAGCCAGGATGTGACAGGGAGCAAAGGAGGAGGAGGGACCTGAGTGCAGGGAGAGACCAGGTCATGGGTAGGGCCTGGCAGGAAAGTCGGAATCTGAAGTCTTAGATAATAGGGGCCCAAGGCAGGTTATGGAGCAGTTGAAGAATAGAAGTTTTGCTTTGGTTTCTGTTTTAAGTATCTCAATTCATTGAAGGATCAAATGTGAAATGGATCTGGGGAGGGAGGCTTGGAGAAAGGCTAAGGAGCAGTTTAGTCCTGTGGTGGCTGAGGAGCTCAGTGGGAAGAGGGGAATTTCTAGAGAAACTTTGCAGTGAGTCAATAGTATTTGCTGATAGGTTTGATATGATGGATAAATGACTGGAAAGAGTTTGAGACAGTGCCAGGATGTCCAATTTGTAGACAAAGAAGAGTGGAGATGTCACTTATAGAAACTGGGTTATTGATGGACTTTAAGAACCAAGGATGTGACAGGCACTGTTCTAGGAGCTTAGGATCATCAGTAAACTTTACAGAAGTCACCTTTGCCCTCACAGAGTTTACATAATAAACATAACACACATAATATAAATAAATCAAACAAATAAACATAATAAGCAAGGAAATGCTATGGCATATTAGAAGATAATGGCTGCTAAGGAACTAGTAAAAATGGGGCAGAGTGAGGAGGGTCAAGGGTGCTGCCAGGGTCCTGAGTCCGGTGGTTTGCAGTCATTGGGGAAGAACTCATTACAAAGGGGATATTTGAGAAAAGACTTGAGGGAGGGGAGGGAGTTAGTGAGGCGGATTTGCCTGGAGTCAAAGCATTCCAGAGATGTGTAGAGAACATCCAGCATCTTGGTGTCTTCAAGCTACAGCAAAGCAAGGAGGCCGGTGTGGCTTGAGCAGAGGGAGGGTGGGGAGAGGAGTCACCTAGTTGACAAGGCCACGTCACACAGGGCCTTCCAAGACCATTATAAGGACCTGGTCTAGACACTGTCAAATTCTTAGAGGAAAACAGAGACAGAACACTCGATGACATAAATCACAGCAAAATCCTTTATGACCCACCTCCTAGAGAAATGGAAATAAAAACAGAAATAAACAAATGGGACCTAATGAAACTTAGAAGCTTTTGCACAGCAAAGAAAACCATAAACAAGGCGAAAAGACAACCCTCAGAATGGGAGAAAATATTTGCAGACGAAGCAACTGACAAAGGATTAATCTCCAAAATATACAAACAGTTCATGCAGCTCAATATCAAAAAAACAAACAGCCCAATCCAAAAATGGGCAGAAGACCTAAATAGACATTTCTCCAAAGAAGGTATACAGATTGCCAACAAACACATGAAAGAGTGCTCAACATCATTAATCATTAGAGAAATGCACATCAAAACTACAATGAGATATCATCTCACTCTGGTCAGAATGGCCATCATCAATAAATCTAGAAACAATAAATGCTGGAGAGGGTGTGGAGAAAAGGGAACCCTCTTGCACTGTTGGTGGGAATGTAAATTGATACAGCCACTATGGAGAACAGTATGGAGGTTCCTTAAAAAACCAAAAATAGAACTACCATATGACCCAGCAATCCCACTACTGGGCATATACCCTGAGAAAACCATAATTCAAAAAGAGTCATGTACTACAATGTTCACTGCAGCACTATTTACAATAGCCAGTACATGGAAGCAACCTAAGTGTCCATCGACAGATGAATGGATAAAGATGTGGCACATGTATACAATAAAATATTACTCAGCCATAAAAAGAAATGAAATTGAGTTATTTGTAGTGAGGTGGATGGACCTAGAGTCTGACATACAGAGTGAAGTAAGTCAGAAAGAGAAAAACAAATACCACATGCTAACACATATATATGGAATGTAAAAAAAAAAATGGTTCTGAAGAACCTAGGGGCAGGACAGGAATAAAGACCCAGACGTACAGAATGGACTTAAGGACATGGAGAGAGGGAAGGGTAAGCTGGGACGAAGTGAGAGAGTGGCATGGACATATATACACTACCAAATGTAAAACAGATAGCTAGTGGGAAGAAGCCGCATGACACAGGGAGATGAGCTTGGTGCTTTGTGACCACCTAGAGGGGTGGGATAGGGAGAGTGGGAGGGAGGGAGACGCAAGAGGGAGGAGATATGGGGACATATGTATACATACAGCTGATTCACTTTGTTATACAGCAGAAACTAACAGAACATTGTAAAGCAATTATACTCCAATAAAGATGTTAAAAAATAAAAAAAATTAAGGACCTGGTCTTCGCTCTTAGTTAAAAGAAAGGGGGAGCCAGTTGTAGATTTTGGAGCAGGACTGACATGAACTGATTTCAGTTTTAAAAGAATCACTGTGTTGAGAATACATTCTAGGAGAACAAGAAAACCAGCTGGAAAACTAACTTATCCAGTTACCAATCTAATTAGAAAGAGTTATTTGTGGGTGGAAAGTTCTTCATGCATTTGCCTCTGATAGGTTGAAGGAATCTAAAGAACTGGATTCCAGCCCCCTGCTTGGGTATAAGTTTCCCAAATAACTTTAGGCCTGTTGCTTCACTTCTCAGCTGCTGCTTTATTGTCTTTAGCATGGGAATAATGCTTAACTTTATCTACCTTGTAGTGTGTGTTCGTGTGTGTGTTTGTGCACACCCTGAATCGAAGGAGATAAAGTAAAAGCCAAGACTACACACTGTTATTAGAGATTGACACAATTGGAAATTCAAGCAGAGTCCGGTCCAGACACCTGATCTTGTGCTGAATCCAAGTGAGAGTGGAGATAGCACTGGATTCAGAGTCAGAAAACCTGAGTTTGGATCCTGAGTCACTGACTCCTTACCCCTGTCACCTTGGATAAAACAGCTTCCTCAGTTTCCTCTTCTGTGTTAGAGGAGATTACGATACTGATACCTCAAAGGACTTAATCCAGAGTTACAGGTGAATAAAATTCCTGTTATATACTGTAAAGCACCAAAGAGATGAAGCCCCCCAAAGCTCCTATTGCAACTGTAGACAGCTCTACTCAGCCTGATAAAAAATCTTAATTAATCCTTCCATATAGGTAGTTGTTAATTTTAACTCCTTGAGGGCAGGAATCATTTCTTCCTTTAGTGCCCCATGTAACCAGCACAGGGTAGAGCAGCAGGGGGCACTTAGCAAGTCATTTTAGCAAGTGGGTAAGTAAAGGTATGATATTAAAGGAGGAAATGTAGATTTGGGAATCAGGTTTTTTTAGAGTAAATATTCCAAACCATGAGAGTGGATACATTCACCGAGAGAGTTCAGAGCCTGAAGAGGCAGGATAGAGCTAAACACCAAATTGGGGACTAGCACAGTAAATTCACTAACCAGCAAAGGGAAACACCGTAGAAAGTAAACAGATCATTCGGAATCATCAGCATGATAAAAACCTGAAGAGCATCATCAACTAGTATAACTTATTATAAATACCTTCCACTCAGAAAGGATCCAAACAAATTTCAATTAGCTGTCATTTCACCAGTCTGAAATCCCTAATGACCACCCACTTCTCTAGTAACCACACTCCAGCACAGAGACAACTGAAGTTCCTTCACGATTCAAAACTTCCGTGTGAATTATCGAAGGACGATAATGCAGTGTCCATTGTAATTTTAACACTAATTGTGTTGTTTGAGTCCTGCTAATCCACATATGACAATATAATGTAAGTGTTTTTTACCAGAGCATTTGCTTAATCAGAGCCTCACACTCCCCAGGCCTTCTAAGTAAAGGAACTTTACTGGGAAAGAAGGAAAGTGGCACATAAAACCATTTTCCTAGTCTGTTTGTTAAGTACATACTTAGCAAGCCATCTTGCAACATACCTAGCCAATAATTTACATCTCCTCTCTAGAGCCCTCTTTTTTGTGTCTTCTTAACTGACATTTTGGAATTCACCTGAAAACACCAACGATTTGCCAAGACAAAACTTGGCCTGTGGAGAAGACACCATATTCAACACCAATCTGGAGAAAACAGCATACTCAGTTCCTGTATTCACTATGATCGTAATATTTATTTTAATCATTATCACAATTTGAGGATTATAACTTGGTCCTAAGAAAACTGGCCTCCAAGCAGTAAAGAGTTAAGACCAGAAAGTTCACCCCCTAGGCCCTTTGCTCAATCTCCTTATTTCAATCCCTCCTTCCCTGTGATACCACAAAATGAATAATGCCTTAGACATAGTTTTTGCAATGCTAATATTTGAACAGTAAAAGATACCTTAAGACCTTCATCAAGATTTTTTAAGGCCTCGTTTAATGTCAGTGTCAAGGTTCTGTGAGGAATAATTAATATAACAAAACAAGGTCTATGTGCCCATCGATTGCCAGGGGATTTATGCAGGTAACTCATTAATGCTGCAGGGGTTTCTGCATGTAAATCCCGAAGCCTTGATGGGGAAATGGGACCCGATGATTTTCCCCCTATAAAAAACACAAACAATGACAAGTATAAAAGCAGATAACCTGAATATCTATACAAACAGCTCTATGGCTTGTAAAAGTTTTCCATTTCCATCCTGTCACCTCTTCTTTTCACATGTATAAAAGATGGGACAATTATTTCAACAAACCGACCCATATAAATCAATGCAGTTTTGCTGTGGGAAGACTGGGTGTTTCAGGCATTTAATATTTCAGCATCACCAGATTATCACCAGGATCCATTTCACTTTGCGGTAAAGTGCATGATTAGCGCTGTGACAGGATATTGGCCATTTTCGTAGGAAGATCTGCAAATCCTAGTAAACAAATACCCGTTGGAAAAATTAAGAACAAGTCTGTGGACTGGAATGCACCCTACTTGTAATGGGAACAAAAAGCTGGCAATCAAATCTAAAGAAAAAAGCTAAATCACAGCAGAATGACCTACTTTAAGGCATTTGCCAAAGAGGCAGTGTTTTTAGACAGCTCTTCTGAAGTAGCGTCTTTCTGTCTATGCCATCTGCAGATTTATTACTGCCTGAGAAAAACAACCAAAAAAAAAAAGCTCTATTTGAATGATACTAGGAGGCTGGTCTATAGGAAAGATTCCGGTATTGTGGGCACCACACCCACACCTACTGATGTGGTCCAAGGTTTTGCTTTAGAGGCACCTAATTAAGAAACCCTGACTCATTTACATGGAGACGTTTGATCTAAATTACACTCCAAACCGCACCAAATTGGGAGCATCTGTGAATGTGAAATGTTTGTTCCCTGTGACGGCTAGAACAGGGCCAGCTCTGGACGGCACATGTTCAAGTGACGAAAAATATTTCACATGTAACGTACTTCTGAGACCCACTTTTCCACTAATAATTCATAGTGATGCTAACCAGTATCTGTACTTCCACAATTATTTCAGGCTGTGAAAAATTATGTCACTTTTTTTTTCTACAGCTAGAAAGAGGTAGAAGACCACCTACTTCGCTTGTTGTCATTGATAAAAGGCCTTAAGTGCAGCCAATAGCAGAAAGGCAAAGCTGTATGGTGTAGGGGCTGGTCATTACATATATCTCTTAACTGGGGGGTCCAGAAATGCAGAGCAGCAATCTAAAAGGATAAATCTCAAGGATGACCCCCTCTCATCACTGGCTTAACTTCTCTAGTTTTCCGCTTGGCTTGCTGGTTCTCAGTAAAGGTTTGCTTCTCAACTCCTCTGAGGCTGTGTTTGTGTCCAGAAGACACAGCCCACCAAAGTGAGAATACTGATAAATTAAAGGTCACATTATATGCAATTAAAGGGCATTCAGATACAGTCCATGTCATTTCCATCCTGTAAAATGTCTAAGAACGTTTAAAAGAATTTTTTAAAGTGTTCTGCCATTGGATGCTAAGAACAGTACTTAGCACATAATACTCACGAAAGAGTGCTGTATACCAAACACAATCAACAGTGTTTCATAGACGCAGTCAGCCCTGCACTCTGGCACCTGGTGAGCACTTTCCCTTATTAGGCTGTGTATCACCTATGTTTCAACTGGAGTCCAAGGAATAAGAAAGAAACTTAAAAAAAAATTCCAGATTCTTTTGTCTAAGAAGATACTAATACATTGATCTGACATACCGTTTTTTTGCAGTAGCTAGAATGAGATTTGAATATATTGATAGTTTCAGCAGCAGAACCCAGGGAGCCCAGTTAATAACTTATGCATGGATATATAGATATACTTCAGACAGAGGTAAGGTTTTCAGCTCTCATGTTGGTAATACTTAGAGGGATCGAATGAAAGGGGCTGTTCCCCCAGAGTCTTTGTTGTGGGCATGCATTGTGACAGTATGGAGCCAGAGTTCTTCTGGTTGTCTACACAGCCTGGATTCAATAAACTGTTATATATGCATATTATGACAATGTGGTCAAGGAAACCAGATTTTTTTACTCTACCTTCGAGTGCCTATAGAGCCTAAATCTGGTGTTTATTTTTCTTGTCCCCCTTCAATATGTTAACATATTCATAATTTAATACAGGTTATGTTCATTTTATAATTAAAGTTATGGACTTAGTTGAGAAAGCACTCAGACTATACTGTATGGAAAATATTTATCTTTTTCTATATCTGTCTGGTTCAGTGTGAATCCTAAATGTAGATAATCCCAAACTATCTTAGTTTGCTAGGGCTGCCATAACAAAATACCACAGACTAGGCTGCTTAAACAACAGAAATTTCTTTTCTCACAATTCTGGATGCTGGAAGTCTGAGGTCAAGGTGTCAGCAGGTTTGCCTTCTTCTGAGGCCTCTCTCCTTGGATTGCAGATGGCTGTCTTCTGATTGTGCCCTTACATGGTCTTTCCTCTGTGTGTATGCATCCCTGGCATCTCTCTGTCCCAGTTTCTTCTACTTATAAAGACATCAGTCATATTGGATGAAGGCCCATCCCAACAGTCTCATTTCAACTTAATTACCAAAAGCCCTATCTCCAAATTCAGTCACATTATTAGGTACTGGGAGTTAGGGCTTCCACATATGAATTGGGGTGTATGGTGGGGGCAGAGGGGAGGGGACATAATTCAGCCCATAACGTAGTCCAAGACAATATCCATGCTGCTGACATGCCCCTTGCCAAATGTGTATTCACTTGAGACCAAAACTAAAGTTAATATTTTAAAATCTATGGTATGGGCTTCCCTGGTGGCACAGTGTTAAGAATCCGCCTGCCAATGTAGGGGACACGGGTTCGAGCCCTGGTCCGGGAAGATCCCACATGCCAGGAAGCAACTAAGCCCACGAGTCACAACTACTGTAGCCCTCGTGCCACAACTACTGAAGCCCGCACGCCTAGGACCTGTGCTCTGCAACAAGAGAAGCCACCGCAATGAGAAGCCCGTGTACCGCAACGAAGAGTAGCCCCCGCTCGCCACAACTAGAGAAAACCCGCACATAGCAATGAAGACCCAACACAGCCAAAAATAAATATAAATATATCTAAAATAATAATAATAAATTAATTAAATCTGTGGTACTTTTCCAGTATGATTCTCATTCACTTCTTCCATCAGTAAGAAACAAGGATGACTTTCTAAGGTTTAGGAGAACGAGCAGCAGCGTGACTCTTCTTATACCTTCTTGCTAGACTGGAAGGAAGCAGTTACCGAGTACAGTAAGTGTTACCACAGTGCCTGCCTGAGCTCCACCCCGCCTTCAGGGACCCCTGGTCTGGAGGCATAAGTGCCTCCGCCTCCATTACTTCCACCCTCCATTAGGAAAAGATAATGCAAGAGATATCACTTTCACAATAAAACATTGCACTTACACCACACCTTTCAACTCAGCATTTCCAAATGCTTTAAAAATCATTATTATTTTTATTATTTATTTGTGGAATCCCAGCAGTCTACTCGGCACTGGGAAGTGCAGTCAAAGCCACAGAGCTATGGTCTCAGTTACACAGCCTGAAACTGACGCTCAAGTTTCCCCCTTGATGTGCCAGTAAAAAATCTGAAGGTGGGTGTTTGTATGTGTGTGCATATTTAGGAAAAAAAAAGAGAGAGAGAAAGGAAACTTATCTGCTACCCTGCCACTTATATAGCTGAAGAAATTTAGAAACGAGCCGTTCCATAGCATTGCTCTAATAAACTAAGAACCACACCAAGAAAAAAGCAAGAAAGCAAGCACATAGTTTTGGACCTAAAATTCAGAAAATGGAAATGAATTGCCCTAATCAAGGACAACTACAATAACACTCTTAAAGGGTTATTAAGCGATGCAGGAAATAGAAATCAATCATGCTCTGCATATTGTTCACTGGTCATTATTTCCTAGGTCAAATCTGCTTGACATTCAATTTAATACAGTCTTTCATCAAGTTAAAAGGACCTGGAGAAACTTTCACTGGCCACCCACATTTTCCAACAGGGCTGTTGCCTGATCCACCTCATTTTTGTTTTCTGACTTTTTATTGTTATTGCATAGTCTGCCTTCTCCTACTGAAACAACTCTTCTGCTTTACGTGCCTTCCAAGATGGTGAATATATGCTGTCCATTCCTGTAATGCTAGAACCTGGTCCAGTGGCTGGCACATAGTAGGTGCTCAATAAATGTTTGTGAGATAAATGAACAACACATTTTCATAGCACTCCGCAAAGCAGTCTAAAAGTGTGTTTGGCACATCCTGTTTCATCAATAAAGTTATAAGCTAAGACAGATCACAGCAAAGAAGAGATAGTCCAGATGCAGAGTAAAAAATCTAATGAAATAAGGATTTAGATTGCTTTAAATCAGAGTGACCAAATGCATTTGTAGAAAGTATATGTTGAAAGTTATCTTGACTAGTCTTGAATTTAGCCAGCAAAGGTTTTCTGAAATAAGTATGAGTTCAGGAATTTTTGTTATAATGGGAGGGAGAAGTCATAAACTGGGAAGTGTTCTAGAATGTGGGGTGGGGCCTCTGAGGAAGCCTGAAGGTAAAAATAGAGGTCAGTAATTGGATTTAAAATATCAGAAGAGGCAAGAGTCAGGGAGGTAGAGGAACGTCAGATTACTATCTATTCTAATGAAAGGCTTTCCAAGAAGATAAACACCCCCAGGTATAGAGAACTTCTTTACGGAGATTGTTGTACCATAAGAATGTCATTAGTAACACAATTGGGGATACACTAAGGTAGGAATTCGGACAATAAGGGCTGCCACAGTGTAGCCAAAGTGAGGAGAATGTTTCTTGGGTCCTCTGTGCTTGGTGGCAGCCACCACCCTCAGCAGTCCTGCATTATCCCCAGGCAGAGAGCTTAGAAAGGGCCTAAAGACACACTGTAATCATATGTCTTGCTCAGTCTACATGGGGAGTGAATCACAAAAGGGCATTTCCTGTGCTTAGAGAAAAGTATGCAATATTTGTCTTTCACCATCTCAAATCGGTAATGCAGAAAGACTATGTACCCTTCTGTATTGGGCTATTTTGAGGCTTAAGTATCCCCAGCCCCTCAGAGGAAAGATGCTGCAAAGCAGAGGAAAATATGGGGCATCTTCCAAAAGTGAGCGAGTTAAGCCCCTGGAAGGTGGCTGGCCTCATCTCGAAACCCACCAAAGAGTAGTAGCACAGCTAGAAACAAGTTCAAAAGTGCTTGACAACCCTAAATTAAAACAACAACAAAGTTCAAATTGTGGCTTGGCTCAAGCTGCTTTATTATATTTTGTATTTAGATTTCACACGTTTATATTCCAAAGTGTGATGTCTCTTTAAAAATGTAACTGTTGAGTTTAAAATCAAGAAGTAGTAATGTGGCTTCCCAGAGAGACACATATGGAAGGTTTTTGTTTTGGGGGGTGGGGAACGGAGTTGATTTTGTCTTTAGTTCTGTGGAATTTCAGGCCAGTCAACACCTAGGCCACTCCTTGAAAAAAAAAAAGAGGAAGAAGAAGACCTTTTCAAAAATTTAAATGACTCAGCATGCAGAGGACTTCTTGCAGACATCTGGAAGTTTAAACAGAGGCGTCCAAAAGGCAAGTCGAGGTACAGCAGCAGTAGCAAGCATCTGACCTTTATTCTCATTTTCAAGAGTGAAATGGCTTATAGGTTTTTGAGGTGTCAGTGCCAGAAGGGAAGCTGGCCAAGGCTCTCATTGCAAAGATGAGCAAACCTGTGCTTTCCCAGGTCATCTAGCCGGTTTGCAGGTCCTATAACCCAGGCTGACTTTAGTGGTAAAAGGAAAATGGAAATAAGCTATGTCGAAGGCACTTGACCTCCAACTGGCTAATTATTCTAGATGGTTCTTAAAGTTAAAGTTCTTAGATTTTCAATTTCTGATGAAGGTAATTTCATCACAGAGGTCCCTTTTCTATAAAATTGTCAGTACTTTCTCACTGCCTTAGCTCTACCTGGAATTCTAACCATTACTTCCGTGAACGAATGTGTCACTTCATCAGATGAATGAATTTTCTCGTCAGCTCCACCCATACCTCCCGCATCCCCCTCTGCAAGGCTTGGCCCACATTCTTCTGCTCCTTCCCAGACTCCTCTCTATGCTCTCTGCTCATCCCAGATGCTACCACTTCTTTGAAGCATCTGGCTCAGTGTCCAGCTATATTCAGATTTGCTCGATCACAGATCTGACCCCATCTGAGGAGATCTTTCCCTACTCAACTCATAGCATAGCCCTTCGTAGGCATAGCCGTGAAGGGGAGCTTGACACATACATACAGCATAGTGAATGTAGAGCAGAAGTTATTCTTATTCTTTTCTGGTTCTTGAGAATACCTAGCATGAAGAGACATCGTTTACTGAGCAGCAACCACGTGTCCCATACTCTCCTGAATATTTAGAAATACATCCTCTCAATTCAGCAACCACGTAAAGGAGGTATTACTGTCCATTTATGGAGCCAAAAATCTAGCATCCAGAGGAACCACGTGTTTTTCGTAGACCCCCCAACTAAAGAGTAGTGGGGTCAGTATTTGAATGCAAGTTTTTTTGAATCCAAAGCTAACTTCTATGCAAAACTGCTTCCCTTCTCAGAGTAACCCACACATAAAAGTCACTAAATATTTGTATGAATGGACAAGCTAATATGGGAACTGTTCCCTGCTCCAATCTGACTTGAAAAAAAAAAGAAGAAATTCAGAATCTTTGGTGCCTCTGAACAGACATGGTCACATAGACAGTACAAGGAAAGCAGAAATGTTCTCAGAAGTTAACAGTTAAGTTGGTCATGGGCAGACTACCTGGAAGTGATATGACTCACAGGGAATGACAAGCCTCGAGTCAAACTTGGCAAGCATTTGTAACTTTACAGCATGCACCTTAAATATTCTACTAACCCCTTATTTTCCCTTTGCCCTTATTTTCTCACTCATTTTATTTTATTTATTTATTTATTAATTTTGTGTGTGTGTGTGTGGTACGCAGGCCTCTCACTGTTGTGGCCTCTTCCGTTGCGGAGCACAGGCTCCGGACGCGCAGGCTCAGTGGCCATGGCTCACGGGCCCAGCCGCTCCGCGGCATGTGGGATCCTCCCGGACCGGGGCACGAACCCGTGTCCCCTGCATCGACAGGCGGACTCTCAACCACTGCGCCACCGGGGAAGCCCCTCTCACTCATTTTAAACGTATTTTAACCTTTTATATGTAATGTATTTTTACACAGTAAAATACATTTATAAGGTGGAAGTATAAATCAATTTAATACATAATGAAAATGAAATTAATTAACAAAATAAAATTGGTGCTCCAATTTACAGAACAAGTTCAGAAATGTTCACTGCATAGAAGTGGGTGGCTCAGGCCTCACGTATTACTTCATTAAAGCATAGGACTATAATTGTGACGTTGTGTTTTAGGGAAGATTTGAAATGTGTGGCGTTCTAGAAGTATTTAAAGATGCAGCTTATCCATATTAAAATCAGAAAAGTTTAAAGGCCAACGGAAGAGATATGGGATTTTCATAGATTTTTTTTTTAATCCCACTAAACAGTACAAAGATCTCTGAGTTTGAAAATGATTTTATCCTCAAATACCATAACGTTTGCAAACTGATATTTTAAAACACAGAGGGGAAGGTTGACTAAGACTGAAAGTTATGGTTTTCTCGAAGTTTTTAACTAAATGAATATCAAGACAATAAAGAGAAGCTTATTTGATTGCAAATTCTGAGGCTACCAGATGGTATTTCTCTCTGTTGCCATCCAACTCTTAGTTGTGTTTTTTAATGATAAGGGAGGCTGGGAACCACTGATCTACTCCAGTCATATCACATGAGTATCTCAATTCTCAGAAAGAAATCCCTTGTCCAGATTTTTCCAGTTGTTTTTAAAGAGCAGTGATGTTGAGGCGACTCTCATGGGAACCAACTTAGTTCCGTGAATGAACCATGGAAAGGAACTCATTTGGGGAAAAGGAGTACGTATTTCTTACCAAATTGTCATTGCCATCTGCTCTGTCAGTGGATGTCATTGTCTACTACAAATTCTCAAGGACCTCC
The DNA here is from genome assembly GCF_964270905.1 of Leucopleurus acutus. Classification (NCBI taxonomy): domain Eukaryota; kingdom Metazoa; phylum Chordata; class Mammalia; order Artiodactyla; family Delphinidae; genus Leucopleurus; species Leucopleurus acutus. Next base: position 32,737,776 of record NC_139149.1, read on the forward strand.
AAAGAATCAGAGTCAAGCCCTTCCTAGGAGTGTTGAAAGGAAGGGTATCTGGTTGGTTTTAACTGCAGGCATGTGTGACCAAGTAAAGCAGATTCCTGAAGAGTATCCTTCCAGATGTATGTATGACATTTGTGCTTTATTCAAGCTCCTTTTGGACAGTGAAGACCCTTCAAAAGTAACATAGTCTGTGTGGATCGAGGGTTTATTACTCAAGAACCCAGATATCGCTTCCCAGTTATATCAATGAACTATACCTTCAGCTACTGATTTCAGCTATAAGATGGAAAAATAAAAACTGACCCAACTTAATTTTTCAAAAAATATTGTGGCAAATTTAACAAACCTATTTCCCAATTCATGTGTTATATGACAAGCTACCATAAACTTTCAATCAGAAATTGTCTCTAGATTTATTCAGAGACTAGAATTAATTTCCTTTTTTTTTTTCATTTGTTCAGTCCATGGAATAATGAAGTAAGAATGTTCTTTCCTCTCTGTTAAAGCATGTTGACTCCTATCTATTAAGATAGAGGGTCAATGTTTGAAGAGGAATTGGGGGAGTATGTATGATGGTCTTAGATTGAATTTCCAAAAGTCTTTTAAGTCTTTAACATGCATCATAGAAGTCCAAACTATAAAAAACCCTGGTCTAAATTTATTTCTACAAAAATTGAATATAAACTAACAAAGCCAGCAACTTCAAATAAATGTTCACTCTAAATTTAATTTGCTTTTATGTTGGCCTACCCTCATTCATGTTAACATCTGATTCATGAGCTTTATCTTTTTGTGAAGTGTCCAGCCTAACTAGTCTAGGATGTGAGGGCAGCGCTTACCTTGGTTTAGATGTGCGTGAACAATGACTTCCCCTTCAAACAATCACAGTCGTTTTCTCATCAGAGATGGCCGGGAGCAGCAGCAAAGGGTGAAGGAGATCCATCATGAAATGTCCAGCGTCGATGTGTTCTCTCAATTTACTTCCTGACCTTCAGCGTGCAGCCACACTCCTGACCCTCATGAGATGGAGCCTAAGGGGGAAATGGCACTGAGTACCAATTCCTATGTCCTGTTGTTCTGTGGTCTCAATTAAGTGCTAATTAATTACCACTGGCATCTTTGGCATTGCTTGTCAAATTGCATTTAGGAATATCTTTCCTGTTTTTAAATATCAGTAGTCCAAAATCCAAAGCTAAAAATCCCATGTGTTACTATACCTTTTTTTCTTCCTTTTCAAAACTGTGTTTTAAAACTCAACAAATATATCTATAACCACTGAAGGTAGCTTTCAGATACAACAAACAGGAATTGGTATTGTCAATTTTGATTAATAGTACTTCATTAATAAACATCCTGCTCTTCAGTCTCCACCTGCACTTGCTGATGTTGCCTGGAATCAATTAACTCATATAATTTGATTTATTTTACAAAGACATTTTGGGATGTGCTGTGCTGATGATAAGGTCCTATTTTAGTAGTTCTTGATTACAAGTTAGATTGTACCCGAATGGATTTCTGTTTCTGCATGGTTGTGTATACACAAGTGTGTGTTTTGCAAGTGAGCTGGAAGAAAATGCTGCTTGAAGAAGTCTTGAATTAAAGAATTCATTTGAAAACATGGTGGGGGCATTCCCCCTGAATATTCTGACTTGTTCTGAAGACTTCCAAGAAATTCAGATCTTGCAATGTTATGTATGAAGCCATTTTACTTAGCAGATTAGCTAGTCTTCTTTTAAATCAAAGAACAAAAGAGTGTTACTAAGCACCAAAGTTAAAACACTAGCTAGAGCTAAGATATTAGAGCCAGATATTAGATTCAGCTTTGTGTTTAATTTTTTTTCTTTGCTTTGTTTTAAGTGTAATTTCTTTTTCTCCTCTAAACATTTGCAAGCCATGGTTTCCGGATCAATCCATTTGATCCCAATTATGCACTCTGAAAACATTTCTTAGGTTTCTATAAATTCTTAAGACATGCTAAAGTTCGGTGCAAGTGACAAAGGCCAACTCAAACTGTTTAGGTATAAAAGAGAATTTATTGGATTACTTAACTTAAAGTTCCAGGATTAGATATGACTTTGGGCATGACTAGATCCAAGTGCCAAAGTATCTTGCCGGGAATTTTGCCTCTTTCCATCTCTAATCTCTGCTCATCTTTGGGTTAGCTTCGTTTTCGCTTAAAATCTTTCCTCCTGGCAGCAAGATGGCAGCAGCAGTATTGTATCGTATCAGCCTAGCATCCTCAGGGGCAAGTATGTTTCTCTTTTGCCGTGGGAATAGAAAATTCCCAGGAACAATTCTCCTTGGCCTGGCTTCGATCCCATATTTATTCCGTATTTGCTCCTGATCCATTCACTGTGGCAGAGGAATGAATGGTTCTCATTAGTTGGACTTGGGACATAAGCCCAACCCTGGAGGCAGGGACTGGGTCAACTCCACTCACACCACAGAGACTGGGAGTGGGCGAGAGGTCTCCCCCAAAAGGAAGAAAAAAGATGCATAGAAGACAAAAAAAAATAATCCACTTGTCCACAACAGTAAATTGTAACTACAACCTCTTATTTCCCCAACACAACTATCCTATATCTGAATATAATAGTATTTCAATCAATGAGAGACGTACATGGAGGCTAAGTCACATTAAGCAGCACTGTTGTCTGCGAATAAGAAATGTTGCCTGTCTTTCTTCCGTGCTCTCTGGCAAAGTGACATCAAGGCCTAGCAAGCAAAACTGAAGTAATACCCATCCATGCGTGCATTCCTTCATCCATGTAACACTAGTGAGTCCCTACAGTGAGATAGGACCTGAACTAGGCACTGAGGCTACAAAAATAAATAAGGAGCCTCTATGTGGAAGTAGTATAGTGTAGTCACAAGAGATAAGGTTTTGAAGTTACATAGAGCTGAGTGTCAATCCCAGCTCTTTTACTTATTAGTTGCGTACGTGTAGACAAAGTTCCCATTCCTTCTGTGTTTTAGTTTCCGTATCTAAAAATCGGTGTATTGTAAGAGTTAAATGGGTAATATTTATAATTTGCTCAACAAAAGGCCAAGCACATAAGGTCACTGTTCAATAATTAATAGTCATTACTGTGTTTATCAAATGAGATAATGCAAACAAACCATTGTACACAGTGCCTGGCACATAGTAAGTGCTCAGGAAATGGTAATTGGCAGCTGTTATCATATGAAATAGAACTTGGGACTAAATCCAAAAGGAAACAAAATTTAAAAATGAAGAAATATCTATTACGATAGATTTGGAAAAAGCCTTGAGAATTCATCCAGACCTACCCCATCTTCAGAGAAAACCCTTTAGTCAGTTTAGATTTAGTAGAATTTATCTTCTCTTCAAAAGAAGTGTTCCCCAAAGTAACTGTCTTCCTTTTTGCTCTCATATTTCATCAGTTTACATAATATTTAATTAAATTATGTAATTACAATAATAAGTACAACTGGTATAAACTTGTTTGGGACTCTCTCCTGGGACTTCCCTCTAGTGGGAACAGATGTGCACAGTTGAGAGTCATTAACTAGCTGTGAACATTCAGTGTGTTGTGGGCATTGGTCAGTATATTTTACAGAGGAAATAGAGAGCTGGTTAAGTAGAAGTGAGCCACCGGAACCTCTGCAGTACTGTAGCGGTCTTCTGCGTGCTCTTATCTTCTTCAATGCCACTGATTCTTGAAAATGTGTCCCATATTAACTTGTATTTTTTAAACTTCTATAGGTGACATGATCAGAACTTTATAACCAGAACCTTAAGCCTGCCTTCTGGTCAGTTTTCCTATTCTATAGTCACAACTATGTACCGGGCAAAAATGTAACGTGAATAGAAAATGGTAGAACGTGAAGGATTAGTACTTGGTGCTGCCCTAAATCCATTTCTAACTCTAATCTTAAATAATAGGTTATATATTCATTTCTTAGAAGGAAAAAATAGAAAGTTATCTCACACATTGAAATGACACTAACAACTGGGTAGAATCTAAAAGAAGATTAGAAGTTGCTTCGCATATATGCCTGTCCTAATGCATGAAATTAAGAGACTGTTCTTCCCATTCTCCATGGTGATCTCATGATGATTTTTTGAAATCTATTTGTCTACTGTCTTGAAAACCTCAAAATCAGAGTGCCACAAAAATTGGAAGCATGGACAACATATATACTTTAAGATTGTTGGTTTGAGGGAGATTAATGACTCTGTGTTAAATTTTAAGTAATAGTCATTAAAGGCTAAAAGCTAATGAAGTTCTTATTTGTAACCAGGTACTTTTGCTGGGAAGAGCATTAGAAGTAGTTCAATCCATGCCTCAAGAAGTTAAAATTTTATGATCAGAGTAGAAAATAAGCTATCATTACTGCTAAGTCTCAACCAATGGGAGGGTGCTAAGCAAAACAAGGGGCGGGCCCTGGGATGGGTGCTGGAGTGGCCCAGCCCGGGGCAAATAATTACAATATTAATAAATATCAATAGCAGACATTTAAAAAAAGAAAGAAAATAAGCTGTCATATAGAATTGGTCAAATTCAGAAGACACGTGCCTTTCGCTGGTGGTCTGTGAGGTAATTTAGAGTCCTAAACATTAAAGGCCTCTTCCACTCCTCAACTGTATTTTAGACGATTTAGAGTTTTCTCTAGTAACCATCGGCCACCCAGCAGACACTGACCTTGTATAGAATGGTTCACTATTAAAGATGACTTGAAACCAGATCAGTTCCTTAGATGTGAACTTCCAGGTCTCTGTTCGAATATCATGGAGATCAACTAATTTCACTACTTATGTGAACTATGTCATATGTAGTCATTATAATTTTGAACATTGTGGTATAAATAACAATTTAAAATTTCATAATTACTCTTGGTGAGAAAAAGAGTTCTGAGCCAAGGCACCTTTTTTGGTTTTTCTTAATTGAAATAGTTACACAATCCAAATCACGTGCTCTCTTCTGTGAAGACCTTATATTAACAGGCATTGCAAAGGTTGGAATGTCCTTCTTCAAACCAAGTTTAAATGCTGAGAAAGGCACTCTGGTTGGTCCCATTTCTTGATTCAAGCCTCTACCCTTGGTCCAAACAGCCATAAAAAAACATGGCCAGGGCTTCCCTGGTGGCGCAGTGGTTGAGAGTCTGCCTGCCGATGCAGGGGACAGGGGTTCGTGCCCCGGTCCGGGAAGATCCCACGTGACACGGAGCGGCTGGGCCCGTGAGCCATGGCCGCTGAGCCTGCGCGTCCGGAGCCTGTGCTCCGCAACGGGAGAGGCCACAGCAGTGAGAGGCCCGCGTACAGCAAAAAAAACAAACAAAAAAAAAAACAAAAAAAAACATGGCCAGGTCTACTCACTGGGAGAAAAAGGAATATTCTGATGAGTGCTTATTGAGAACATTGAATGGGGAGTACTGGAAAAAGACACTGGAACAGGTTATGAAGGGGCTAATATATCCTAGTAAGGAGCTGGGATTTTACCTAATGGGTAACAGAAGGCCACTGCTGGTTTTCAAGTCAAGAACATTGATCCACATAATGAGACTAAAAGAGCCCAGGTGCATGCAGACTCTATCTTGGAAGGCTCTGTAACCCGTGTTTGGGGAGAGGCAATAATAGTGGTTCAGGTATACTTAGGAGAGCAGAAAAAGACAACCACCTTAGCAGAAGAAGCTGGCAAATACTAGGTGATAGAGTCAAGTCTCCCAGCAACCCCTCTAGTGTTCAGAGCCGGGTTCTGGTCCTTGAGGGGGGGAACTGAAAGGCAGAACCAAGTATCAAAACCGCAAATGGAAGGGTCACTTGGGGAAACAGGGCACATATGGCTCAGTCCTGCTGCATCCTGAAATCTGTGAACTAGCAGGATGCATAGGCCCTTTAGAAGAAACTTGGGTACAGCTGAGGCAGGCAAGACATGGCACCAGGAATCCCAAGGAAACACCCTTTGTCAGTCTGCATCATCATTCCTACTCAAATTAAAATAACGTGTTCAAACCTACAATCCTTATGAAATTAGAAACCTGGTGTCTCTCAGGTTATCAGAAAGGATTTATGTTTCATCTAGTTGTTTCTGGCTTGATTTCCTGCTTTGGCTGAAACCACAACTCATGCATTGCCTCATCACTTGCCAGTGTTCCCTTATCTTAACAATTCCTCTGCCTTGCTTTCCAAAAGCTCACTCCAGGACATAGCACTTAGTAGACATTTACTGAAAATTCATGGAGGATGGAAAGATTACATCACACCCAGCCTAGCAGATAATTGAAAATTTAAACTTCAGTAATAGGCATTCCTATCACTACCTTGGGCATTCTCCCTACACCCTCCACTAGGAAATTTTTGTGGGTTGTCTTTTCCATTTGGCCTCCAACTTTCCACCATGTAATTCTGCCCCAACACCCTTCTTTCATATTCTTTCTTTTTACACACAACCTTCATAAGTCCATTTCATTTTTTATACAGAGAATTTGTTTATCTCTTTTTCTGGCTGTGTTCTAAGGATTATCTTTCCAAAATGGTCCATCAAAAGGTTTTGCTTGGGCTTCCCTGGTGGCGCAGTGCTTGAGAGTCCACCTGCCGATGCAGGAGACACGGGTTCGTGCCCTGGTCTGGGAAGATCCCACATGCCGCGGAGCGGCTGGGCCCGTGAGCCATGGCCGCTGAGCCTGCGGGTCCGGAGCCTGTGCTCCGCAACGGGAGAGGCCACAACAGTGAGAGGCCCGCGTACGGCAAAAAAAAAAAAAAAAAAGTTTTGCTAAGAAAGAAAGAAAAACTGATTTTTTTCCCTTAAGAGGAATTCTGCTACCAGCTATTAAATAAGACTTTTTCCCCAGTATACTTGAATCTGTAAGTTGAGCATAATTGTACCTCCTTTTTACCTAAGAATGGATTAATATATCTAAACTGACCTGCAGATAGTCTACTGGGATACCCTGTATTATGCTGGCCCTTCTGGCTATCACTGTCTGACAGCATATTAGAAACAACAGTCATGTCAGACCCTACCTCTTGCCTTTCCTCTTGACAATTTATAGATCTGATGCTATTTAGACAGGTGTAGAAGTAATCTCACCAGTGAGGCAATTCCCTTGGGCCATTATACATGCAAGATATTGCAATTCAAAAATGCTATTGGAGGATTTCACTGAGAGCTCCAGTAAAGAAATTCCTGAAACTGCAGTGCTGAAACTAGTAAAAGGGCTCTGCTACAAGAAGCACTCTTCTCACCAAGCTGTTGATACCATTTGACAAATTTACATCTTGAGACAGTATCGGATGGTGGTGATAACAAGCTCCGTGTCAATGATCCTCCAGGTCTGTCAATTGATCTCATCCCAGGTAAAGCAAGAGCAGTGACTGTCTTATTGAAAAATAAATGCAGACCCCCAAACTGTCAGAAGCACAGCATGAGCTACTGAGTGCCTAAAAGAGAGTGAAATTCTATCAGAAAACCATGAACATAGGGTCTGTTCAGTTTCCATTTCAAGGACCATATTTATGTGCTTGGGAGTTGATTTAAACTGCCTCTTGTTTTTCAAATACTCAAACCATCCTACCCATTTTGGGGGGGAAATACTGAAGTTGTGGATAATTGAGAGAAAAAGTCAAAACAGGCAAGGATCTAGCAGCTATATTCAATGTACTGTATTGCTGTGGAACTGCCTCAACCCTCCCCCGTGTTTGTCCCACCACAAATACCTGAACCCAACGACGACAAAAACGTGAAAGACCAAGACGACTCACCCTTGCTGAGTAGCAGTGGTCCCTTGGCAACCATGGCGAAAACATCACCTTAGCAGGTGACAGACACTTGGGCCTTGGCTAGGGCATTAGTGAACAATATTAATAAAGACTAATTAGATAGTTTTTGTTGAAATGTCTCCAAAGTGATGAGCAAAATAAAGCCAACCTAAAGAAAATATTTTAAAACCTCCCAACGAGCATGCTCAGAAAGAGCATTTTAACTTCTTTTAGTTTTAAAATGCTCAACCATTTTCTTCAAGAACTTGGCTTGATCTTCCTGATTCAGTGATAACTGAAGTCATGCCAACTTTGATGTTTTTAGCTTCAGCTGTTTTAGAGCTACATGTGATTTCCCCTCCCCAAAAGGTTGGAGTGAATTTTTTTCTGAGTGAAGAAGAAAGCATATGTTTTAACCCTCATGTGCCTTTTTTGAAAAGGATGAATTAACATCCTATAATATTTTACCTTTGGGCTTAAAATACAGAGTGTGGTTTGAAAGTCAAGGAGACATTTTTCAGAAATCAACATGGAGACTCCAGCTTTCAGGATTAAGTCTGTGGATTTTGTCTGTTTTACCAAATACGTTTGGTGACTTGTGTGTCTGCTGCTATTGTTTTAAAATGGCAGCAGAGACAAGGCAGTTTGGAGACTTGAGCATGACGGACCACACACAAACCTAACTTCAGGACATCAAAAGAACATGAAAACTAATATGCAGAAACACTGAAGCATCTTGAATACATTTTTTTTCTAACCAGATAAATGACAGAATGGGAAATAAAAATGAATTTAGAAAGCTTTAATCCACCTGACAGTCTAATTTTCCCTTCTAATTATAGAAATAGGAAGGAAGGAATAAATAATGAGAAGTTAGAGGCTGAGTGGTATCAAATATAACTAATCCCATTGAAGAAGAAGGAACATAGAAGAGAGGGTTGTCAGGGTTGCTTCTGAGAGCCATGTCTACATTCTTTTCTATTTTCAACCATGCCAAGGCTTCCCTCAGATTTCTCTTGGGATCAGTTCGTCATTGGATTTCCTTAGGACACACCAGAGATGGTAAGGAAAAGAAATCAGGGTAACTATGGCTGATACAATGATTAGCTAGAAAGTTAGACAACAGTCCTGGTAATGCAGGACAGATATGTCAAACGGCTCCTATAGTTGATGCAAAACTTAAGTGAGAAGTGGCTTTGGACGTAGGGTAGAACATTCCCCAGGTCACTATAGGTGGAAACATTGGATGATATTTGTGCTTCCAGATCAGACCTAGGTCATTTTTGCAGATGATGTTGCAATGCCAAGTCTAGTAGTATCAGGTTAAATTTCACTAAGTCACAACTCCCACTATACTCTGGTACGTACCCAAAACTCTGGATGAACAACAAAAGGAAAGAACTGGTAAAGAAATGACAAATGTCTCACTGTCTTACAATGTCAGAAAAACTACGGGCGGAAAAATTGAAACCAGAATGAAAGAAAGGTTTAAAAGGAAATTGAGTCTGTGTTTACAAAAGGATTCCAATTCTGGGTGAACTGTCCAACTCAACCAGTTGCTTTGGAGAAACATGATTAAAGTGATGACTGAGGTGTTTTGTGTCCTAGCCTCAGTTTCCTTTAGTCCCCTCTGAGTCCTGTAACAGCCAATCAGAAGGAACCTGGCCCGGAGGCTTGTCAGTGATAATAATTGAAAACATCTGTCCATGTAGCAAGTGTGGGAAGCCAAAGCAGTTCCCTGACAGAGGGAGTTCTCAGACAGCAAAGCCATAACCACGACTGCGTTCATATTCTCCTTCACAGGCTTTTCTCACTGCCAGCTGTCTTTATTCTCCTGCCAGGAAAGCAAGGGGCCTGGGGCTCTTACCCGGGCTGGGGTTAAGTGAGCTGGGACTGGGGGAAGGAGGGGGAAAGGCTGGCTCAAAGCTCTGGGTACAGAGATGAGGGCTATCTGATTGGGAACTAAAGAGACCCAGGACTGGGGGGAAAGAATAGCAAACAGAGGAACCAGTGAGGTATGAGAAGGACAGAGGGATAACAATGTAAGAAGAGTTCATATTCTGCACTCAGAGGACCTGGCTTTAAATCTTAGCACAACCGTTTCTGTGTGACACAGGACAACCTCCATGAGCCTCAAGTTTTTCATCTTTAATATGGGGATAATAATAGTACCTATCTCATTAAGCTGTTGTCAGGAAAAAAATAAGATGATGCATTTGAGTGGCACAAGGCAAGGACTGAACAAACACTAGCTCCTTTATCAGAGAGAGGATGGCTTGCCAGACAGCACTTGAGGTTTAGAAAAACAGGGGCAGAGACTTCGACTGGAGGGCCTGATACCTTGGTCATGAGTAGCGCTGTTCCTGACCATGTCTGTCTGTCTTAGACTGACACACTGACTGTCTTAGACAGTTGCCATGTCGTTGCTGCAAATATGGCTCATCCCCTGGCTGTAGCCTTTTAAAAACTACTTTGCCAACTTGTGTTGCTTAGCTTTTTGTGATCTCAGTACTGACTCTTTCTGGTAGCTTCTCTCTGCCCCTAGAGCCATGGTCTGGGCTGCACCAGCTTCTGTCTGATCTAGCCGGCTTCATCTCTCTCCTAATGTACCAATGCCTCATTCCCTCTGTCCCAGCGATTGGCCAGATCTTTCAGCTTGGTGTTGAACATATCAAGGGAATATCTGGTCAGAGGAATGCCAGTAAAACATTACTTCAGCCAATTGAAGAGAAAATTCCAAATTGTAGGTTAGAGAAAATTTAAAGCAAGGAAAGTTGGAGCAAGGAAAAGAAAGAAAATAAAGTTCTTAATAGGAAGACTTAGATGTTTTCCCTGCCTGCAGGAAAAGAAAAAAAGCTTTCATTGAGAATATAATAAACCAATAGATTCAGAAAGAAAATATAAACAAAAGATCTTAAAGGGCCACATTAAAAAATGCCCAATTAACCAGGTCATTTCATTGCTTCAGATACTCTGTACATAAATGAACCACCTCTGGAAACTTCATCAGCAGCCACATCACCACAATTGTATGTACAACTAACTCACAGTTATTTGATGTATGATATTCCCCTGGAAGCTAGAAGGAATAAATCCAGCTTGCAAAGAAGCCGAACTCACTTTTAGGGTGGGGCTTAGGTCCTGAGAAAATCTTGCTTAACACATGGGTGGCAAGAAATAATACAAAAGGAGAAACTTGGGGAGGCCAACTTTGTATCATTAGTTAAGAACAGTTATGTATTGTATATGCATCCAACATAAACACTTGGCTGAGGATGTTATTCCACTGACAGTGTTTGCCTTTCCTTATGGTCATCAGCTGGTGACTACTGCTACTTGGCTGCGAAGCACTTCATCCATAAAGAAAAGCACCATAAGTAATAATGAGTGTGAGTTTGTGTTCGTTGCAAAGCAAGAATTCAGCTTCAACAAGAGTTTTTTTTATCCAATTGAAATGAATCAAACTGTTTAACCTAACTGGGCTTCTATAAATCAGGAGTGTTGTCATATTAGTAATCCTCCTAGATAAGGCATGGCAATGAGGCGCCATGCAAGAGTACAAACGTATAAACACAAAATGAATAGATTCCACTGACCCTCTTCTATTCCACAGCCTTGTACGTCTTCCCTCTATTATCACTATTCAATAAAATTACCACTTAACCACTGACATTAGTAGATCTTTTTAACCATAGAGAGACTGTATTTTTCCTTTCTATGACTTTCTCTTCAGTATTCATATACAACCAGAGAAAGCTCTGATCTTGTGATGATTATGAGTTAATAAAATATAGGGGTGGGGTGGATAATGTACATCCACTGGGAACTGGGTTTTTTAAAATACATATTATAAATATTGAGTAATTTCTTTTAAAAAATGAAGCAGGTATATATGTTCTAATTTGAAAGGACTACCAATTTATATCTTTTGTATATATTTCCTTAAATCTCTTTCAGAGAGTTATCCTTGAAATTTAACTCATATATATCTAAATTCACTCTTTGTCTACTTTGACACCTCTATGCAGCTACAATTTTCCCTTTTTTTTCTATACTTAATTAAGGGCAACTTGGTTCAAATGCCCCCAACAGCTTGCCTCTCAAGTTTCCAGATTCTTTCTCATCCAGGAAGGCTTTGTAATTCTTCTATAGATGTATCTGATTTCCTTTCAAAATTACTTTTGCCCTGAATGGCACATTCCTGGCACATACACCACCATTCTCCATCCAAATCCCATGTAGACATTATTGATTGGTCACATCACTCTTTCAACTTCAGGGTCCTTCCCCACGGAGCAGACAGCCACCATCAGCCAGGTAAAGCAAACCTGTGTGTCATCTCTGCCAGAGAAGGTCTGTTGGTCCATTGCCGCTATTCTTTTATAGGTGTTATGAAAACAAAAATGCAGACTACAGACACACCCTTATGCTTCCAAGAGAACAGGAGGCTCGTGTCTGTTTCCTTAAAAATTCCCAGTGTCTGCCTTTTTGTTTCATTCTTTATTTTAATAAATAAATGTATGTCTTATAGCAAAAATATACATACATACCCTTTATATGTCTATTATATTTAAAGCGTGTACACATATACCTAAGATATTATTACAACCCCTTAAATTTTAGGGTTTCCTTATTTTGCAGCGGAGTACTATGCTTTCCATGTGTTTCCGAGCGTGTCAACTTTCCTTACAAATCATTTCAAATTTGAGGAAGAAAAGAGTTTAAGCTTTTTTTAAGCATTAAATTGTTCAACAAGGACATTAGAACTCTTCCAGCCCAACTGTCTGATTTTCCAAAAGAGGAAACTGAGGCTGAGGAAGGCTAAGTGAATCCCCAAAGTCCTACATGCAATAAAAAGTGGAGCCAGGGGAGGAAACCAGGCTTTCTGTTTCTTCGTACACATTGATCTTCTACATCAATTAAAATTGTGTGCATTTACGAGACAAAGGCTTCCTCACTGAATCACCTTTTTCTCCAGGTACCTATGCTGTGCTGGGTCAGTAAGCCTCAGGGATGTCTACACAATTCTCTAGGTCAGTGAGATGGATTCTTTCTCATTTGGATGATGTAGACATTTCTGTGAAGAAGCAAGACTGCTCAACACAAACCTCATAACTCCTGCATTCTATTTTTGACACCTTAACCTAAAGTAATTTCACACTACCTCATAAAACCTTTGAAAATGGAGCATCCACAGATGATATTTTGCACTTACTGAATTCTCTTTTCCAAAAAAAAATACCTCTAAATGTTACATAAGATTGCTGTATTTCCAAATTCAATTCTCCAGTCATCCTCTGTAATTTTTTTTTTTCAAAAGAAGTAAAAAGAGAAGACAGGGGAAAGGAGAAAGGGAGAGGATTGACATGGAAAAGGGCTCAAGGGTTTCACTGATGATCTTGACTTCCCTCCTGGACTTAAGAAAGAGAAGCTAACAAGAGTGGCTGTGGGTTTCCCTGGTGGAACACTGGTTAAGAATTCGCCTGCCAAGGCATGGGACACGGGTTCGAGCCCTGGTCCGGGAAGATCCCACATGCCGCGGAGCAACTGAGCCCGTGTGCCACAACTACTGAGCCTGCGCTCTAGAGCCTGTGAGCCACAACTACTGAGCCTGCGTGCTGCAACTACTGAAGCCCGTGCGCCCTAGAGCCCATGCTCCGCAACAAGAGAAGCCACTGCAAGAAGCCCGCGCACCTCAGCGAAGAGTAGCCCTCGCTCACCGTAACTAGAGAAAGCCCGCACACAGCAACGAAGACCTAACGCAGCAAAAAATAAATAAATTAATTAAAAAAAAAAAAAAGGAGTAGCTGTGGACAGCTTTGCTCTGACTGTAGATAGAAAAGTATAAGGGAGTACCTCATTTTTGTTCAGTTCAGCTCACTTTCTGCTTGAGCAAAACACATCTGGGTGAGGAAAAATTTAACCTGCCAGTGACCTATAAAGCAAAATCAATTTGTAATAACAGGAAGGTATAGAATACCCAAATTTCCTACTGCAATGAAAACAGGAGTAAAGTAGAAGGTAACACATCACCTAAACTCAAAGATTTTGCAATCTAATTGAGGGAGATAAAACATATGTGCATGAAATACCTTAGAGATAAAAATAAACCGTCAACAATAATGTAATACAATCTGAGTGTTTAAATGCCAAGAAAGCAAATAACGAAGTGATCAGAATACAATTCGTAAAGGCTTCCTCGTAGAAACAAACTTAAATATGGTTTTGGTTACGGTGACTGACATACAGTGCAAAGCCATTCAAATGTGTGTGCCCGTAAGGATAGACAAACAGGGAAATGGACCTCCGGACCCTGAATTAATGCAATCTGCTTTCGTTATCTTTTTTTTTTTTTTTTTTTACTTTTTTTTAATTAATAGATTTTTCAGAACCGATTTAGGTTTACAGAAAACTGAGCAGAAATTACACAGTTTTCATATGCTATCTAGCCCCACACACCCCCAAACACACATGCAGAATCTCCTCTATTATTAACATCTTGCATTAGTGTGGGACATCTGTTACAATTGATGAGCCAACATCAATACATTATTATTAACTAAAGTCCATAGTTTACATTAAGTTTCACTCTTGCTGTATATTATATTGATTTTGACAAATATATAATAACATATATCCACCATTATAGTATCATGCAGAATAGATCTACTGCCCTAAAAATCCTCTGTGCTCTGCCCAGTCATTCCTCCCTCTCCCCTAACTCCTGGAAACCACTCATCTTTCATTATCTCCAGAGTTTTGCCTTTTCCAGAATGTCAGATACTTGAAATCATACAGGCTTTTTAGACTGGCCTCTTTCACTTAGCAACATACATTTAAAATTCATCCAAATTTTTTTTTTTTTTTTTTTTTTGCGGTACACGGGCCTCTCACTGTTGTGGCCTCTCCCGTTGCGGAGCACAGGCTCCGGACACACAGGCTTGGCGGCCATGGCTCACGGGCCCAGCCGCTCTGCGGCATGTGGGATCTTCCCGGACCGGGGCACGAACCCGTGTCCCCTGCATCGGCAGGCAGACTCTCAACCACTGCGCCACCAGGGAAGCCCCGTCCACATTTTCTCATGGTTTGATAGCTCATTCCTTTTTATCATCAAATAATATTCCATTATTCCATCCCATAGTTTGTTTATCCATTCACCCACTGAAGGACATTCATAAACTTTTGAATTTAAAAACAAAGTTTTTTCAACTTAAGTTTTTTAACCAATGCATTACTTAGGTAGGAAATACAGTTCTCAGAACACATACTCTTTTCACCTTGAGACTTCTTTGTCTAGGGGAGTATGTTGTCATTTTCTATAACATGATAGTAGGTCATCATTTCTCTCCTTATACTTGTGAGTCATGGGCCACCTCACCCTTTTGCTTTCATTCTTTGGTAATGTGCAAGCAAAGCATTTAAAAATATATAACCAAAAGATGAGAGTTACAAAATTAAGTTCTGAATTTTTAAATTGAACATGGTTATTATCAAACATCTATTGGGGTTTATGTCTTTTCCTTTCCTCTAGAACTACAAGGATGTTTTGTCTTCACAGGAAATCAGACTATAAATCTAAATTTGAAATTATGCCTTTTTCTCTCTTCTTTAGTCACAGTGTTAATTATTTCCAAAGAAACAATTTTATGACTTTTTCAAAAGTGACATCCCAGGCTGTTGTTGATTCTCTAAATGGAGCCAAATGTCACCTGGCGTACCTGTGTCTTCCTTTTTGACACCAAATAACATTGATAACCAAATTATTCTAGCAATAATAATTTGAAAAGCCTCCCCCACCTGCCATTTGAAGGAAATTTTCAATGAAAGCCATTTATTTGGCTCCATAATTATGTATACATTGTTGATTTTAAGACAGCACACAGGAGGCTTTGCCAGAAAAATTTTAAAGTTTAAGTAGAAAAAATAATCACAATATCTTTCTGTCATTTGCTGCTTGTATTTGTTTCCTTAAAATGCACAGCTAAATGCTCTCTACACACAGATATCACTTGGTAGGCGGGGTGTATCTTATTACTGGGTTATTTTCCAGTACATTTGGCGTAGTTAAGGTAAAGTGTATTAACTTTCTCTCAAAATAAAGATGAAAACGGAGTTGTAGCGGTTGTGAATGCTTCAGCCATTGTCAGGAAGTTAAGAACTGACAGGAGGTCCAAATAATCAACTCTGCCTGGTGCATATACCGTAGTTTTCCCCTGGGATATCCGGTCTAATCCTACAATGTATCTGACTGGCATGAATGTAGAATTACTTTCAATAAAGATTTTATTTCAAGCTTGGATGATTTCCCCCAAAACATCTTGTCACTAAGGCAAAGTATATCATAGAATATCTGATTTTTTTTTCCCTCCAAGTCAGCTTTTGTGGGTGAAAAATACACATTTCAACTCAAGTACTCAACTCAGGTCAATTCGCTGTAAAAATCACATTTTAACATATCTAGACTGATTAAAGGTTTGCCGCGTTAAAGAAATCGGGGAGCTGTCAAGGAGAACTTACCCTAAAGTCTGCAAATGTAAAGAATAAGTAACACATTTGCTCATCTACAATTTTCACCCCCCCTGCAGTAAACTCCACGCAAAGAGCAAGCAGGACAGATGCCTCCACAAGCTGACACCGAGCTTCTAGAATATTTGTCGTTTTGCAAGTAAGGGCTATTTAAAGGTCACACCTTCCAATAAGTATAAGGTTGGTTCCAGGCTATAGGAGAAATATGAATGGCCTGGTCATGATCACACTAAAAATAATCTTCATTTCTCTATTTATCCTGCTCTCTGTCTTTATCCTGTTCTCTTCCTTCCTGATGCCAGATTAAGTCAGCATGTCAGGATAGGGGAACCGTCAGTAGCAACACTACTCTAATTTGAATTCACTGCAGTGTTTCACTTGGTGCTCGCTTACATTATTTCAGCCTTGGTGTCACTTTATTTAATTTATGCTTGGTTCATATACACTTAAAAATAGCTTAGGTTACCTATAGTCTCACCCCTTACTCACTAAAAGCACACAAATCACATGGTTTAGTCCTGGTAGGATAGAAGTAATTTTTTAATATTTAATAATTATAGCACATTTTACAATGTTTTAAATTCAAAATCCCTCTTATCTCTATTATTATACTTTATGACTAACATATAATATTATGATAAAATGTATGTGCAAGAATGAAAACTCAGCATGGATAACAGCAGATGAAACTTGAGAGAGGCACAAAAAGGTCTAGATTTGAGTCATAACAGGTGATTACAGAGGTGTGTGCTGAACAATAGACTCATGAGTTAACCTGACGTCCATATGTACAAGGACAGATGCAGAAACTGGCACAATTTATTTCTCCACCACACTACAGATTATAAATTCATGTGTGTAAAAGCAAAACAAATAGTTTCTATCTTTAAGCCAAGTATTATAAACATTTTGAAGGGGTTTGTATTTCTGCAGATACATCAAGCATTTTACCTAAAATAGAATTTGATGGTCAGATTTTAGATGGCCAAGAAAAATGGTGTCACTATCTTTAACTTCAACCATCCATAGTATAAACCAGATAAAAATTACATTTTATTCTAAACTCCTCTCACCAGTTTTGTTCAAACTGGGTACATGTTAGAATCTCATTGTCAGATAATACATGGGAAGGAAAGGCACCCTGCACACTTACAGGCCCTTAACTAGCTCTCAAGAAATATTATCTCTGTTCATCTCTGCCTTCGTGTTCTTATCATCTGGGAGCAGGTATGAAACTCGAGTGTGCCAGAAATGTAAATATTGTGCCACAATTGAAACTAATTTCCCCTGTGAGCCCTATTCATCTAAATGATTTAAATTTAATCAGTTCGGAGTGTCTTCTAGACACTTCTAGACATTTTCCTAGATCCTTTCTAGTTCTGGAGGGCTACGTATGGCCTCGGCATTTGGTGGGGGGCAGGGAGAGCATCCGTTTATACAGTATTTCAATAAGTGTTTACTGAGCACCTAGTACTATGTGCCAAACACTAATCTGGGTCTAGGAATACAGCACTAAACAAAAACAGATAAAGTCCTGGTCCTTAAGATGTTTACATTCTACTAGAGAAAGGTAGTAAAGCAGATAAGCAGGGTAGTAAGTGTCTGGCTTTTGTCACCTGTCCTGGCTTGTCTTCATTTCCTTCTGGTTTTCTGTCATCATCCCCAACTTCCAATTCCAGGTCTTGGTTTCAGTCACTGGTCAGACAGACACTGTGGAGTTATCTTGTGCCACCCTTGCGTAGATACACCATGCGGTAATTTGTCTTTATTCCTGATACACTGAACATGAGGAAGTCTGGAATTTTTTTATAACCCTAGGTTTTCCCCAAGGAGGGGAATATGGGTCTATCTGATCTCAGAATCCTCAAACCTTCCAACAGCCCACATCCCCAGGGAAGGGGGATAAGAAGGACTCAGGATTGGGCCGCATTCATGGGACCTCACCAAAGTCTCAGCTCTCTTTTTAACTCTCTTTCTACCGATCCAGAGAAATCTTTCTCTTGTCTGGCAGCAGGGCAGCCTGGCTCTTGATCTACCTTCCAATCTATTGGTTAAGCCATCGCTGCAACTCTGAGTCCAGGGCACTTAGGCCGAGTCCTTTTCAATTCAAATGCCCTAGCTTACAAAAATCCAAAGCACTTTCTCTGCTTTTCTGTTGTACCGTCCCTCCACTGAAGACAAAATGCTGCTGATTGAATCTTGGAGAAAAGAAAGAGGCATTAGGAAGGGTGGGGAAGAAACCTCAGTTATTATATATTATCCCACCTCATCTCTAACGATAGTTTGACTTTCCCAGAATGTTCATTCTTTCGTCATTAATCTGGAAGCCCAAACCAAACCACACTTTAAATGTCATTCACTTTGCCATTCAATACGGGAATCTGGAACATCTCTGAATGCCTCCTGATGGGGAACTCAGGCTCTTTTTAAGTGCAGAATGTTTAATAACCTTGATAGATAGTCCCCCTATTTTTCTAGTATACACTTGGAAAAATCTATACCAAATATTAATAATAGTAATATCTAAGTGATGGACTTATCAGGGATTTTTAGTTTCTATTTTGACTCATCTACATTTTCTAAATTTTCTATAATAACTGTGAATCTTTTGAAGGAGTCTAGTCTATTTTCATAACTCTAATTCGTCGTATGGAGGTGAAATTTGTCTCTGGGCCAATTCCAGGAACTGGATTTACTAGAGGAAAGTAGACTTTTTCTTCCATATCATGGCTTTTTGCTTTCAGTCATCGTGGCTTCCCTAATTGTTCTTTTTTCCAAACCAAAACACCATCAGTCCCTGCCCTGTGTCACTGAGGAGCCTGTCACTCTGCTTCACACATTCACCCTGGAGCCTCTATTTGTGCAGCCTCTCAGAGTCAAGTCACTGTGAGAAACATCTAAAGCTTGTTTTTCCTCAGAAAGTAAAATTAAGTGTGGACGAATGAATGCTGACACCCAAACTACAAGTGATTCTCTTTCAGCTATTCTGGGACCTTTTAAATAAGGAAACAATTTTCTAGAAAACTGCTGAAGATTTGATAGATGCCCTTAGCGAAATAGCTGTTCTCCTCACCTATGTGAAAAGAAATTAAAAAAAAAAAAAAAAAAGAGGTTGATGAATCCTGACTTTGCATATTGATAGTATTCCTTTTAGTTTTATCTAACATCACAAGGCAAATATTTAAGTTCTGTATTTTCCACTAATGTCTTATAATTAGGTGCCTTATTCTGCTAGGCCTAATTAATGCTGACCCACGCACACCCCCAATGTTCTATATAAAACGTTACTAGCTCATACTAGTGTTTTAACTGCCTTATTGGACAAATTCCAAGTAAAGAATAATAAACAGTCTTATATTTTTTTTTCTTTTCTAAAAATACTCCCAACATGTAATACATTTCCTAGCCTTTCTCCCCTAAATCCAGGGCAGTGTCTTCCCAGGATGGTGATATTATCCATGGTTATTGGTAGATCAACAGAGCTCAGGGAATAAAAATTAAGACTTCTTTTACTGCGGACAAGGTCAAATCTGAATGGCTAAAACCATTTTAAAGCTTAAGAGAAAACAGCTAAGGGAAACAATAGCTGAAACTCTCAACCAATCTCACAAATAGTGCGTTTCTTTTCACAGTGAGAAGTGAATGCTCTCAGAAGTTTAAAACACTGTGTGATTCTGGAGAAAAAGATAATATGTATTCATTTGGTTTTTCTTCCACCTGAACATCCTTCTCATCCCTATAAATATATCCTTGGATGTGAGTTAGGTGATTAAAAAATCAAAATATGTCACCCAAGACTTGTGCCAACTTTCTGACTCACTTCTCTTCCACGTCTGCCTCAGGCCTCAGGCCTCAACATTAAGAAACCCCTTGATTTCAAACCCCAAATTCTTGAATCTTAGTTATTTGTGGAAAGAATATCTATCTCCCAGAGTAATAAAGATCTGCATCTTCATCTAGGTGCTACTGCCACTTAACTACATGATGTTGGTCAAATTATTCAATCTTTCTCAGGCTCCTTTTGTCCATCTGAACATTTTCCTTCCCATCTGAAAAAGAAAAAAAATGGGAAGATTCCTAATGTATATTAAAGTTATCATGATTTAAACAGCAAAGTACTAGCTAAGAGTACACACAGAAATCATCCACAGAGTAAAAATACCAGGTGTGTGTGTCTGTGAGTTGTAGGAAGGTAGCATCACAAATCAATGGAGAATGGAAATTTATTCAAGAAATGTGGTTGGGGGAATCAGCTAGCTTTTGAAGAAAAAGAAGATAGAGATTACCATCACATTTCAAACAGTAAAATATACTGAGATGAATTAGAGGATATGAAATGAAATCATTTTTTAAAGTTAGGAAAAAATATTAATGACATTTATCTGATTTATTTAAATGGATGAATTTTATAATAACAAAAACAATGATAGAAATTCCAAAAGAAAGAGTGCTAGATATGACCACACAAAATTTAAATAAACAAAATTAAGGAAAAAAAGAACGGGGAGGATATAAGTACAACAAAAGTAATGAAGTATTATGCATCTTAATACATAAAAAACTCACAAATCTATATGTACAAGGATGTTCATTGTAGCATTGTCTGTAACAGCAAAAAATTAGAAGCAACCTGAAAGTCCATCAGCAGGGGAATGGTTAAATAAATTATTTCCATATTATGAAATGTAACAACATTTTTTTTAAAGGGTGAGGTATTTTTATATGTACTGACTTGGAAAGATTCCCATGATATATAGTTAAGGGGGAATAAAGCAAGTTGTACCATATTATGTACTTTTTTAAAAAGAAAAAAATATATATATATAGATAGATAGGTAGATGGATAGATAGAAAAGCATCCAGAAGGAACACCCATCTGTTAATTAGAATTATCATGAAGGAGTTTGACTAGAAAACCAGAGTATTTTACCTTTTTATTCTACATACTCCTGATTAGCACACTGTTAAAGACTATGTGTTAGTTTTGTTATACAAAATAAGTAAGTGGATTAAGTAAACAAATAAAATGATATGCTCTCAATAGGAAAAAGGCAGGTGATATGAACAATTGTTCACAGAAGAAAAAATCCACATGGCTGTTCTTTTCTTAACTTCTTCCCCATTACCTAACTTCAAAGAATCCTAAATTCAAACAATGACAATCATTTTTCACCTATCAAGTTAGCAATTATTTTAAAAAGAATAAAACCAAGTGATAATAATGCTAACAGGACTATGGGTTGTCATGTTACATATCCCACGTTATCATATTTTAAGAAAAGAGAACCAATATCTTAATCTAGCACAAGTTCTCAAAGTGTGGTCCCGGGACCAGTTGTATCACCTCTAGGAACTGTGACAAATGCATATTCTCAAGTCCTTCTCCAGAGGTGCTGAACCAAAAATCTGAAGGTGAAGTTCAGCAAACTTGTGTTTCATATGGTTTCCAAATTACTCTCATGAATGGTAAAGTTTCAGAACCATCGATCTAATTGTTACATTTCTACTATTTTACCCTGAGGCAGGGTTTCTCAACAGCAACACTATTGACATTTTGGGCTGGATAAATTCTTTGTTTGGGGGACTCTCCTGTGCATTGTAGAATGTTTAGCAGCATCCTTTGCCTGTACCCACTAGATACCATAGCAACTCAACTCCCCCACCCCGCCCAGTCATGACAATCAGAAATGTCTCCAGACATCACAAATGCCTAATAGGGGGAGTGGGAGTGGGTAGTTGCCCCATTTGGAAACCACTGCCTAAAGAAATACTCCAAAATGTGGAGAAAGAGTACAAAAAGATTTTTTAATACATCAATTTCACTTATACTAAGAAATCATAGGGTACAGCCCATTCTGTCCCATATAAGATAATGAGTAAAAAATATATACTACTTATATAAAACATGGGAATTGCTCATGATAGAAGTGAAAAACGGTGACTACAAAATTATATAGAAAGTATTTTCTTGAATATGTATATGTAAATAAATTACTTATACATTTATATTAAATGCTGGCAGCGTTATTCTCTTGCTCAAAACCCAAGGTTGAATTCCCATCACTGTTAGAATTAAGTCCTAAATCCTTACCAAGGCCCATGGGTCCGCCCACAGCATCTCCTACCTTCTCTGCCTCACTCTCCTCTTCTCTATTCCTAGAACCACCCAGCCCAACTTCACCACTGGGGTTTCTACCTACTTTTCCCTGCCTGGCGTTTTCCTTCCCTTGGTGTGTGCACATAAGCTGTTCTCTGCCCCAGCGTCCCTTCCTTAGAAAGAACTTCTGAGCACCTTGTCTGCCACATGTGCACTTTCCACCTCTCTACACAGTGGAATAATCTAGGGGCTGTATTATCTACAGCCAGCCAGGCTCCACTCATTCTTGGTAAAGAAGAATCTCTGGGGATGGATTCTAGGCCAGGACAAACGTTTAAAAGGCTCCCAGCGTCAGTGGAAGAACCACCACTTCTCTTAGTTTTTCTTGAAGTACCTCAGTGCCTGAAATCACACCGTATACTGATTAGTGTATTGTTTGTTGTCTGGTTCCCCCGCTAGATTGTATGCTGCATATGGGCAGGGATTTTGTTTTACTCACTGCACCATCCTCAACATCCAGAACAGCATCAGGCACCTAGCAGGTGTTGAGTAATAGCAGGTCTACTGAGTAACAGATTTTTATGAATGAATAATGGGTACCTTGAGTTACTGTTCACAGTTGCTGGTGTGGTTTTTTCTTTACTATACTTTACTAAATTTTCAAATTCTAATAGAATGTATTACTTTATAATCATAACAAAAGAAATTAAAGCTGATTTTTAAGTCTACCTTTGAAAATTGTGATATATTTGAAGCACAGTGATTAATACATAAAAGATATTCAACAAATAGTAACTACTGTTAGTGTTCCTTTTGATATTATCTACTATGTAAGGGCTTTGGCTATGATATCCCATTTTATCCATGGTTGTTATCACCTTATAGAATACATATTCCGACCAGAAATAAGCCATTTTGAAGTCTATGGGCTAGTCACTTTTTTTTATTTTATCACTCCTCCTATCTTATTGTTCTGAATATTGCTTTAAAGATACATTAGACTCTCCCTGTAATGGCCAATCAATATAAATATGAAACAAGTGAATAATTGAAAATGTTTCAGTCTTTTGCAATGAAATCAATGCAAAGAGGGTACTCAATAAATGCAAAGAATAAGGCCATGTTACCTGTGAATGTGCGACTGCCATATAAAGTACCTTTTCCATGATGTGCTTTGAAAGAATTACATACACGTAGCTTTAAAGATAATTTAAAAGCAAAAATGTCAGAATATAGCAGTAATTCCTTTTTAGGAGGATAGTTTTTTGCTTACTTTGGAAAACAATAATATGATATTTAAGTATAAAATTGAAGACTTTACAATTAGTTTAAATCAATTAATTTATAAATTTGCATATAAAAAATGACTGAATCACCAGTGAATCACTGCCTTGAACTACATTAGTATTAAATGCAAAAATATTTCTGAATGGTCTTCTGCTTTTGCAATATTTGAAAAATTTTCTAACATATAGCCATGACTTTAAGGGAGAAGGTAGAATTCCTGCTAAGTCCCCAGTCTTTAAAAAAAAATAAAAAGGCCAGTGTAGACAGCAGTATAGTTTGTGCAAATTGAGAGTAGGCAAGCATATGGTTAGCATGGAACCCCCGCCCCAAAGTAGTTATAGCACATAGGAAACATAAGTTGAGCACATTGAAAATTTATTCTATATTTAACAGCCTCTCTTCACTGAAATGGTCAAAGTCACAATTAACATTTCACATACAGTGGATGAGCTGTATTTTGCAAGTGTGACCTGATGGCAAAAGTACGTTTACCACCGCACTTTCCCCATTCAAGTTAAACCATCCTAAAGTTATGTCTGTTGGAAAATCACAGCAATCCAGAGATAGGGAAGGGAATATTTTTAGTACACCTCCAATAACCTGAGGCTTGTTCTGCAGGCAATTATGTGGCTTTCTACTTGCTTTGCAAGTCACTATGGTAACAGCAAAGCACAAACTTAAAAGGAAGTTTGCATCCATATATCTGTTTGGAGCTGGACTATTATTAAATGCTTTGGTCTTCTTAATTCAGCATTAATTTTTAGTTTTATAGTAAATCTCTCTTTCATTTTGAATCATTTGGCTGTGATTTTAAGCAACTAAGAAATTCCTTTGAGTTAGCAATTCAGCTCACTTTTGGAAAAACTTACCCAGCATAAGGCTCTGAGGATTTTTTTCTGCCTGGGGTCCAGCATCTATAGCTCTGGATTATAGATTGTTTCTAAAATAATCTAAAATTGATGGATCATTGCTCCGTCCATTTGGGCCCAACAAAAAGTAGCTCTGGTATTTCTTTTCCTTCTTATGCTGTAAACTGTATATCACCTTTTTGATCTCTTGCCAGAAAAATGAATTCTTACCCACTTCAAGATTTTATAAACTTGAATTTACTTAGCGGTATAAGAGTTTCTTTTAAAATGAACACATATCAAGTGCTATTTTGTGAAGAATTCATAAAATCATAATTATTTTTGTCAGGCTATTTTAAACTAAGCAGTGTTAATAAATAGCCTTTTTCAAAAGAGTTGCAGTTTGGGGTATTTTTCCTATTAGTCAAGCATTCACAGGTACTAAACTTTGAGCTTTTCTTGTGGCTGCAAATCACGTATCTTTGCTATAAGGATTTCTTGGGAGTAATCTAATGGTGAGTAAACAAACATGTAGAAGAATTTCCAAATATTGATCTAAGATCTAAATGTTTTTGCACCTTCTTACCATCCATCAATTTACTGTATGGTAATCTCTCAACCATGTCTCTGCTCTCACCTTTCTCATTCAGATGTGGTCTTTTGCCTTTTGGCCTTTGTTTTGTCCTAAAAAGGGAGCTTCTTTCATTTCTTTGCTGAAAACAGGTTAAATTGTAGCTCAGAATTTACAACACTGTCATGGAGTTTAAGGCCAGATGAAATCTAAGCCCTACCAGAGGGGTGGAACTTGCCAGAAATGACCACAATCTGACCTCTTTGAATTAGCTGCTATGGAGTTCTGAAGCCTGGGTGGCATAGGAGGGTAAAATCCGTAATGTTTCAGACTTAGTAGATCCTTAGCAAAGCACACTAGAAGTAACATTTCTTAATGTATGCTGTTTATTGTCTCTCAAGAAAGAGGATCCACAACGTGCAAGTAAGTTAGGGAGCACAAGAGTTACACAAAGATGAACAGGGTTAGTTTTCTGCAGGACTTGTCAGAGCCTTTATTATGCTATTGTGCATTGTAAATTTCCAAGAAGGAAAAATGGCATATAATTTTCTCCAAAACTTTTCTTACTCCAGATTGCTATTTTTGTGAAGTATGTCACAGAGATGGTGTTTTGCAGAACTCACTTTAGTGAAAGCTGTCTTGGAAGTACTGCCAAACCCATAGTAAAAATGTATTTGGTTTCTGAATCAGATCCTCCCCTCCAATAATACAACTCAACTGCATTTTAAACTACTGGAAGTACAACTTACTGTTTTTGAGAGTTTTCCATCTTACATACTAGATTGCATTTTTTTCCATGCAGGGCTTTTATTTCTTTCGATAGCCTCTATTTCTCCTCTACATATGTTTTACTAGTTGAAGCCTTCAGAAATAATGACACTTGCAATGCCCAGATAGTCCCCATAGTGAGAGTGGAAATTATGACACCCATTGATCTGAGGTAAAAAACTGAGATTTGAATAATTTCGTAGGATTGTATTCTAGCTGTATTTTGACATTGTGGTTGACTACTTATGTGGTCCTAAATCAACCACTTAACTATTTAAGAGTCTGTTGAGGTACAGCGTAAGTAAGTTCACATTTGAATAGTGAAGTCTATAACAGCATGAATACATCCATAACAGCATGAATACATTTTCCAGACATCCCCAGTTTGGGAGCCTTCTTTGCTAGAAATATCTATCACCACTCTTTACTATAAAGGGGTTTAATCTAATGTGAATGTTGATGTGAGAATATTTTTGTCTATCTACATGAATCATATAGTTCGGTAGTTGGTGACTTCGACCCCAAAATAGTCTTCACCCTCAGCATTTTCTAACCTAAAGATTGATTGATTTCTCAATATACCAACTACTGGTTGGTTGATATTCAGAACATAAATTGCCAATGAAATACATACACACACACACACACACACACACACACAAGCACACGTTTTGTAACAGAGAATAGGCAAGAAAGCATGCATTCTGTATAATACATATCCACATTTTCTTAACATTCTTTCTTAACTACATTTGATTTTTCTAAAAGTTATTGCAAGTAACTTAATTTTCCCAACTTGGAAAAAATTCCAAGCTGCTAAAAAAATTTAACCTGCAGTAATGCAAATATAACCAGAATACAACACTAAGTGTTATTTGGTAAAATCTACATGTAACAAGATTACTTGAAAGCACCCATTAGTTAAAACTGGTTTTATTAAAGTCACATGGAGAGTGTGAAGAGAAATGGACACAAATAACACAGGTTGAGATGGCATGAATGTTCCACAGTTACACACGCAGAAGAGCTCAAAGTGAACACTTGTCCATGGGAAATTTAGGAAACCGATGACTTGGCAGAAATCCATTACAGGAGTCCTCTCCCATGATCCACTGGCCAAGAGCGAATCCTTTCCCACAGGGGGCTCTGACAGCCCGCTGTAGCCTCCTACTCTTCACTCCATTGAAACTCAGCCTTGCTTTCCTCTAGATTTGGTCCTGCTCTGGATTCTCAGATCAGGACTTTTGCTGAGCAGGAAAAATATAAAGAACACTGGGAAAATTAAAAAATAATCTCATCCCATTTCAGCCTTCTTTTTCTCCTCTCACAGCTCGAGTCCCACCAGCTATATCTTTCCTGTATGCCCTGGAGACCCCTCCAGTCACGCCAGTTCCTCCAGATAGCCTAGACCTCTTCCAGCTTCTACCCCCATAATCTCCAATAATGACAGCCACAACTGTCCCTTCCAATAATCAGCTTTTGGACGTCCCTTGATTTCTAGCCTCACCTTGAGTTTGACACAATTCTGGTTCCCAGCTATACCCCAAATCTCATTGTTCCTGCTATTGACTGAAATTATAGCCATTATTAACTAGGAAACTATATCTCCCATCATCAATCTGTCTTGAGGTCACCCCTTTCCCCTTTCAGTCTCCCTGGACTCCAGGTCCTAATGTTCTTCTTCTCCCCTGTTGGCCCTATATCAGCCATTCACCTTCATACTTAAATAGGCTTTTGCTTTTTTTTTTTTTTTTTTTTTTTTTTGCGGTACGTGGGCCTCTCCCGTTGCGGAACACAAGCTCCGGACGCGCAGGCCCAGCGGCCATGGCTCACGGGCCCAGCAGCTCCGCGGCATGTGGGATCTTCCCAGACCGGGGCACGAACCCGCGTTCCCTGCATCGGCAGGCGGACTCCCAACCACTGCGCCACCAGGGAAGCCCTAGACTTTTGCTTTTAATTTTACCTTCTTCATGCCCCATGCCTTCTGAGCCCTGTTCTCTGATAGATAATTCTTATCAGCCTAGACCTTTGCTACCTATGGGTAATGTTTTCAAAGCAACTTTTACCTAATAGTTAATTAATTGATCACTTATGTTATCTCTCTCCATATATGTTTAACAAAATTTTAAATTATTATTGTGGCATAGTCAATGAATGAGTTAGCATCCCAAAAAGGTATTACTTTAAATCCAAAAGAGAAAAACTGTCTTCCTTCACAATGAATCATACAAGTGATTTTTATAATCAAGAGGCCTGGGAGAGGCTCAAGAGAGACTTTAAGCCAAGGTAAATAGGTGTATTAAAGAGAAGCAAAGCCCTACTCCATTTGTGCCTACTCCAGGTTAGGAGAGTGTTTTAAAATCATTCTACAGACTTTTGGTAAATGTAGTAGCAAAGTGGCACAGTTTCTTACATTCCAAAGGAAACTCTAAACTTGAAGTCTCTGATAACTCACTGATACTTTAAATATGAGAATCCCTTCCAGAAACGTAGTCATGCCAACATTACGCACAGGTACAAATGCTTTCCATTTGAAGGAGAAGAAAAGTGAAAATGGAAGGCAGAATATCTTGAATATTCAGTCCAAGTTTAAGAGTAATTTTCCCCACAATAAATCCATTGTAACCAGGCTGTCAATCACAATGCTACTGTGAGGAATAAAACTCCAGACCCCCTTATGGAAGGACCAATAACCATGTGCAAGATGGTAGAGTGGCATGTCAGCCCAGTTATTAAGCATAGGAGCCATAACACACCCCAGGGCAATGATGTTTCCACGGGAGCTGCAACCCATCTGCCTGGGTCTGAGCCTCAGCTCTGTGTGATATCAGGCACTTTGCCGCTCTTGGCCTCAGTCTTCTCGTTTGTCAAAAGGGCTTAAATAATAGATACTACCTCATGGGATTGTTATGAAGTTAAATGAGACCCAAAAATTGCTTAGAATAAAATCAACTATATTTCAATTTAAAAATCAAATTAAGTAAAAAATAAATAATAGGGACTTCCCTGGCGGTCCAGTGGTAAGGACTCTGCACTTCCACTATGGAATAGGGGTGCGGGTTTGATCCCTGGTCAGGGAACTAAGATCCCGCATGCCTCTGCGGCCAATAAATAAATAAAATTGCTTAGAATAATACTTGATTTTGCTTGATTACTACTGATATTGATCAGGTCAATGACATCTTGCTGACATCTTGTGGGGAGTCACAAACTGAAGGCTTTGGCCCTTCTCAGTCTCTTTCAGGAGAGAGAAGGCATGGGCTCTTGGTCACCGAAATGGTATGTCAGAGATCTGGGTTTGTGGAGAGATGGAAAGAGAGCAAGTCTTCCTTCCTCCTGCCTCCTCTGAGTGGGAACTAGGTAGGCCCACACAGACCAAACACAGAGTCCGCTAGAGCTCAACCAGTGCCCAGTGGGCTCTGAGACTGGATGCCCCACTGCCTTGCAGTAAAGTATTGTTTTGCCCCACTTTATTCTCTGAGCTTATATTTCCCTTGGGTCGGTGTTCTGCAGGAATGCAGAGTACAGTATTTCTTAGCACCCTGTCCTTCCATGTGCTCTCCCTATTTCCCTAACATCACTAAAACCTAATTTTAATATAAAACCAAGGGGGGTTTAATGGTGAGAATAAGCATTATTTTTTTAAATTTTAGAGTCTCAATTGATAGGAGGGGGCTTTATTTTCTTTTTAAGAGTCCCGTGTTGAAGCAGGCAAGACATTACCAGTAATAAAACTACATCCTAATGTTTCGTTGGTATTCCAGCTCTCCACAGTCCTCACATAAGCAAACATTTCTTTGATTCCAGTGGGACTCTTCTCCTGTGCAAATGCTACAGTCTTCTGCATTTTATTGAGATGTGAGCTAAATTGAGTAAAATGGGTGGGGACACTTAGAATTTTGTTATACACCTAAATGTCCCAGAACCTACCCTCTCTACAAAACATATTGCAATTAGCATTTGTCAGGAATACTTTACTCATGCTAATCACTAAAAACTTAATTATTTTTTCGGTCCTTCCATCATGAATTATGTGTCTATTATTCTATTTTTTGTGTGTTTGGCTTCTTATATATTCTGTGCATGTTTCCTCCATTGACTATAACCACTTCACAGGTTGAATCTTGTTAACTCTCCACAGTAATTTTTCTCATTTTTGCTAATTTATTCATTCATTCATTCCACAAACATTTATTAAGCACCCACAATGGCCAGGTATTATGGGGATAGAATCCTCCCCCCAAAAGTCATAGGTTCTATTTCCATACAGTAAAGCACACAGAGTAGAAGATTAAATAATGCTGTGGTCTAGTAGTATTTCTGGAACCTGAATTTTTTTTTTTTTTTTTTTTTTTGCTTGTGTTGCATTCTGTGTTTTGCCAAAGCCAATCACTGCCCTCATTCTCCTTCTTTAAGTTGAAATTTAACGAAGAAAAAGGATTCAAGAGCACAGAACTTTATAATTCAAAAGTAGCCACAATTTTATTCAAACTCCAATGGGTCTTTTTTTTCTCTCTCTCTCCATAGGATAGTGGCCGAGGCATCCAAGAACCTCATGTCCACACAAAGCCTAGGGATTGTATTTGGACCCACCCTTCTGCGAGCTGAAAACGAGACAGGGAACATGGCGGTGCACATGGTGTACCAGAACCAGATCGCCGAGCTCATGCTGAGCGAGTACAGTAAGATCTTTGGCTCGGAGGAAGACTGACAGACAAGACGAGTTACTGAGTATGTTCACATCTGTCTCGAGGCCTCATATTTTTACGTTTCTGTAAACAAATTTCTGAAATATTTTTTTCCATTCAAGTGACAGATGCCTCATTTTGTAAAAACTTAATGATGATTTTGTGTTTAAGTTCCAAACATTTGAATAAAATAGTTGACAGTATTTGCCTATATGTGTTCTACATTAACCCCTTCAGTGTTGTGCATTCCAGCACTTCTAGGCATACATTATGCATGCTCCATGCTATTGAATATTGTTCAGAGGACAGCATATATCCAAAAATAGCCTTAATTCGACTCCCAGGCATTGGATGTGTGGTTGTGTATGTGCAGACATGTGAGTGAGTGTGAGTGAGTGTGATTGAGAGTGTGGGTATGTGTCC
This sequence comes from Leucopleurus acutus, assembly GCF_964270905.1. Lineage (NCBI taxonomy): Eukaryota > Metazoa > Chordata > Mammalia > Artiodactyla > Delphinidae > Leucopleurus > Leucopleurus acutus. The sequence continues at coordinate 32,768,704 of NC_139149.1, forward strand.
ACACAGGTGAGCCTCTTCACTACCCTGGCTGCCTCAGGCCTCTGTCCATACGCCCACGGGTACACGAGTAGAACCAAAAGACGGGAGAAGGCAGAAATGAATACTTTTTAAATAGAACAAAGGAAATCAGGATCCCAACCAAAATAGACATATTTCCTCTTTCAAGAACCTTTTCGTTAAGCGTAAATCTAGTCCAGCTATCCTTGGCGCTAGATGCTGAAATTTACAAATACATGTTGAATGGCATTTTTTCTGAAGAAAAATGGCAGTTCAAAACATTTGCCATTGGATATGTTTTGTTTTGTTTTGTTTTTGCGGTACGCGGGGGCCTCTCACTGTTGTGGCCTCTCCCATTGCAGAGCACAGGCTCCGGACGCGCTGGCTCAGCGGCCATGGCTCACGGTCCCAGCCGCTCCACGGCATGTGGGATCCTCCCGGACCGGGGCACGAACCCGTGTCCCCTGCATCGGCAGGCGGACTCTCAACCACTGCGCCACAAGGGAAGCCCTGGATATGTTTTTTTACATATACTATTTGCAGTCCCATAAACATACTGTCTTATAAATTAGAAGCAAAATTAGTGCCCTGCAATTTTGATCTTTATATTATACAGGAATTGCATGACTGTTCATTTTTAATGTTAACATCCATTTTGAATCTTCATCAGACTGTATATCTTCCTTTTCCCTGGCTATGTCATTTTATGTAGAATTTTTATTATGCTTCTGAGGATGCTTTATTGGTGAATTACATTAAATCCATCTAGAAAGAACTTTTTTTAAAAAGGCTTTTTTTTCATATGCCCTAAGGATTACTTGGACTTGGATTGCTTTATCCATTTGATGGTTAATTTCAGTTGTCATGGATAAACAAAAGGGTAACTGTCTAGAATATATCAAACATTGTTTTATTTTGAAAACTGTGTTCTAGCTGAACACATCTCATAGCCTGTTTTGTGAAATTATTCTGCTGATATAAATGTAGACTTATGTTTGACAGCTTTTTAATCAAATTCAAACGGAATAAATAAAGCTAATCCAGTGCGATAAAGAGTAAGTCTAGTTATCGATTTGTTCATAAAATGAAAAATAAAGCATGTAAATAAAACACGTGAAGCACGGATCCAAGAGCAAACACTTAGAGCAGTAAGGAGCTCAGAGGCCTGGGCTGTCTGCGTGGGTGGGGTATACGGTGGAGGGAGAGCGGCTGCTCGAGAGACAGCCAGATGTGCACAGCTCCAGCATCCACGGAGCTGCCTGAGGAAGGAGAGGTTTCCCTTACCCCTGTTGAATGTCTTCATTTTGGCAATGGCGCCAGTAAGTTGGCTGATGGCCAAGAACACAAGCGACCACAATAAATGCTGAAGTGTGGTTTCATGGAGTGGGACATATACAAATACCACAAAGCCAAGGAAAGTCACATGAGGCAGAACCCCATGATCTAAAGTTGCTGGTAGCAATGAGCTAACAGACTTGCAGCTTTAAGCTCTTCTTTTATTCAAAGTTGTGCTTGTGCCTTTCAGAAAAACATGGAGACATGAAACAAGAGTTTCTGGCATTCAAGTCCTCCTCATTTCCATGACATTTCATATTCTTAATTAGGTCTTCTCCAAGGCTTTCATTGCTTCTTAGTAGCCCGGGTGTTAAACTCTTATCCCTTCCCGTGTCCATCTTTAAAGTAATTCTGGGGGCAATAGCCAGAGAGAAGAAGCGCTAGCAGCCACAGCGACGTGGCACTACCTTCTCTGAGCAGGGACTCACAGCCCCTTGCCTCTGCTGCCTTCCAGATTTATGATCTTCAAAAGCAGCAGCTTCTTGATTTCCAATCTGATGGGATTTAGCCTTATTCAAACCCCAGCTGTGTCCTGTCCCTGCCCGCTAAGGGCATTTAATCAAAGACTGTGTTTCCTCTCTGGAAGAAGACCGTTCCAAGGTGCTGAGCCAAAGCGCCCATCACAGGATCTGACTTATACACACTAAAGGCATAAAAAAGTTTACGCCGAAAGGTCATTAGCTTCCATAACATCTCAGGGACAACGATGATGCTCGTTATCCACTGTTCCAAGTTTAAAAGCCAAGATTGTAGGTATACTAGGTTGCCTCGCTGAGGGGTTAGATTTTATAAAACTGATCAACATTCTCCATCAAGAAGACATTTAAAGACAATGAGCATTTCTTAATCACCTTATCTGATCCAGGTGCAAGTCTAGACTCTGCTGATCGAATACAAAGTAAGGCAAATGTTACTACACTAGGCAGTTTCACAGTCCGGTAAGGAAAACAATCACCTAAGGATTAGTTACAGTTCAATACCAGATCAGGCGCTCAGCCCTCTTAGTGACCATGTAGCCCCAGGGTTTAGCACCTCGACACAGAGATGCTCAAAAAGTATTTTTTCCAGTTTTATTCATAAGAAAGTATTTTTGAATGGGTGAATGAGCAGAAGCTGGTACAGAGGTGTTAAAGTTCAGTGGTTGACAAAGAACCAAAAAACAGATTGTGCCTGGGAGAGTCAGGTGAAGTTTCACTAGGAAGGTAACCCTTTCAATCTGGCCTTGACCCATGAGTAAAACTAACCAAAGAAAAATGTAGAAGACACACTAGGGAGCAGGAATGGCATGAACAGAGTCGCGAAAGACCTAACCCCTCCAAGGAAAAGTAAGAAGCTCACGTGAAGCACACGCCTGGCAATTTTGGAGAATAGAGTTGGAGTCAGATACAGGATGTGATAAAATATTTAGATTTTATCCTGTAGGCAAAAGAGATCCAATGGAGGTTGTAAAATGAGAAACTTTGTTTCTTAGAAAGAGAATCTCTAAATTCACCAGTGGGCAGAAGAAAACAAGGTACTTGGAGGACACTGGCATTTTCTCGTGTGTGGGCTTATATGTGTGTGTGTACAGCTTTTAACATTTTCTAGGAGTGCAAGAGATAATCTTGTACTCTTAGAAGCATTTATATATTATGATGAATAAATATTTTAAAGAAATCATAACCTTAACATAATGGAAGTCCAAAGCAGTCTCCCTGGAAAATCAGGCTAGTTAGCATGTCCAATTGCAGCACGGCTTTTCCTCCCAGGACACGGGAGCTTGTCCCTCTTTCCTACTCACAGAGCTTCTTGGAGATGGTATTTATTCCATCTTATATGTTGCAGGTCTGACTTTACTTAGCATGTGCCATATGACAGGATCACCATGCCACAGCTAGTAACTGAAAGCCATGTGATAGTTCTCTCTCTCCAATTAGAAAACAAAGGATCCAATTAAGAGAAATTAGAAAAGCTATTAAAAGGGGACAATCACTTGCCACTGGTTGAACACAGCTAGAAATTGACCTGTACTTCTCTTTTCCACATTTATTTTTTGTGAATTATAAGTTTAATCATGCTGTCAATTCCTAATGAAAAGGTCCCGCAAAGATTTTCTGCCCAAAGGACTGTCACTAAGAGTTCTGGGTCAAATTGCTCTGTTGTCAAAAATGAGAAATTAAACCAAAACAATATCAACTCTCTCCTGGGAAACTCAAATCTTAATATGAAAAAAAATTATAAACCAACAAAAAAGAAAAGACTTTCTTCAAACATAATAGTCACATATTATTTCCTCAATTAAAAATGTTTCATCTCATCTTTAGAAAATAGGTGGATCTTTTTCTTTTTCTTCAAACCAAGGGTTGCAAACTAAAATGGGTCTCAGTTTTTCAGTTTATGAAATAGAATCATACTTGCCTTATCTCACCTCTTAAGGCTGTCTAATGGAATCATGTGAAGGAAATTAAAACAGGTAATACACTGTGAAAATAGAAGTTGTCCCATCTACCTCTGTCTGGAGGTAGATGATAGATTTCCAGCTTATTGACTAACAATTAACTTTATGATCTTCTGAAGATGATGAGAAGGCAAGTTGGAACCAGACTCCGAAAGGCCTCGAATGTCATACCAAGAGGTGTTTTTTTTTTGCGGTATGTGGCCTCTCACTGTTGTGGCCTCTCCCGTTTGCGGAGCGCAGGCTCCGGACGCGCAGGCTCAGTGGCCATGGCTCACGGGCCCAGCCGCTCTGCAGCATGTGGGATCTTCCCGGACTGGGGCACGAACCCGTGTCCCCTGCATCGGCAGGCGGACTCTCAACCACTGCGCCACCAGGGAAGCCCAAGAGGTTTTATATTAAGTCCATAGTCAATTTTGAGACCCTGAAGGTTGTTTAGCAGCGAAGTGACTTTAACAAAGCTGTGAAGATTCTCCTGGCAACTTTATGAATTACAGTTTGAGGCAGGGAGAAAGTATAGGCACCACTGCCAGACAGAAGATCATTGCCATCATACTATTAACACAGATCTGAATTCAGACAGTGGCAGAAGATTCAGAAACCAATACTAAGGGGCATCGTCCTCCTGCATTTCTGAGCGTCACCCGCCACCTCTGAGTTACGACTGCTCCGTGCAAAGCAGCATTTGTTGTTACACAGGACTCCTCTAGCAGGCCCCTTTCCAGCTGAATTCTTCTGGGTTGGGGCAGAGCAGATTCTGGTATTCTGACAATGAGTCGACATTTGACAGTAACGTCTTAAGATATTTGGACCAAGTCATACCCAAGTCAGAGGAGCACGCATGCTGCCGCCTTCTTCCACAGCATGATTCCCAGGTGATCATCAGGTCATTTCTATCTCACCTGCTCTGATGTCTCCCCCTTCTCTCGGGGCAGTGTGCCTTCTCTGGCCACTCAGAGGACCACCAAGAAAAATTAGTCCTGGAATGACTAATTTTTGATTAGCGAACATTTCTTGAGTGCTTGTTAAGAGCCAGGAACTGCACTTCACACATACTGCTGCACTTAATCTTCATAAGTTTTTGGAGGAAGGTACTGCTATTATCCTTGATTTATACTTGAGGAAACTGAGGGGAAAAAACAATGAAGTTACCCAAGTTCACATAGTAAGTGTCAGGTTAGTGTTTGAAACTAAATAATATGGCTCCAGAGGCCCCTGCCTTAACCACTAGACCATATATGCTCGCTCAATTAGAAAAGAAAAACGTTGAAGAAATGTAAGCAGATGAACACCTAAATATTTATACCCCAGATGTGAGTAACTCCTCCCTCCCCTGTTAAAACACCTGATGAGAGTTTCACTTTCACACTAATTTTCATGAAAGAACAAGAGGGATATTATGTATTTCCCCAAAGAAATACAGAGTACCTTTGTTGTTATGAGTAGATGACTAACTCTCATTCATGTTATCGCTATTATAATTTGAATATTCACGTACCATTTCATTTTTCTACGTTGTACCGACCATGTCACTACATTATGGAGAGGACGGCATGGAAGCCTCCTTTCCCACATCTTTAAAAGTGCTTGTTTGGGTGGCTTCTACTCTATGTTACATCATATTATCCTGTGTTGGATTGTATTTGTCAATGTCCTGTTATCATTCATCATATCATACCGCTTAATATTGTATTGAAATTAAATCTGGCCCTTTAGGGGTCCTGTGCAAGATGAAAAAAATGGGTCCCCAGCAGTCTTCCTCGTAGATATAATTGAAAAAGAGGCAGGCATCAAAACACGCTGTGTCTCATGCTGCTGGAGAGTGATCCTGAATCACCCAAATGATGAGAACACCGCAAACATCATGTACAAAAAGATGACAATTATCTGTAGCAGTGTTGTCAAAATGAAAACATCTAGCTGTCTCGGTGAGAGACCTGGCAGAAGGATACACACGCACGTGCACGCGTGCGTGCGCACGCACACACACACACATACACACACACACACACACACACACACACACATCCCTTGTAGACTCATCCAGCTGCTTTTTGCTATCTCATGCTTGAAGTGAAGCATGCAGGGTCCACGAGATTCTTAAGCAAGCAGCTGGATTCTATAGAACGCTCCTCATTCAATTAGGAGAGTGCTAGGAAAGCAGTGAGGGAGAGAGGTAACACTAAGCCCAGAGTTGGTACTCAGTATATGCTTGTTGGATGAGTGAACCAAGACCGACACTCAGAACATAAGCAACATTAAATACGACTCTGATCCACCATGGGGTTTCTTATCAGCTAGTCATCACAAGTTCTATGTAGTCTCAACTCCCTGGTATCTGTACTGACTCCTAGTCCCGCCTGCAAAGGATCATCAAACAGATAGGCCTGGGGCTTCCCTGGTGGCGCAGTGGTTGAGAGTCCGCCTGCCAATGCAGGGGACACGGGTTCGTGCCCCGGTCTGGGAAGATCCCACATACTGCAGAGCAGCTAGGCCTGTGAGCCATGGCCGCTGAGCCTGCACGTCCGGAGCCTGTGCTCCACAACGGGAGAGGCCACAACAGTGAGAGGCCTGCATACCGCAAAAAACCAACAAACAAACAGATAGGCCTTCAACTGCCTCTTTTGAAGTCTAAGTGCACAAGAAATACTTCTCTCCAGTGGCTCAGTGGCGGAGAGTTGGATAAATGCTATAGAGCATAGACTTTTGGACCAATTTACGAAAATCTCAAAAGCCAAGAAATTCGGCAAATACAAAATCGGCCTGAAAGATCCACACTTTCCCCGGCACCATTTAAGCTGACACATTTACTTGAGACACGCACACTCCCATTTTAAGAGCAGGACTTGCGCTAACCATTCTCAGATCACTAGCAAAATGTGTTCTGGGTCCACATTGTGCAGCATGCTTGAAGATGTGTAGATCTTTCCACATCATTTGGTGACATTTTGCACGGTTTAATTTCTGCCCTTTATTGCTAGACCCTACCTTTTTTTTCCCTTGCAAATATTCCACCAATGGGATTCCCTTCAGTATTTTAACCCTGGGCTCAGATTCCTCTCCTTCAGCATTTATTTGCGCTGCTGCTGCACTGCTTTGCCGTGACGTGTCCCTCGGTCAAATTCAAGCCTCCCTGATTGAAAGGAAGAGGACAGAGGTGTTCGGCTGCTGAGGAGAGAAACAGAGTCAGGGGACCAGGGGCCAGCCTATGAGGGTCTGAAGGGAAGCCTTAGAACTCCAGCGAGAGGTCAACGGGGAAGGCTCCAGGGAACGATGGTCCAGCTCCGGATGCCTGTTCCTAACGTCTCCTCCCAAATCCAGGTGAAAGGCAGCTTTTAAGTAGGAGGGGGTGAAGAATACAATTGAAACCAAAATTGGTTTGAGCTCACCATTTTTCTAGCTATCAGTTCTAAGGTCACAGTCACTAAAACTGGAAACTTAAAAATGACTTCAAAAAGGCAAACGCTAACTAGATTTCACACTGGATTTCATTTTACTTGGCATTACAGAAAGAATGCAGGTATTAAATAGACTGTTTCCTGTATACAATAAGGTTAATTAGTAGTGAGGGATGGAAAATCAGTGTAGACATAACTCTTTTCGACAGGTATCAAAAATAATCCCCTGATCCCTATAGACCCCAGCTGCATTGAAAGAGGAGCAATATAAAAGATTCTTTAAGCACAAAATTTTCAAACATTCTCCAGGTGTCCGCAGCACCAGTGCAATAGGCCCTGAGCCCCTGGGCAGGCTGCTCTGCGCGCCCTTCCGTTGCTGGAACTTAAAGGCGCAGCTACTCACGCTGAATTTTGAGGCGCAGCATAAAGGCTGTCCATACAAAGCGGCTGGGATCGCAGGCGGAGACAGGAGAACAAAAAGAAGAATATATTGCGGCCTGAATGGGACTTCCCTAAGCTCCTTATCAATAAGGTTAATAAGGGTCTATGCAATTTACTGATCACTAAGATGGAACAAGCCTCCTGGCGCTCCAAAGCTCTGCGTTGGCGCTGGCTTTTAATGCTTTTCACAGCCAATCACATAAAAGCCCCTTTGCCCCGCACCCCAGAGAATAAACTCCGGTTCACCATCCTGGCCTCCATAAAATCGCTGGTCCGTTGTTACACTTCTACCTGCCCTAGTTAAACAGATGAACAGTTATTTCCTAGAATTTGATCTATGAGTTTCTTTGTAATTGAAGCTGTAGTACTCAGATATTTCTTGAACCAAAAAATGTATTTCTGAAAAACGCGTTTCTTTTTTCTCTGCTTTAATTTTGTTATCCTCAAGCGTATGTATGATATAAAAAAAAATTCCAAACTTCTATCTCCTCTATACAATACATGTCATATCAAAAAGGTGACAGGAAGGGGGAAAAGTAATTAGTGAGTTCACAGAGTTCAGTAGAAAAGTTAAAATGGAGTAACACATTACTTTTTATGTTAAGATTTCACAAGACAAATCTTGCCTGTGTTTTAATTGCATGTGACCCTGGCAGTCCTACTCTGAAATGAAGTGCTGTAAAATTAAAGATGACAGACGCTCAAAACAAGTCTTGTGATCTTGATTAGACTACAAAGACCACACTCTCTCTCTGCTGCAACTCAGATATCATGGACTGTTTTATTTGGGGAATTACTTCATTAATGCCTTCTTTGACTAGACATGTTTATTATTAAAAAAATATATACTGAATATGGTGATATCTTGCATAACTAAATAATTCCCCAAAAGCAAGCTATAAGTGAAGAGTGTTTAAATAACCCTAAGACCTAATTTTTATAGACACTTACACATGAATATATATATATGTGGATGTAGATGTATGTGTTATATATCCATCTTTGCTACATATATTACCTACTCTAACCTAGGATTCTCTATTATAGCTTGAGAAGCAGAGCAGTTAATCTGTCATATCTCCTTATGTGTTCCCAGGCCAACAGAATGTGCAGAACTATACATTATCCTATAAAAACTATTTCTGAGAAACACTGTTGGAATTTTAAACTTTTCAAGCATCACCTAAGTGGAGGACCGGATTTGACTCACACCTAATATTTCAAAAGTGTCGCCAAGTCACTCTACCTAAATGACGTCGTAAGACATAGAATAGATGCTTTTACACCCCACTTCTTCCTAGTTCAACCAAAGCAAGAAATCTGGGACCAAGTGCTCATGGTATTAGACTCTGTTACCTCTGCACGTTCCTGCAGGCCAGCTAGAGGCCCTGCTTTAGTCTCAGGTCCTCTGAGTCAGGGCTTCATCCTTAACATGAGGAGGCCAGATTAAAATTCATCTCTAGGACCGCCTACCCTCTAAATTTCTATGATTCTCTTATTTTGTCCCATTTCAAGAACACTATTTTAAATTCATATATTTCATCTTCGGAAACAAAAGATTTATGCTGGTTATATGGATGTTACTATCAACACGGGTATATAGATTCAACCTAGAATCAAAAATTGGAAAATCCGTTTTCTAGAGTTCACTTATTTATTGCATATCTGTGATTCCAGGAAAGTCTCTATACATATTCTGTCTCCATTTCTTTAAATTTAAAATACATATAGCAATTTCTCTCCTACCTAACATCAGGGCTACTGTGAGAATAAAATATGAGAATGTATATAAAAACTCCTTGAAAAATATATGAGGTAAGGCTTCCTAATCAGTAGTATTTTTAGTACAGTTATTTGATCAGTGGTCTTCAGTGTACACAAAAGGCTTTTTCACTTACAAACCGAATAGTCCTTTAACCTATAAGACTGTGCCTTCAAGCGGCCTACATACTTGCCTTTAAAATGAAATCTGTGTCCCTGTAGAGTTTCTCCACACTCAGGTCAAAAATCCTCAGGTGTGGGATGTGTTGTGTCTCTCATATGAGAGATTTAATTCACCAGAAGAAGGAGGGTTAGGAACATGTGAAAACATTTATTAGAATCTAGTTGATGGGCTTTCCTGGTGGCACAGTGTTTGGGAGTCCGCCTGCCAATGCAGGGGACACGGGTACGTGCCCCGGTCCGGGAAGATCCCACATGCCGCGGAGCGGCTGGGCCCGTGAGCCATGGCCGCTGAGCCTGTGCGTCCGGAGCCTGTGCTCTGCAATGGGACAGGCCACAACAGTGAGAGGCCCACGTACTGCAAAAAAAAAAAAAAAAGAATCTAGATGAGCATAGTGTTGAGAAGTTGTATTCTGCTAAGAAAACTGGAGTTATACACCCTGTCTCTGCATCTGCCTCTGCCTCTGTGTTTCTTTCTCTGGTTCTCTTTGTCTTTTCCTATCTCTGTGCTTCTCCTCTGTCTCTCTGTCTCTCTTTATTCCCACTCCCCACTCTCATACCCAGAGCAGGAATCTTAACCTAAAATTCATGGTTCCCTCAACCCCCTGGGCTTTGACAGATACATGAACTCTCAGAACTTTCAGACTAGATTGTTTGTGCATTTCCCTCGACTTAAAGTCTGGAGTTTTCATTAGATTCTCAATGAAGTCTGTGATTAGGGTTTACTGTTCTAGATTCACTTCCCAGCATAACAGTGCTACTACCTTTTATCTGAAACTAAGAATGGGTCACTTCAGTCAAATCCTAAGGTCTACCAGGCCCCAAGGGGTCTTCATGGCTTTCTGTCTGGTTGCCTGACGGGACGGGCTGGTCCAAGGAGTGAAATATAGATCCGACAAAATCAGTTAGTGCACATCGAAAAATGATGCTGCATTCCTTAGAGGACCTCCCACTTACAATTGATGAAAATAGTAAATAGGGGCACCCATGAAATTGATACTTTGCCTGTTATTCAATGGAAGATATTTAGTATTTTAAGAATAAATCCAGTAGTAACACAAACAGTCCATTCTCACAATGCCCACTTTTAAACTGTGCCAGACACATGTCCGATGCCTGCATGGTACTTCTACACCATTAGCTGCCACAAATCAAAGGAAATGTCATTGCTTTTAATAGGATTACATAGAACCCAGTCACAAGCAGGAAGACTAGCTTTAGTCTGAGTGGCCAGTAATTTGGATGTTTAACTAGATGATTGGCTGCCAAATTGACAGGTCATCCACACTGAACTAGCCACTATTCCATGAATTTTCATGACTAGGATCACAATGGTTCATTTGCATGTGTGAAATTCTGCTGTGAAGCTGGCTTTTGAACTGGCTAGCTCAGCCAAAGATGTGTTTCCCAGTGCCATGCATTAGTGCCCTAGAAATACCATCACATGAGGGTAGCATAGATCTTCCCACATCCTGCTATCAAAACACAGTCTACAACTAGAACAGCAAATCAACAAAAATGGCAACAACTGGGATGTAAAGAATACAGGGGAACATTTGAACGTTAGAAAACGAAGATTAGTACCAAAAATGAGCATGGGATGAGGAGAGAAAAGTTTAAAGTCTTTAAGTTGTAATAAAAGTTTGGGGTTTGCCCAGGACTATTACTAAGAGTAACTTCCTACCCAGTGAGCATTCAGTGAATATTGAGGCATCATTGTTATGATCATTAACAAACATCGGTTTACCACCAATTTTGTATAATACAGTGGGACAGACATGAGGGCAACAACACAAGCCCCATGAGACAAAGTATTCCCCTTAAGGGACTTATGATCCAGTTATAGGTGAAAAGACATGAGGCCAAAAAAGAAAACTTATAATAGCCCACATTTATTATTGACTTACCACATGCCAGTTATCTTGCAACAAGACTGTGATATAGCAGTGATTTCATGAATATTTCAAAGATGAGGAAATGTAAACTTAGAAAGGTTTACATCATTGCCCAAGGGAAAAGAGCTAGGAAGTGGTTTTAAACCAGGTATGTCTACCTTTAGAGAAATATTCTTAGTTCCTCCATATTAAAAAGATAAGAAGTCTAAAATATATTTACTGCAACATATAATAGAAAAACCATGTAAATATCTACTAATATAAAATTGAATAACTAAGCAAGGGAACATTTATATGATGAGGTGTTATGAAGACATTTAAAATCTATGTGCACGAATACTACTGACAAGAGAAATTTTGTTAAGAGGAAAAACAAGTTATGAAATCATAGGTACAGTGTGATGCCACTGTTGTTATATATCCTGGAATGTATATGTACACACAACAGACTATTAGCAGTGCTTATCTTTGGGTTGTGAGATTATCAGTAATTAATTTTCCCCCATTGTGCCTGGCACATCCCCAAGTTTTTGCTTTGAGCATTTGTTACTTCCATAATTAGAAAAAGAGCAAATACAATTTTAAATATACATAAGTGGTAATCTGAGACTGTATATGATCATTGATACAGACAATAAGATCTGAGAAATTTCAAATGATATCATATTAAACAAGAGCCTGAAGAAACCAAGGAGGCTCCAAGATGGCAATGGCTCTTGAAGGAGGGCAGGTCGAGAAAAGAGGAAGGCATCAAGGCGAGGTTGTAACACGAGCAAAGGCCCAGAGGCAGAAATTGCGAAGATGCATTTGGAGAATAAGACATGTTTGGCTACAATGGAGAGTTCTAACAGGGGAGGGTTCAGAGCAGCAATTGACTTTACATCTTTTATGGACCATGTTTTAAAAGGCGGAACTAAGTAAAACTTGGATGCCCTTATGTGACAACATTTCTAGGACACAAAAGCATAGAGCACCAGACGTGTCCCTTGGCTTAGAAACCCCGTTCGCAAGCCAGATTCACAGTGGAATTTCACACATGAGAAGATAGGTAAGGGCCAAATTTTGGAAGCCCTGAAACGCCAAGCAAGCAAGTTGGACTTTATCCTGAAGGCAGTGGGGAACCTCTGAAGTTTGAAGTAGGAGGATAATGAGAGCAAAAACATTTTAGTAAAATTAATCTGACAGCACAGGGTAAGTGGATTGGAAGGGAAACAGTTACATGTCTCTTGTCATATGCTTCTTCATGCTGATTTTTTTTCTGTGAAGATCTTTCTCAGTTAGGATTATAAACTCCTTGAGAAGAAAAGCCATGTCTTATATTTCTTTGTATCTCTGGCATTCCCGGGCGACAGAGGAGGCATTAAACCGTGGTTCAAGGTGCCAGCTTTGGCTTCAGAGAGTCCTCTGTGGGATTCCGGGCTCCTTAAAGGAGTAACCTGACCTCTCTTGCCTCAGGGTGCTCACCTGTAAAATGGAAACAGTAACACACACTCCATAGGACTGTGGTGAGGATTAAGCGAGATGATGAAATTGTGTGTACAAAGCCCTTGATTGGAAGTGTGTACACCTTGATAACTCTTGTTCTAGCAATCACGATTATGCCTAAAAATATTATCAAGTTTGTGGATGAAGATAATGATGTTGATGTTTGATTGTGACTCTCTAACTTAGACACTGAGTGGAAGAGTGTGTGCCAAATATAAGTGAGAAGGCAATTATTCCATGGGTGAGGTTGGGCACTGGAAAGGTTCGAAGGGCAAAGACTGAGCCATGGAAACTAAGACATGCAGAAGCCAGCAGGATCGGTGTTTGTAAGCCAAAATAAGTCTGGAGCAAGTTATAAAAGAGGTAGTTGGCTGGCATAGGCTCACTGTAATAACAAGTGATATCTGTGAGAAGCATGGGCCTCCCAGGAGAATGAACAATGATGTCTGGCAGCAGCTTGTCCAAAGAAACCTTCCCATTTCTGCTAACCAATATCATCACAATGTAACCTTCCTTCACAGTGTCCCCTCCTTGTAGTTAGATGAGGCAGATACCTCCATGGCTGAGATGAAAATGCCCTGAGCTCTTGGAGAGATAACAGATTCTAGGCCTCGGACCGGAAATGCACAAGATGACTCTGGAGCTTCTGGTCCGGCCCAAAGACAAGAAAGCCACCAAACACTAGTGGGATCCTGTCAAAAGGGCACAAAAGCCAATTTGAAGAGATTCCCACTGGCCTAAGATGGGATAACTTAAGCACCAGAATGTATAATAATTGCAATGGATTGAAAGATACCAAATTTATTTTTTTTAATCAAATAATAATACCAATAAAAGAAACAAAAATTCACAGTTCACCGAAAAAGGAGTACCTAGAAAATAGAACAGTACTCTGAAAAGTGATGTGTAAAGGAAACAAATCAAGTATTTATTCTGACTCTCTTCTATCAGTAGTATTTTAGGATAGCCAAGTAGTTGATGAGGAAAAAAAAAATTTTATAGAAGAATTGTAACTAAGAATGCAGAAGGAATTTTACACATAATTCCAAAGTAGATAGAATAGTGTATTAAACTCCAAGTAGTCATTGCCTAGATTTAACAAGTACTAACATTTTTCTAATCTTATCTCATCTATCTGCCATTTTTTTTCCCTTGAGTATTTTAAAGCAAATCCCGGACATCATCTCATTTCAACTGCAAATTTTTTAAAAAAGAGATACCTGAAAAGCTACCGTTACACAGTTACAGCATCCAGAAAGTATGCTGAAGGTAAAATAAAACTATATCAGATAGAAGTGGCTTTTCATTAATTATCTCACCTAACCATCAATCAACTCACAGAACATTTAAGAAGTATAAAAGATAAATCAGTTTGTGAACAAGATTGGGTGACGGATTACTGTGACTGACCATTGCTCTCAAATGGACTTGATAACTAGAGAAGCAAAAGAAACCACCAGAAATTATTCCAATGGAGAAGAGTAAACAGGCCCTAGTGCATCTTAATTTATTTGACAATAGAGAAGAGCTTTATTTACCTAAGTAAATCTGAGGCTTGATAACATTCCTGCTATTCCCACCATGAGGTGACCCTTAAGTATATCCATGAAGAAATAAAAAAAGAGAGGCCACAAAGGAGACATATGTAATCTCAGAAATTTTCCATCCTGTGATCTAATCTCTCCTTCCCATTTAGGTGATTTATTTAAAACTTCTACAAGTGAATCCACTCCCCCAGGTGAGCACAAAGTGACTTATAGAACTGCCGTCTATATCCATGAAATTGATTCTTTTGTTAGCTTTTAAATTCTTCAAAATCCTGAGGAAGGCTTTGAAAAAGCCTGTGGTGTTACAGTTCCTGTTGGTATTGTTATTCTGGCTGATATACATCTGTTTTAAAGCCCACAAGCTGACATTCTGATGAATCAAACAAAATGACACCTCAGCAGTAAATGAGAGAAAACATACACCTATATATGTTCATGTAAAGTGTTATTTTCCATTGATTTAAGTTGATAGTTTCCATGTCTCAATTTTTAAAAATTTTCTCTTTCCTGTATTTTCAGTATCATGGCTACAACTTAAAAAAAGAAATCAAAGCTTTCTTGCCCACTCTTATTTACGTCTAAACTATGTTCTTTATCTGCCTTCATTACAAAAACCTCTATTCCCAATCAGCAGTGAAAAACAAAATACTATCTACATACTTCCATTAAAAAAAGCATGGTCACACATTTCTCAGTGTCCTGATGGGATCCAGCATGATGGTCTGAATACCAGAATTATAACACACAAAGAGAGAGAAAAAGCAGCAACATACTTGCTTTGGGACACGTAGAAAGATCATTTCCCTAAAATATTTTCCCCTTTTTTTTTTATGGCATGATGCCTGAAATTCACAGAGTCATCATGGGGGTGGGAGGCAAATGAGACAGGCCTTTTAAGTCAGGGAGTGTGGGATCGACATGTACACACTGCTATATTTAAAATGGATAACCAGCAAGGACCTACTGTACAACACAGGGAACTTTGCTCAATATCATGTAACAATCTAACTGGGAAAAGAATTTGAAAAAGAATAGATACATGTATACGTATAACTGAATCACTTTGCTGTACACCTGAAACTAACACAACAGTGTTGATCAACTATACTCCAATATAAAATAAAAAGCTTAAAAAATAAAATAAAGGAAATATGAAAATAGAAGAAAAAAATGAAAATGTACCACTTGTTACAGCTAAGATATTGGCCCTTGTACATTAATGAATACAGTCACCCCAATTTGTGTTTCTCACCAGGAAGCAATAAGGCTGACTCATCTTTAAGGGAGTGTTTGGTAAGTGGGAGCTACTGGGAATAGTACCTAGGATGGGTACTGGAGGGTGGGCTCCAGCACCTCAGACCAGCACGGAAAACTCAGTGGTGGGGTACGTGAGTGAGGTGAGGGACAGGGTCCCACATGGGGGATAGATGTCAAAACATGTCACTCACTCAAGAAATTTACAGGTAGAAACACTGCGCTAGCTACATAGAGTGACAAAAAAATAATAATATAATAGCTCCTAAGAAAATAAATCTTGTCTATTTCACAAAGCTCAGCCGTGGTTAGTGCAAATCCAAAATTTTATGAGTACAGTTCTTAACAGTACTTATCTGTTGCTTCAAATTTCCCCCACTTTCGTTTGATATCTTTTGCCAAACTCTCTTAAGACATACACATCCCCCATGTACATATATACATACATATCTGTATACTTATACATAGATATATACATACACACATATGTGTGTATGTGTGTGTGTAACTAAAATAAAATTTTGACTCTGTTTTTACTGTTTTTCATCCATGAAATTCCAGTTTGTAGCAGGGTTGCTGGGTACTAAATAATACGACTCCCCATCTCATCTCTTAGAGTTGAAACTCAGCTCTGTTTAAATATGTCTTTCATGAAAGGGATAGATCATTGACCAAGTACATGAGTGAAAGGAAGGCAGCTTTTAAATCTGAAGCAAAACCTGAAATGAAAAATCTAGAAGTTAAAGAGGCACTTTGCGGTCAAACAGCAATAGGCAAAGTTGTAGAATAGAAAACCCCCAGCTTTGGGTCAAATAAACTTAGCTCTGACCTCTACCTCCATCATCTGCTGGCTGCATGACCTGGCACAAGTTTTAGTCTTCTCACCTGTAAAAAAGGGGTGGTGATATCCACCTCAATGAGTTGCATGAACGAGCACTGATGAGATAGTGTACAAAGAGTCCCTAAGATGTAGTGTGTCCTCAATAAATGACATTTGTTATTTTTGCCACTCTTATGTCAGGAGAAAAAAAAAAAAAGCCAACCCTGGAGGAACAGAGGAGAGATATTTGAGTTAGCGCACAGATGTTTTCCGTCCTATTTCCACATTCCACACCCCTTCAGTCTGACCCAAAAACACAGACGCCAGCCAGAAGGAAGCCCACCCAAGAATCATAAAGATAGATGCCAAATTGAATTAGTTAACCCCTGATTTAAATACAAGGACATTATATTTTATGAATCAATTCCTTAAGTTCCCCTCAGACCACAGGTATATAAAGCCCTTAACTAAGTTTATTTTTAATGTTGAAAGTACAGTAATTATAAAGAAAAAGATAATAAACATGCATCAACCCACCCAACTGCAGAATGTTAGCACTTTGTCAAATTTGCTTCAGACTTTTTAAATAAAAGAAATGAAACTTTGTGGATAAAATTGAAGTCTCCTTTGTTCGCTGCCTGAGTCCCATTGCCTTCCCATCTCAGAAGTAACCATGATAATGAATACGGAATGGCTCCGTCCAGAAAGTCAGTGTTTTCTACTTTTACCACATAAGCTGCATATGTAAACAAGACATGCATATGGAGTTTTACATTTTTATACATGGATACAGTATACATTATTCTGAAACTTACTTTTTTGCTTTCATTTTGTTCTTAAGATCTGGCCATGATGATACATACAGATTAGTTCACTCATATTAAATACTATAGAGTCATCATTTTTTTAACCAAGGGAATTCTGCTTGAAGAAGAAAAAACTAAACTCAGTACTTTTTATGAGACTCGTCAGGATGTACATTTACCATTCCAGAGTTCTATCTGCTCTCCCCTCTCTTGCAGGCGTGTCTCCTTGTACCTGTGAATTGCTGATGGGCAATACTACTTATCATTCATTCATTCATTCAACCTATATTTATTGCAAGCCTTGCATGGGAAAGGCACTGTTTTAGGTGGTGGGAATAGAAGAGATGAAATCAGACAAGATTCGCACCCTTGAGTAGTTTATGGTCTACTGGAAGAGACAGACAACACACGGTTATTCAAATAATAAGCAAGATAATCTCAGCTTGTAATAACTTCTCTCAAAAAATGAAGACAATCATGTTATGAGGGTGAGAGGAGTGGTGGTAAGAGATTTACTTTAGATAGGGTGGTCCAAGAAAGCTTTATGAGGAATGGTTACAGTTGAATGGAAATTTTAGGAACAAGCAAGAAGAAGGCAATGTGTGATGAAACCAGGGATGAGCATTTCAGGCAAAGGCAACAAAAAGTACATCGATGAGCTCTCTCGCCCTGTTTATAACACAGAAAGGAGAGCAATACGGCGGGAATATATTGAAACAGGGAGTGAGTGTTATGTGACGATACGAAAAGGAGGGATGCAGTCCCATGAGGAATTATAAGGAGTTCAGGTTTTCACCTAAGTGATACTGGCAGCCTGCAAACACTGTAATCAAGGGAGCTACACGATCTGATTTAGAGGCTTAACTGATCGTTTTAGTTTCTGGGTAGAGAGTGGATTATAAGAGTATAAAAATGGGAGCAGGGAGACCAATCAGAACACCATCTCAGCAGACCAAGCAAGAGATAATAACAGTGCGGACAAAGAATGTGGCAGTGGAGATGGGGGAAAAAATAAAGAGATTTGAAATATCTTTGGGGGTTATAATCAGAAAGAGACACTGATAGGTTGACTCTAGAAGATGAAGGAAAAGAAGGAATCAAGGAGGACTCCTAGGTCTAAGGTGCTGGGTGCGGGTGCCCTTTGTTGAAAGGAGGAAGGTTGGGAAAGAAAATGGTTTAGTCCAGGAAAAATCAAGACTTCTGTCTTAAACACATTTAGTTTGCGATGACTAGATGCCAATATATATCCAAGGGGACATCTTGAGTAGTCAGTAAGCATTTGGGCCTCATGGGAGAAGTTAACACCAGAGATATAAATATAAGTATGTAGGCATCATATAAAACTGTGGGACTAGATGAAATCACTTAGGGAGAGAAGGTAAATGAAGATGAAACAGTACAGGATGGATCCTGGGAGGACTCCAATATTCAGAGAGGGAATAAGAAAGAAGGAGTCATTGAGAAAAGACTGAGAATGAGTAACCGAAAAGGTAAGAAAAACCCCAGGGGAATCTGGTGTCAAGGAAACTAAAGAAGGATGTGTTTCATGACAAGGGTATTTTTAATGGCGTGGAGAGGATGAGATCCAGATTGAAGAGCGTGAAGAGTGAATAGGAGGTGAAGACGTGGATAGATAGAGAGTAGATAATTTTTAGAGAAATGTTGCTTTGAAGGGTGGCAGAGACATGAAGCACTAAAAGGACTGTGTGGTCATTAGAGATTTTTCATAATGTGAGAAAAGAAATTGGTGGTGCAGAGAGAGAACAGCAGAAATTGGGTCTTCAAGAAGGTAGCAGAAGAGTATGTATATACGTATACATAAACATACATATATGTGTGTGTATATATACCTATGTATGTATAGCATTATGTATTTTTTTCTTCCATGTTAAAAAGAAGAAAGACAGATGCATATATGTAAAGTTGGGTTTCTATGTTAGGTGGTGGGAACGTAAGGAATGTGTATCTCTGATTACTTCCATTTCTTTTTCAGTGGCTGTCAGACAGTGTCATCAGACGAGAATGAGGGATTGCAGAGAGCATGTAGGATATTTTAGGGGAGAAGACATGAAGGAAATTGTTTTTAAGAAAACAGAAAAAGGAGTCACTAGGGAACTCTCGCAATGCTGAGTGTAAGCTTTGCTTCATTTGTTCACTGCTCTATCTCTGGCTCTAAGCACATGAGTATTCCATAAAAAACCTGTTGGCTGAAACAATAAACAAGTAAATGAATGAATGAATAAACTAGGAGAAGAGAAGATGAACATTTGAGTTATATCAGGGTGGACTTTGCCACACTAGTATGATGGGGGAAGCAGGAGCAACGTGGTCGAGAGGCAGTGAGCACAGTAATGGATCTTTATATCAGGTGGGTATCTAAACTGG